>NC_084736.1:54494411-54716911 GCF_033978785.1 Entelurus aequoreus
AGATAGGATCTTTGATCCAAGACACAACTTACATTTAACTAAAATGTTATTTTCTTTGTGCTCGACAAAAGAAAAGTATTGAGAATGTCTCCATGTTAAAAAACTCGACTTCTGGCTTCGCCATGATGTCTTGTTAGTTGTTATGAGAGTAGCGTATGTGTGTGTGTGTGTGTGTGTGTGTGTGTGGCCCTTTAAAGGCCTACTGAAACCCACTACTACCGACCACGCAGTCTGATAGTTTATATATCAATGATGAAATCTTAACATTATAACACATGCCAATACGGCCGGGTTAACTTATAAAGTGACATTTTAAATTTGCCGCTAAACTTCCGGTTCGAAACGCCTCTGCGTGTGACGTATGCGTGTGACGTAGCCCGGCGAACACGGGTATGCCTTCCACATTGAAGCCGATACGAAAAAGCTCTGTTTTCATTTCATAATTCCACAGTATTCTGGACATCTGTGTTCGTGAATCTGTTTCAATCATGTTCATTGCATTATGGAGAAGGAAGCCGAGCAAGCAAAGAAGAAAGTTGTCGGTGCGAAATGGACGTATTTTTCGAACGTAGTCAGCCACAACAGTACACAGCCGGCGCTTCTTTGTTTACATTCCCGAAAGATGCAGTCAAGATGGAAGAACTCGGATAACAGAGACTCTAACCAGGAGGACTTTTGATTTGGATACACAGACGCCTGTAGAGAACTGGGACAACACAGACTCTTACCAGGATTACTTTGATTTGGATGACAAAGACGCAGACGTGCTACTGTGAGTATGCAGCTTTGGCTTTTTTTTGCGTATGTACGTAACTTTTTTAAAATATATAAGCTTTATGAACCTTGGGTTAGGTGAACGGTCTTTTGGGCTGAGTGATTGTGTGTGTTGATCATGTGTTTGAATTGTATTGGCGTGTTCTATGGAGCTAGGAGCTAGCAGAGGAGCTAGGAGCTAGCATAACACGTACCGTACCGTACGTGCGCGTCACGTACGTAACTTTTTAAAAATATATAAGCTTTATGAACCTTGGGTTAGGTGAACGGTCTTTTGGGCTGAGTGATTGTGTGTGTTGATCGGGTGTTTGAATTGTATTGGCGTGTTCTATGGAGCTAGGAGCTAGCAGAGGAGCTAGGAGCTAGCATAACAAACACGCAGGTGTTATTATGCAGGATTAATTTGTGGCATATTAAATATAAGCCTGGTTGTGTTGTGGCTAATAGAGTATATATATGTCTTGTGTTTATTTACTGTTGTAGTCATTCCCAGCTGAATATCAGGTACCGTGAGTATGCAGCCTTGGCTGCTAAACATTCGATAACTTGACCGTATGTGCGCGTCACGTACGTAACTTTTTAAAAATATATAAGCTTTATGAACCTTGGGTTAGGTAAACGGTCTTTTGGGCTGAGTGATTGTGTGTGTTGATCAGGTGTTTGAATTGTATTGGCGTGTTCTATGGAGCTAGGAGCTAGCAGAGGAGCTAGGAGCTAGCATAACAAACACGCAGGTGTTTTTATGCAGGATTAATTTGTGGCATATTAAATATAAGCCTGGTTGTGTTGTGGCTAATAGAGTATATATATGTCTTGTGTTTATTTACTGTTGTAGTCATTCCCAGCTGAATATCAGGTCACCCCCGGCTCTCACAGCATCTTCCCTATCTGAATAGCTTCAACTCCCCACTAGTCCTTCACTTGCACTTTACTCATCCACAAATCTTTCATCCTCGCTCAAATTAATGGGGAAATTGTCGCTTTCTCGGTCCGAATCTCTCTCACTTCATGCGGCCATCATTGTAAACAATAGGGAACTTTGCGTATATGTTCAACTGACTACGTCACGCTACTTCCGGTAGGGGCAAGCCTTTTTTTTATCAGATACCAAAAGTTGCAATCTTTATCGTCGTTGTTCTATACTAAATCCTTTCAGCAAAAATATGGCAATATCGCGAAATGATCAAGTATGACACATAGAATAGATCTGCTATCCCCGTTTAAATAAAAAAAATTCATTTCAGTAGGCCTTTAAGATATGACAGCATGAGAGGTGAGTGACGTCAGTGAGTGAGTGGGCGAGAGAGGTGAGGGAGCAGCGACAGTGAGTGCGTGTAGGTGCTCTAGCTTGCTGGATGGCTGCGTGCAATAAAGTCACAAAGTTGCAACAAACCGCCGGGCTCGTCATTCACCCTCAGCTGTAAAGACCCTCTTCCGGGTAAAGTGAAGGTTGTTAGACCCGAAGTACGGCTCTGGAGGAACGTCTCCCCTGCGGGGAGGCGTGCTTTCTGTGGGTGGGGGAAAGCACGCCTCTTCTTTTCCACCGGAGCGCTCCAATAAAACACACTCAGATCTTCAGTTTCTAGCCGATACTGCGTTATTTTACGTTATTTTTATGTAGTAACGCATCATGCAGTAACGGTAACTGAGTTACTGTATATAAAAAAATAACGCGTTAGATTACTAGTTACCGCCGAAACTAACGGCGTTACAGTAACGCGTTACTTAGTAACGCGTTAGTCCCAACACTGTATATATGTATATATATATATGTATATATATATATATATATATATATATATATATATATATATATATATATATATATATATATATATATATATATATATATACTGTATATATATATATATACATATATATATATATATATATATATATATATATATATATATATATATATATATATATATATATATATATATATATATATATATATATATATATACATATATATATATATATATATATATATATATATATATAAAAAATTTTTTTTTATTTTTTATTTTTTTATTTTTTTTATTTTGTTTTTTTAGAACAGGCCCACGGGCGACTCGTCTGGTCCTTACGGGCGACCTGGTGCCCGTGGGCACCGCGTTGGTGACCCCTGATATATATATATATATATATATATATATATATATATATATATATATATATATATATATATATATATATATACATATATATATATATATATATATATATATATATATATATATATATATATATATATATATATATATATATATATATATATATATATATATATATATATATATACATATATATATATATATATATATATATATATATATATATATATATATATATATATATATATATATATATATATATATATATATATATATATATATCAGGGGTCACCAACGCGGTGCCCACGGGCACCAGGTCGCCCGTAAGGACCAGACGAGTCGCCCGTGGGCCTGTTCTAAAAAAACAAAATAAAAAAAATAAAAAAAAAAAAAAAAAAAAATTTTTTTTTTTTTTATTAAATCTACATGGAAAAAACACAAGATACACTTTCAATCAGTGCATCAACCCAAACAACCTCCCCCATGCACACTCATCCACACCCACTCACACAAAAGGGGTCCCCAACGCGGTGCCCGCGGGCACCAGGTCGCCCGTAAGGACCAGACGAGTCGCCCGTGGGCCTGTTCTAAAAAAACAAAATAAAAAAAATAAAAAAATTTAAAAAAATTAAAATTTTTTATTTTTTTATTTTTTAAATTAAATCTACATGGAAAAAACACAAGATACACTTTCAATCAGTGCATCAACCCAAACAACCTCCCCCATGCACACTCATCCACACCCACTCACACAAAAGGGGTTATTTCTTTCTGCTACCAATATTCTGGTTCCCACAACATAGACAACACATCTGCAAGGGACACAGTCCCTGAAGCACACATGATTGTATAGGCTGCTGGTCCACTAACATTTTCATTAATTACTATTTTTTATGTAATTATTTTTATATCGTTTTACTTTCTTTTTTATCCAAGAAATTGTTTTTAATTTATTTATCTTATTTTATTTTATTTTTGAAAAAAGGGCCTTATCTTCAACAGACCAGGTTGTCAATGAAATTAGATTTGTTTAAAGGGTTTTTAAAACCAGGCCCAGTCCAGATAATGTCCAAGTCGGACTCAGCAACACACACCTTCATTTATGGACACAGAAAAAAATTAGGGAACACAACAGATTGCATATCATTTATACAAAATTACATTTTCAAAATAAGCATTTATGTACAGTCCAGATTATGTCCAGGTAACTCAAATTAGGGAACACAACAACAGATATCATATAATCTATAAACATAATTATACTTTCAAAATAAGCCTTTGAGGACTTCTCATCTTTTTTTTAATGTTTTTGGCATCATTATCGTTTTCAACCATGTAACTTTCTAAAGTTAGAAAATACTGAATAAATGTTTTAAAGAAAGTAATACTAAGTGAATATCTGTTTTTGGCCTTAAAAATAAACATTTTACCGAGTACTATAATTAAATTGACTAAATCATGATTGTCAATGAACTCTCCTAAAATAACAGAAACCACATTAAGCTTCATAAACAAACCAATCCTTAAACACATTTTTTCAACTTCCACCCAAAACAAAGACACAATATGACAATACCAAAACAAATGCAGGGTGGATTCAGGCTCCTGACAACAAAATCGGCAATCATCTGACTCTGTCATATTCCATAATTTTAACATTTTCCCTGTGGGTAAGAAGTTAAAAATAATTTTAATTTGAAAATAACGATTTTGCACATCGATAGTGGTTTTATAGATTAGTTTGAATATGGCATCCCATGGCAACGGGCAGTCAAAAAAGTCCTCCCATTTTCCATTTGTGTTGTATGAGGCAGCCTTCAAAGATTTCTTTATTAAATAAAAATGATATATTTTTCTATTTATTTTAGTTCTTTTTTGCCAACTAGAATTTCTTATTAGAGGTTTACAAACTAATAATTTAGTAGTTCCATAATTAATTATTTGTTTCCATCTTTTCCCAATTACTCCAGTTAGTTGATAAAATGAAAAGCTTGAGCAAGCATCACCATACATAGCTCTAAATTCATCATACTTCATAATTTTACCATTCTCATTGATAATATCATTGACAAAAATGATTCCTCTTTCAAACATATTTTTCCAAAAGAAAGGCTTTCCATCTATTACAATATTAGAGTTCATCCATATTAACTGCTGCAAAATATCGTCTCTTTTTTCTGGCACATAAAATTGAAAACACCACTATGAGTGGATTGTTTCCTTTATGAACCCCGCCATGTTTCCCAGCAGACTCTCTGGGAGGGGATCACTTGTAAAAAAGGATACAATTTGTTTTGATACAGTACATGTTTTTTGCCCAACAGGACATTTGTGTACCACTCAATGTTTAAAATACATCTTTGGAACAATTGATGCTTTTAAAGACAGACACATAGCTTCAAGGTTGAGAAGTTTCAGGCCCCCATATTCATACTCTTTGTACAAAACCTTTCTTTTAATCTTTTCTGGTTTGCCGTTCCAGACAAAATCGAAGACCCTCCGCTCATAAATCTTAAAAATGTTTTGTGATGGAGCTGGTAATGACAAAAACAAATAAATAAATTGAGGAATAATTAACGAGTTGGCAATAGACATTTTACCATACAAGGTTAGGGATTTCCCTTTCCATAATTGCATAATTTTGTTCAGCTTTCTTAGTCGATTATCATAATTTACTGAGCCTAGATCTTCCAGATTTTCTGGGACAACAACACCAAGTATGTTAACTGGTCCATCTGTCCACAAAACAGGCACTTTGCATTCCATTCGAAAGGACGTTCCCTTTAGATTTTCGATCCTTAACATTTTACATTTATCATAATTAAGCTTAGGGCCAGATTGCTGTGAAAATATGTCCAAAAGATTAAGAAGGTTCCGCAAACAATGAGGAAAAATCTTATCTTTGTGAATCAGCCTTTTCTGACATGAACTTCATCAAGAACAAACACAGAACACGCCTCACTGATGCACATCTGCAAGACTCACTCAGAGTTGCAGTGTCAAGTTACACACCAGAGTACAACACACTAGTTAACAGCATGCAATGCCAGGCTTCCCACTAACTGACAAAGAAACAGATAACAGATTTGGTGTCCAGTTCAAAGTGTGACATGATTTAAAAATTTGAGAGTTTAATTTTGTATTTTACATGAGTTATTATTTGTACAAACATGGTGCAAAGTAATTCATGATTTGTTAAAAAATGTTAGTGGCTAGCTAGTTAAAATGGGATATTGTGATTTCACAAGACTGTCTTAGAAGTGATCATTTGAAAATGTTCAATTTGAAAAATGTGCACTTAGAGAAAATATAAAAATAAAGTGTTTCATATTGATATTTATCTGTTTCTATATATATTTATTGTGAGAAATCATTAAGATGATCAGTGTTTCCACAAAGATAAATATCATTAATTATTAATAATAACAGAGTTAAAGGTAAATTGAGCAAATTGGCTACTTCTGGCAATTTATTTAAGTGTGTATCAAACTGGTAGCCCTTCGCATTAATCAGTACCCAAGTAGTAGCCCTTGGTTTCAAAAAGGTTGGTGACCCCTGATATATATATTAAGGGTGTGGGAAAATATCGATTCGAATTTGAATCGCGATTTTCACATTGTGCGATTCAGAATCGATTCTCATTTTAAAAAAATCTATATATATTTTTTAAAAATTATTATTATTTTTTTAATTAATCAATCCAACAAAACAATACACAGCAATACCATGACAATGCAATCCAATTCCAAAACCAAACCCGACCCAGCAACACTCAGAACTGCAATAAACAGAGCAATTGAGAGGAGACACAAACACGAACAAAAATAAATATTATCAACAACAGTATCAATATTAGTTACAATTTCAACATAGCAGTGATTAAAAATCTCTCATTGACATTATCATTAGACGTTTATAAAAAAAAAAGAAAAGAACAATAGTGTCACAGTGTCTTACACTTGCATCGCATCTCATAAGCTTGACAACACACTGTGTCCAATATTTTCACAAAGATAAAATAAGTCATATTTTTGGTTCATTTAATGGTTAAAACAAATTTACATTATTGCAATCAGTTGATAAAACATTGTCCTTTACAATTATAAAAGCTTTTTACAAAAATCTACTACTCTGCTTGCATGTCAGCAGACTGGGGTAGATCCTGCTGAAATCCTATGTATTGAATGAATAGAGTATCGTTTTGAATCGGGGAAAAATAATTTTTGAATCGAGAATCATGTTGAATTGAAAAAAAATCGATTTTGAATCAAATCGTGACCCCAAGAATCGATATTGAATCGAATCGTGGGACAAAGATTCCCAGCCCTAATATATATATATATATATATATATATATATATATATATATATATATATATATATATATATATATATATATATATATATATATATATATATATATATATATATATATATATATATATATATATATATATATATGTATGTGTGGGAAAAAATCACAAGACTATTTCATCTCTACAGGCCTGTTTCATGAGGGGTTTCCGCAATCCTCAGGAGAGGAAACCCCTCATGAAACAGGCCTGTAGAGATGAAATAGTCTTGTGATTTTTTTCCCACTCCTCTCTGAGCTGCCACCTTACCGTGGTTGAGGAGTTTGCGTGTCCCAATGATCCTAGGAGCTATGTTGTCCGGGGGCTTTATGCCCCCTGGTAGGGTCTCCCAAGACAAACTGGTCCTGGGTGAGGGATCAGACAAAGAGCAGCTCGAAGACCTCAATGAAAAATAAAACCTATGGCCCCAGATTTCCCTCGCCCGGACGCGGGTCACTGGGGCCCCTCTCTGGAGCCAGGCCCGGAGGTGGGGCACGATGGCGAGCGCCTGGTGGCCGGGCCTGTCCCCATGGGGCCCGGCCGGGCACAGCCCGAAGAGGCAACGTGGGTTCCCCCTCCAATGGGCTCACCACCCATAGCAGGGGTCATAGAGGTCGGGTGCGATGTGAGCTGGGCGGCAGCCGAAGGCAGGGCACTTGGCGGTCCGATCCTCGGCTACAGAAGCTAGCTCTTGGGACGTGGAACGTCACCTTGCTGGGGGGAAGGAGCCTGAGCTAGTGCGCGAGGTGGAGAAGTTCCGACTAGACATAGTCGGACTCACTTCGACGCACAGCAAGGGCTCTGGAACCAGTTCTCTCGAGAGGGGCTGGACTCTCTTCTACTCTGGCGTTGCCGGCAGTGAGAGGCGACGGGCTGGGGTGGCAATTGTTGGCAACTCCAACATGCAGGCTCAGAGCCTGCATGTTGGAGTTCAACCCGGTGGACGAGAGGGTAGCTTCCCTCCGCCTTCGGGTGGGGGAACGGGTCCTGACTGTGGTTTGCGCTTACGCGCCAAACCGCAGCTCAGAGTACCCACCCTTTTTGGATTCACTCGAGGGAGTACTTGAGAGTGCTCCCCCGGGTGATTCCCTCGTTCTACTGGCGGACTTCAATGCTCATGTTGGCAGCGACAGTGAAACCTGAACCCGAGCGGTGTTTTATTATTGGACTTTTGTGCCCGTCACAGATTGTCCATAACAAACACCATGTTCAAACATAAGGGTGTCTATATGTGCATTTGGCACCAGGACACCCTAGGCCGCAGTTCCATGATCGACTTTGTAGTTGTGTCGTCGGATTTGCGGCCTCATGTTTTGGACACTCGGGTGAAGAGAGGGGCGGAGCTTTCTACCGATCACCACCTGGTGGTGAGTTGGCTGCGATGGTGGGGGAGGATGCCGGACAGACCTGGCAGGCCCAAACGCATTGTGAGGGTTTGCTGGGAACGTCTGGCAGAGTCTCCTGTCAGAGAGAGTTTCAATTCCCACCTCCGGAAGAACTTTGAACATGTCACGAGGGAGGTGCTGGACATTGAGTCCGAATGGACCATGTTCCGTACCTCTATTGTCGAGGCGGCTGATTGGAGCTGTGGCCGCAAGGTAGTTGGTGCCTGTCGTGGCGGTAATCCTAGAACCCGTTGGTGGACACCGGCGGTGAGGGATGCCGTCAAGCTGAAGAAGGAGTCCTATCGGGTTCTTTTGGCTCATAGGACTCCTGAGGCAGCGGACAGGTACCGACAGGCCAAGCGGTGTGCGGCTTCGGCGGTCGCGGAGGCAAAAACTCGGACATGGGAGGAGTTCGGGGAAGCTATGGAAAACGACTTCCGGACGGCTTCGAAGCGATTCTGGACCACCATCCGCCGCCTCAGGAAGGGGAAGCAGTGCACTATCAACACCGTATATGGTGAGGATGGTGTTCTGCTGACCTCGACTGCGGATGTTGTGGATCGGTGGAGGGAATACTTCGAAGACCTCCTCAATCCCACCAACACGTCTTCCTATGAGGAAGTAGTTCCTGGGGAATCTGTGGTGGGCTCTCCTATTTCTGGGGCTGAGGTTGCTGAGGTAGTTAAAAAGCTCCTCGGTGGCAAGGCCCCGGGGGTGGATGAGATCCGCCCAGAGTTCCTTAAGGCTCTGGATGCTGTGGGGCTGTCTTGGTTGACAAGACTCTGCAGCATTGCGTGGACATCGGGGGCGGTACCTCTGGATTGGCAGACCGGGGTGGTGGTTCCTCTCTTTAAGAAGGGGAACCGGAGGGTGTGTTCTAACTATCGTGGGATCACACTCCTCAGCCTTCCCGGTAAGGTCTATTCAGGTGTGCTGGAGAGGAGGCTACGCCGGATAGTCGAACCTCGGATTCAGGAGGAACAGTGTGGTTTTCGTCCTGGTCGTGGAACTGTAGACCAGCTCTATACTCTCGGCAGGGTCCTTGAGGGTGCATGTGAGTTTGCCCAACCAGTCTACATGTGTTTTGTGGACTTGGAGAATGCATTCGACCGTGTCCCTCGGGAAGTCCTGTGGGGAGTGCTCAGAGAGTATGGGGTATCGGACTGTCTGATTGTGGCGGTCCGCTCCCTGTATGATCAGTGCCAGAGTTTGGTCCGCATTGCCGGCAGTAAGTCGGACACGTTTCCAGTGAGAGTTGGACTTCGCCAAGGCTGCCCTTTGTCACCGATTCTGTTCATAACTTTTATGGACAGAATTTCTAGGCGCAGTCAAGGCGTTGAGCGGATCTGGTTTGGTGGCTGCAGGATTAGGTCTCTGCTTTTTGCAGATGATGTGGTCCTGATGGCTTCATATGGCCAGGATCTTCAGCTCTCGCTGGATCGGTTCGCAGCTGAGTGTGAAGCGACTGGGATGAGAATCAGCACCTCCAAGTCCGAATCCATGGTTCTCGCCCGGAAAAGGGTGGAGTGCCATCTCCGGGTTGCGGAGGAGACCCTGGCCCAAGTGGAGGAGTTCAAGTACCTCGGAGTCTTGTTCACGAGTGAGGGAAGAGTGGATCGTGAGATCGACAGGCGGATCGGTGCAGCGTCTTCAGTAATGCGGACGCTGTATCCATCCGTTGTGGTGAAGAAGGAGCTGAGCCGGAAGGCAAAGCTCTCAATTTACCGGTCGATCTACGTGCCCATCCTCACCTATGGTCATGAGCTTTGGGTTATGACCGAAAGGACAAGATCACGGGTACAAGCGGCCGAAATGAGTTTCCTCCGCCGGGTGGCGGGGCTCTCCCTTAGAGATAGGGTGAGAAGCTCTGCCATCCGGGGGGAGCTCAAAGTAAAGCCGCTGCTCCTCCACATCGAGAGGAGCCAGATGAGGTGGTTCGGGCATCTGGTCAGGATGCCACCCGAACGCCTCCCTAGGGAGGTGTTTAGGGCACGTCCGACCGGTAGGAGGCCACGGGGAAGACCCAGGACACGTTGGGAAGACTATGTCTCCCGGCTGGCCTGGGAACGCCTCGAGATCCCCCGGGAGGAGCTGGACGAAGTGGCTTGGGAGAGGGAAGTCTGGGCTTCCCTGCTTAAGCTGCTGCCCCCGCGACCCGACCTCGGATAAGCGGAAGAAGATGGATGGATGGATGGATGGATTTTTTCCCAAACATACATATTACGCTCTACCACGGTATCGAGCACTATTTTTTTGGATAATCTAATTAAGATATATATATATATATATATATATAAATATATATATATATATATATATATATATATATATATATATATATATATATATATATATATATATATATATATATATATATATATATATATATATATATATATTAGGGCTGTCAAAATTAATAGGTTAACTAATTTGATTAATCACGGAAAATGATCATATTAGTCATGTATACATGCAGATTAATCACCGAATTTATAAAATAAATGTTGTGCGTTCCAGTAAAGCATTTCTAAAAACGTGTCCAATTATTGTTTCTTATTGTATTGAGTTAATTTAAATTATGCAAGCATAATTATAACAATTGCTTGCATAATTGAATTTTGCTTGAGAAAACACGATATACAATTGTACGCACAGAATGTCACCCTGGGACGTTTTTAAACGTTTTACTTGAATGCATGTCATTTATTTGCACCAAACTTGGCAACAGTTTTATCTAAAGTTCTTTCAGGTTGTATTTTGGAGGGACATTTGTCAGCAAGCACACATGTCAGTCTCTCCTTACTCATTTTGAACTGACCTATGCATTGATCTGATCACTAACTGTATAGCGGTTAAGGTAAAATAAATAGTAAATGGTACCTACCCTGTGTAGCTAGCTCCGTTATACACCACTACAAACACGACCACAGTAATCATGCATGTGCAAGCTATGCATTTTTCCGTATACAGAAATATGTGCCATTATAAACAACAATCGATTGCTGTTTATGCTAATATGTCACCAAATCCGTTGTGAATGCATTCCAAATGTGATTGCAATGTTTACCTAACCCTATTAATCCTCGGATGAATCCTCTATAATAGAATATTCAATATGTTCTTTGTGAGGAGCCATTCTTTGTAACGATTTGTTGTGATTCACATTGTCAGGTTCGCTGACAGGTGTCGGCTGAGCCCAGCACCTGTCTACAATTGGAACACAGAGCGGTTTATTCAAGGAAGACTGAAGAAGAAAAGAAGGAATATCCAATAAGTCATGTGACAGAAAGCAGTTATTCTGCCAGAGCCATTTAGCAAGTCAAACACTTGCCTCACCCAACTGAAACGGTTTTGTTATGTTAAATACACTGCATTTACCAAGATTAATGGCGCTCTTGTTGCTGTTTAGGCTCGGTTCTGCTGCAACAGAGACGGAATTGACTTTGCTGAGCATTTTATTGTCTTTTGTGTCGTCTTAAGTGGTTCGGTAATTGTAATCTGGCTCCATTTGCATTAAACGCCAAGCATCCGTCTCTAGAACAGGACGGATGCTCCTCTCCAGCTTGAACAGGTTGTTCACGTACGTTACATTCCTCAATTGCACATAAACATAACATTGGTGCAAAAACCTAAGGTATACATACACGTATATCAAAAAGAACAACTGCATTGCACAACATATGATGATAGGAGATATGTTTCTAATCAAATCAAACGTCTATAAAGCGTGTTTCATACAAAAAAGAAATGCAACACAAAGTGCTTTAAAGACTTGAAAAAAAGCGCTGATCATCCATCACACACACATATGCACACAAATGAATCAATGGCACAGTACAGAGGAGCCATGTGAGGAAACACTATCACCAGAAAATAAGTTTACTCCCTCTTGTAGCTAAATAAGGCAAGCCGTATGGCGTCAAACCAGCGCCAAAATCCTTGTGCATAAAAATCACATTGCGTGCGCATGGCCTGTTTGGCACTTGGAACTGTGTCCCTTCTGAAGGAGATTAGTCTTTAGAATCTGAAGTTTAGACAAAATAAACCATTATAGGATTCCTTATGAAGTAAAGTGCTTGAAATAATAACAATAAAAAAACACTAATTTGATCACATTATGACGGCATCAGACCCGCAATTCTGGCACCATGATATAAGACAGGGGTCCCCAAACTACGACCCGCGGGCTGGATCTGGCCCGCCAGCGTCCAAAATCCGTACCCAAAGTTCCAAGTAAAAAAAAAAAAATTTATAAACAAAAAAAAAGTTTTGTAAAATCTGTCCTTTCCAATCCATTTTCTATCGCTTTTTACTCTCGGTGTCTCCTAGCCGCTCAGGCAAATTATATTGCTAAAAATGCATTTTCCCATCGATAACGTGCATCATCGCGGTCGGAATATATATATATATATACATATATATATATATATATATATATATATATATATATATATATATATATATATATATATATATATATATATATATATATTGTAGCGGTTGATTTAAGGACATAATTCACCACACCTGTTACTTGACTTTGTCATCATTATTCCATTATTCACTGTATTGTTTGATTGTGCAAATAACATTGTTGTTCTGGTTTAACATTCATATATGTAGTTAAGAGCGAGTAATTCGGCGCGGCCCCTTTAAGTGGCCGTTAGGAGATTCTCCCAAAGGTGGGGGTTTGTTGTACCCGCCATTTTTGAGTGTGTGTGATGTTGGTGTTCATTCTAGTTTTGGAGGAATAAACGACGCACATGTTTTTGTGTTTCAAACGATACTTCAAGTTGTCTTTCTTTCACGCTTCAAGCGCAACAATATATATATATACGTATATAAATACAGCCCGGCCCCCGGCCAAATTTTTTTTAACCCAATGCGGCCCCCGAGTCAAAAAGTTTGGGGACCCCTGACATAAGAGCATTAATAAATGATCTACTTTTAATCATATGAATAGGTCTATATAATAATGCAACATTACAATTCCCTCCGGGATTTCGCAGGCTTTTTTTTTGTGAATGTCGCAGCCTTTATTGCATGAATTTGCCGAGGCTTTTTAAAAAAGTTGCGGCAAAAGTTAGGATATTTTGGGGTCTATTTTTTTCAAATAACATTAATTTAACTTGTGATTTTATGAATTGGTGGCCAGTGTTTTAAATGTTAACCTCAGAAAGCACAGGATTTCAACACAAAATTAAAAAAAACTAATACTGTTTTACACCACACATACTTAAAAATAGACACTAGATGGCAGTAAAGGCACATACTCGAATCTCATTGTCTAATCACTGCACTGTTTATATTCAATATAACTAATAGTAATAACTTATTATAAATACAAAAAAAACCACCACCAAAATCTTCCTTATTGTCCTGTCTTTGCAGACATTCTGTGTGTATGTTTTATGCTTGAAAAGTGTTTGTTCGTTCTAAACATTATGGTATGGCATGCTCTTTATTGTCATTGCACAAGTACAACGGAATTTCATTTTTACAACAAACCCACTCAAGATTGGAAAAACAAACAATGTACAGGGAACAGAACAGGAAATGGGATGGGGAAAGGGGGGCACAAAACTTGATAGCCGATAAGCACATATATACATGTTGACACAGAAACCACAAGACTTGCAACAGTCACGTGAGTTGACGCGGCGGAAAATGCATGGGGGTGTGTGTGCATATGTAGCCATGGTCAATGGTATGCGTGTTAAGTCCGTAGGCCTGGAGTTGCTCTGCATGCGGTGGCAAAGGAACAGAGTTTATCTTTCCAGGTGTTGTCGACAGAGAAGGAGTCTTCGAGGGGAATCTTGAAGCAACGACTTTGCCACGTCACAGCCAGGGAAAACAAGATTAGAATGGTTGTGTTTGAGCAAGTAAAAACAATTGTAAACATTTTACCCTATTTCTGATCCTTAAGGTCATCCTGCAGAGCAGACTGTCCAAAAGCCTGAGTATCCAGAGTCGTACCTGCATCCTCCAATAATTTGTGGCAGCTTTGGGGTACTTTAAATGGCTGCCAGTATTGTCCAATTTGTCGATACATCAGGGCAATCAGCATATGTCTCGAGTAGGTAGATATCGTCAACATCCTTGACTGAAAGGGTCGCCAGGCACACGACACTCCTCTTCTCCCAAGAGTCTGCCGTGTGTCCAGCAACGACCGCTCCGCCAGGACAGACAGGTTCTCATGAACCCGAGAACATGTCAAATTTGTTGAGAGGCCAGTTGATACATTTTATTGTTTAGATTTTGCGGGGCAGTGCAAAAAGAGGCAGAAAGAAAAGTTAAACAAAACAGGACGAGACAAAGAGGCAAGCAGGGATCGGGGAGGGACCGTCTTTTCCAAGAGCCAAGAAAAAATAAAATAAAATAAAATAAATTGTGTTCCAACACATTTGCCCCAGTACGTTAAGAGCATTTGTGAACTGAATTTGTGTCGGTTAATAAGAGACGATGAGAGATTATCATCACACTTCCTCTCTGAATGAGTATGCACGCGCATTGTGTGGTTTTATCCGCAATGATTTCAAATAAATATTGACACCGCTTGGACATCATGCATTTCCTACAAAAGATCGTATTAGATTGCAAAGGGATTATTGAGTATAGAATATAAGTCCCCAAACTTTTTGACTCGGGGGGCCGCATTGGGTTAAAAAAATTGGGCCGGGGGCCGGGCTGTATATATGTATGTATATATATATATATATATATATATATACATATATATATATATATATATATATATATATATATATATATATATATATATATATATATATATATATATATATATATTCCGAGTGCGATGATGTCACGTTATCGATGGGAAAATGGGAACATTTTTAGACAATATGATTTGCCTGAGCGGCTAGCAGACACCGAGAGTAACAAGCGGTAGAAAATGGATTAGAAAGGACATATTTTAAAAAATAATAATACAAAAAAATATTAAATATATTTAATATAATCTATAATTGTGTTTATTTTTTTTAACTTGGGACTGCAGGCCGTAGTTTGGGGACCCCTGGTATAGAACATAGAGGGTCACATGATGCAACAAAAATGGTTTTAAACTGACCTGAAACACTTGCAGCATGCAGAAAATAGGCTATTCAATAAAATCTCAACACAACTTTAATCTCATTATTTATTGTATCTAGAACATTTATGCAGTATGTTTAAAAATGTTTAAAAAAATATGTTATTTCATTACCTAGAATACACTTTACATCCTAGTATGCACAAATACTGACTGACATTACAGAGTGGGGTAGATTTTGGAACGGATTGCAACACAATCAAAACAAACTTCATCCAACTGTAATTTGATGTTGCTTTTCCGTTCATCATCATGGCGCCGATCACGGCTGCCTCGGTGCTCTCTTGTGCTCTGTTTTGTTTGTTTTTGTGCGTAAATTATGTGTCCGCGTGCTCTTACACACGCAAAGACTTGTTACCGGTCATCTTAGCGTCAGCTGCGGATTTGGTCCATTCTTTGATCAAAAGAGGGAAACCGCACCGAAGAGGAAAGCGAGCGGGCGCCCTTGTCCGTCTCCGCGGACGGGCATTACGCACGCCCTTACCTGGCATCTTTCTCTCCAACGTCCGCTCACTTGCCAACAAGATGGACGAGCTAGTGTTGCTGATGAGAAGAAACAAGGACTCTTCCTCATCTTGTGTTTTGTGCTTCACGAAGACGTGGCTGAGCGCAAGTGTCCCGGACAGCGCGGTTCAACTGGATGGCTTTCATCTTCTCCGCGCGGACCGAGACGCGGGCCTCTCCGGCAAAAAAAGAGGCGGAGGAGTCTGCTTCTTCATCAACAGCAACTGGTGTACAGACGTGACGGTGATATCTCAACACCGCTCTCCTTCTCTGGAAAATCTTTTCATTCACTTTAAGCCCTTTTACTCACCGCGTGAGATTGTTTCATTCTTACTGGTGGTTGTCTACATACCACCCGGTGCGGACGTGCGTGACGCTCAGCGCACACTTGCAGGCCAGATCTTACATGTGGAACGGTCTTTTCCGGACTCTCTTGTTATCGTGCTTGGTGACTTTAAAAAGGGAAATTTGAGCCAGGAATTACCCAATATAGGCAGTTTATTAAATGCCAGACCAGAGAGGAGAACACTTTGTTACACTACAATAAGCAAGGCATATCATGCAGTCCCGCGCGCTGCTCTTGGACTACCAGATCACGTGATGGTGCACTTAATCCCTTCATACAGACAGAGACTGAAACTGGCTAAACCTGTTATGAGGACCATTAAGAGTTTCACCGCTGAGGCTGTGGAGGAGCTGCGTGCATGTTTGGAGACGACAGACTGGGAGGCAATTGGAGCGGCCACGGACATTCTGGACAAGTATACAGACACTGTGACCTCATACATTCAGTTCAATGAGGCGCGCATCATTCCAACGCGCGCATCATTCCAACCAGCGCTTGTTGTTGTTAGAACAAGCCCTGGTTCACACCCAAGCTCCGACAGCTACGCAAGAAGAAGGAGGCTGCGTGGAGAAGCGGGGACCGGAGTACCTACAGAGAAGCGAAGTACTACTTCAACAGGGAAGTGGAGCTAAATCTGTGTACTCTAACCGTCTACAGGAACAGTTCCGCTCCAATGATTATGCGGCCGTTTGGAGAGGGCTAAGGGCCCTTACGAACAATAAGCCCAAAGCCCCCCAGGCCCTGAATGACCGGACTCTCGCTCAGGGCCTCAACACACATTACTGTCGTCATGAACGGCCTTCAGCTCATCAAAGCTCTACTCCCCCCACCAACGCCAGCACTTCATTAAAGGATTTAAAGGACTCAAAGGACTCCAAGGACATCACAGTACTCCAAGAACATCACAGGACTTTAAAGGCCCTCTCCATCCGAGAGGAGGATGTACGCCGGCAGTTCTTGAAGCTAAATACGCGGAAGGCCCCCGGGCCGAATGGTGTCTCCCCCTCCACTCTCAGACACTGCACGGATCAGCTGGCTCCTGTCTTCACTGACATTTTGAACACCTCTCTGGAGCTATGCCGTGTTCCGTCCTGCTTTAAGACCTCCACCATTATCCCTGTCCCCAAGAAAGCACAGATCACAGGACTTATTGACTACAGGCCGGTTGCGCTGACGTCTGTGGTCATGAAGTCCTTTGAGCGCTTGGTCCTGCCCCACCTCAAGGACATCACCGCCCCCCTCCTGGACCCACTGCAGTTTGCCTACAGAGCCAACAGGTCTGTGGATGATGCAGTGAAGCTGGCCCTCCACTTCATCCTGGAGCATCTGGACTCCCCAGGAACCTACGCTAGGATCCTGTTTGTGGACTTCAGCTCTGCCTTCAACACCATCCTCCATGGACTGCTATGAGACAAGCTCTATCAGCTCAGTGTGCCCGACTCCCTCTGCAGTTGGATCAATGACTTCCTGACAGACCAAAGACAGCACGTGTGACTGGGGAAGATTGTCTCGGACAGTCGAACCACAAACACTGGTACTCCTCAGGGCTGTGTACTCTCCCCCTGGCTCTTCTCCCTGTATACAAACTGCTGCATCTCCAGTCACCAGTCCGTAAAGCTGCTCAATTTTGCGGATGACACTACCCTCATCGGGCTCATTTCGGATGGCGATGAGACTGCTTACAAGAGAGAGGTGGACCGGCTGGCGTCCTGGTGCAGCCTCAACAACCTGGAGATGAACGCCCAGAAAACAGTGGAGATGATCATGGACTTCAGGAAAGTCACTGCCCCACCATCCCCCCTCACCCCGATTGACTCTCCCATCCCCGTCTCCATTGTGGACTCCTTCCGTTTCTTGGGAACCACCTACACCCAGGACCTCAAGTGGGAGCCGACCATCAGCTCCCTCATCAAGAAGGCCCAGCAGAGGATGTACTTCCTGCAGCAGCTGAGGAAACTTAAGGTGCTGACCGAGATGCTGGTGCAGTTTTACTCAGCCATCATTGAGTCAATCCTCACCTCCTCCATCACCGTGTGGTTCACCGGCGCCACAGTCCAGGATAAGCATCGACTGCAGCGCATCGTACGTGCTGCTGAGAAGGAGCTACAAGCTCCCATCCCTCCAGGACCTGTTCTCCTCTAGGACCAGGAGGCATGTGGGTCGGATCACAGCTGACTCTTCTCACCCTGGACACAAACTATTCTCCCCTCTCCCCTCAGGCAGGAGACTACGGTCCATCCAGACCCACACCTCACGCCACTTGAACAGTTTTTTCCCCTCGGCCATCAGGCACATGAACAATAACTCCTAACAGTAGCTCCTTTGAATTCCTTTCTAAGTCTATAACAAGATCTGATAGCTCAGTTAGAGCTCTTGTTATTACCAAATCTGTGTTATATGTGTTTTATGTTGCACAATTGTACCAAGAAAAATTCCTGGTTTGTGAACCCGTTCTCAAACGATGGCAATAAAAACTATTGTGATTCTGATTCTGATTCTGATTCTTTTTTTTCTAGACAGCAAGAAAAAAAGGATGCTGACAACTTTACACTCACTCCCTGAAAAGAAACAAAAAAACTGATCACAGAGTCCCATCTCGTCCTGGACAAACAAATGTGGCTTCTCTGTTTCCAAGAACTGATTGGAGAAGATGTTCTCCACAAAGAAATGTGCGGGCTGATGCAGGAGAATCGAGATCTCCTGTCACACAATGCGGACACATATAGTGTAACCCTGCAGCATCCTGTACGCACACACGCAAACACTTGCAGAGCCGCAAGTGTGTATTACAAGTAAACATTTACAACATGATAAAAATTCCAACTGCTTGGACTGTTATTGGGCAGCAGTTTTATCGGACCCCCCCTGGGTCCGCTCCGCCATCTTTTCATCTGCTTCACGAGACTCCTGCAGTCCTGCGCCGCAGTGACAAACAAAATAGGCTCTTCGGAGTTCTTCCACCGTCGTTTTCTCATCTTCTTGCAGCTCTGCACCGTCCTGCATTTCCCACCTGGAAACACAAGGAGAATGCGTGAAAGGTCGTGTCCAGAACAGGAACAAAAACATCACCGACTTCCTCCCTGGAGATGCTTTGCCAGGCCTTCAAATGGGGAATTTATGTGGTTGCAGTGCAGATACAAAATGTCACAAAAAGAGCGTAGAATATATGAAAACAAAAGGGAAACATAAAGGACATAAAAGATTCAACCACCTGCCACTTATGCAACAACATTTCTACATACAATCAAGCTTTATTGCAGGCTCCAATGTCCAAGTATACATACGATCACATACAATACATAGAACAAAACAAAAAAATATACAGTATAAAAGGCATTATCATATAATATTAAAACAGTGCTCGTGCATATTCAGTAAAAAGGCATCTAATAAATAAACAAAAGCATCAATAAAAAAATATATACACTATATTGCCAACAGTATTTTGCCACCTGCCTTGACTCACATATGAACTTGAAGTGCAATCCCATTCATAACCCAGAGGGTTCAATATGATGTCAGTCCACCTTTTGCAGCTATTACAGCTTCAACTTTTCTGGGAAGGCTGTCCACAAGGTTGCGGAGTGTGTTTATAGGAATTTTCGACCATTCTTACAAAAGCCTTCACACCCCTGATTGTAAATAATGTAAATAATTAATTGTGATTATCTTGTGTGATGACTGTATTATGATGATAGTATATATGCTAGTATATATCTGTATCATGAATCAATTTAAGTGGACCCCGACTTAAAGAAGTTGAAAAACTTATTCGGGTGTTACCATTTAGTGGTCAATTGTACGAAATATGTACTTCACTGTGCAACCTACTAATAAAAGTCTCAATCAATCAATCAATCAAAGGTCACACACTGATGTTGGTCGAGAAGGCCTGGCTCTCAGTCTCCGTTCTAATTCATCCTAAATGTGTTCTATCGGACTCTGTGCAGGCCAGTCAAGTTCATCCACACCAGACCAGGTGCCAAGCCCAACTCCTGAAAAACAACCCCACATCATAATTCCTCCTTCACCAAATTTCACACTGGGCACAATGCAGTCAGAAATGTACCATTCTCCTGGCAACCTCCAAACCCAGACTCATCCATCAGATTGCCAGATGGAAAAGTGTGATTCATCACTCCAGAGAAGGCGTCTCCGCTGCTCTAGAGTCCAGTGGCGACGTGCTTTACACCCTGCATCCAACGCTTTGCATCGGACTTGGTGATGTATGGCTTAGATACAGCTGTTCGACCATGGAAACCCATTCCATGAAGCTCTCTGCGTACTGTACGTGGGCTAATTTGAAAGTCACATTAAGTTTGGAGCTCTGTAGCACCTGTAGCAAAAAGTCAGCGACCTCTTTACACTATGCGCTTCAGCATCAGCTGACCCCTCTCTGTCAGTTTACGGGGCCTACCACTTTGTGGCTGAGTTGCTGTTGTTCCCAAACTCTTCCATTTTCTTATAATAAAGCCAACACTTGACTTTGGTCCTACATATCATTACCATACTCTTTGTGGCATTATACTTGATGTCAAACTTGACTCAATTGTCTGAGCATATGTTAAGAAGCTGTTGGAACCCTGCACCACTGGGCGATATAATGGCCAAATCATCGGCGTACATAAAGTGATTGATTAAGGTGTTCCCAATGATGCACCCTGTTCTGCAATCTCTCAACTGCCTCGACAGATCATCCATATACAGGCTAAATAGGCCTGGTGATAGAAGCCCACCCTGCTGTACCCCATTGCCAACTCTAAGGGGAGAGGATAAACTACTCCCCCATTTTACCTGCATCGTCTGCCTGTCATACCAATATGCCAGAATAGGTATGATGCTACCCAGAACACCCCTATGCTTCAGCTTGGTAAAGAGTTTGTGATAGTTGACTCTGTCAAATGCCTTACATGCATCAATCAAACCTACCAACATTGTAGAGCCCTGTGCTCTGTATTTTTCTACTGCTTCTTTTAAAGCATAAATACACAAGTACGTGTATATACTACAGCTACAAAAGTTAAACACAACAAAAAAAATACAAAAATAAAAATGCTACATATTTCCTTCGGAACAGATTCAACAATGCAACCAAGAAAGCCGACTCCATCAGAGGCTGCCCACTAGCTCTCGGACAATGTCCGGTGTGCGCGGATGAGCCAGAATCCGTCCGGGGAGACTGAAATGCTAATTCAGTGACGTTCATCCCGACTCCAGCTTTGGAGCCCTGTTTCTTCCTGTCTCGTCTCCTCTGGTTTCTTTGCGCAAACTGCGTTGTGGCGGAGAGTCAGCAGCTGGTCTCCGGTGCAGCTCCAAAAGTCCACAAAAAAAGCACCAAAAAGCAGTGCAGAAGTCAAGAGGCAAAAAAAACACATGAAAACAAGAGGGAAACATCAAGTACACCAAGGAGGATACAGTCCGCGCCTCCACTAGAGTGACTGGAACTGTGAGCCATGTTTCGATGGCCCTATCGCTCCGTGTTTGCAAACTTGGTATTCTAGGATTACAATGTTATCACTTCATTGACTTCATTATTTCCCCGTAGTAGTACTGTACTCGGGGCAGCACGGTGGAACAGGGGTTAGGGCATGTGACTCACAATACGAAGGTCCTGAGTTCGATACCGGGCTCGGGGTCATTCTGTGTGAAAATTTGCATGTTTTCCCTGTGACTGCATGGGTTCCCTCCAGGCACTCCGGCTTCCTCCCCCCTCCAAAGACATGCACCTGGAGATAGGTTGATTGGCAACACTAAATTGGCCCTAGTGTGTGAATGTGAGTGTGAATGTTGTCTGTCTATCTGTGTTGGCCCTGCGATGATGTAGCGACGTGTCTAGGGTGTACCCTGCCTTCCGCCCGAATAGGCTCCGGCACCCCCTGGGACCCCGAAAGGGACAAGCGGTAGAAAATGGATGTATGGAGTACTGTAGTCGTTTGACTGTCATGGTAGACCAGTTGCTCTACACGTCTGCACATACAATTCCAACATTCAGGCACACTTTAAACACACCGTTGGCGTAGAACACAATTTAAATGAGTACACAAAAAAAGGATCATTAATCCTTAGTTTTACCGAAAATGCTTGTCATCTTATGTTGGAAGAATGGTAGAACAGAGCGACATCACTATGAATCTGAGGTGGACACATCTACCCATCCCATACCATCTGCACCCATTATCCAACAACATGGACCGTGCCAGTTCTAGTAGCTAGCTAACACAATTGTTACCGCCGGAGTCAGTTAGCTTTCTTGGATTTGTCTTTTTTTTCTTTTAACAGTGGTAAGAAATCGATCATTTAATTCTGAAAATCAAACAGAATATATTGTTGCTGTTCGTACACCTACGTACGCATTTGTGTAATGTTATCTTGCGCCAACAGGTACTCACCATCATTGGTCCTCGGACTTTCCAGGATTTAATCAAACAAAAGTCTTGAGGGACCTACCATGTGGGGACCACATGCCACTTTAAAACTTGCAAATATGTTTCCTTTCACAATATTGGAGAGACTCTATCATCTTTTCATCTCAAGACCCAAATTTAGAATGTGGTTCCCAAACTTCAGGTAAAGCAACCTTTCCAGCAGTTTACTCTGACAGGCTGTGGCACAGCAGCTGCACGACTTAAGAGAGGAAGGCACTGCAAGGTTGGTGAAAGCACACCCTCTCTTTAGCCTCTTCACTCAGGCAGAAGCTTGCAGAGCATCGGGAGGAGGACCACCAGATTAAAAAACAGCAGCTTTTTTTTCCGGAAGCTGTAAGTCTGCTGAACTCTGATGGTGCTCAGTAGCCATGGGTACCAATTCAATGGAGTCACTGGACAGGTGACTGTGGTTAATCAAATCCATACTGCTGTCTTTGAGCTGCGCGTGGTGCTTTGTCCACGGCAGAATTATGTCTGTCTGACTGCAAAATTATTGCATTTTCATTGCAATCTCGCCCTGCCTCCTTTTCCTATTCCTCATTGCATCTTCAAACATGTTTTATATTGTTATGTTTGGAGCGGCAAGAACCGGGCGCGGAGCATGACTACATCACAGCTACACAAAGTACTTTAATGTAGACTCACTCTGATGCAAGGTGTGTTTGGCCACGGAAGACATCCTTTTTCTCTGCAGACCTGCCGCTGTCACAGTTGCAATTACCACCTGTGAGGTGGAAAGATCTGTTTATGTAAATATGTGTTTCTGTATGTCAGATTCTCCTCCCGGAAACGTGGCTCTAATTCCTGTTCTGTTTTCCACCCCCCAGAACTTTATGTTCATTTATTTAAATTTTATTTTTATCAAGAAAGTGTCAAGAGCAGTGGTCAACAACTTTTTTGAGTTCAAGATATCTGGTCTCAGCCAAAAGCCAAGGATTTACCCCTGTGTGAACTGTTTCAGATATATATATATATATATATATATATATATATATATATATATATATATATATATATATATATATATATATATATATATATATATATATATATATATATATATATATATATATATATATATATATATATATACACACATATATATATATATATATATACACATATATACATACAGTATATACATATATACACATGTGTATATATATATATATATATATATATATATATATATATATATATATATATATATATATATATATATATATATATATATACACATATATACATACAGTATATACATATGTATAAATGTATATATATATATATATATATATATATATATATATATATATATATATATATATATATATATATATATATATATATATATATATATATATAGTCCATTTTAAAATTATCTTACTTGTTTTTAAATCCTTACATGGTCTTGCCCCACCTTACCTCTCTGAGCTGCTCCACCTCTATGCCCCCCACCCGGTCCCTCAGGTCAGCTGATCAGCTGATCCTGGAGGTACCCAAATCCAAGCGTAAGCTCAGGGGGGACAGAGCCTTCTCTGTTGCGGGCCCCAAACTCTGGAATGATCTTCCACTCCATGTGAGACAGGCCCCTTCTTTGGCTATTTTTAAGACCCTTCTTAAAACCCATTTTTATTCACTGGCTTTTAACCCAGCATGAGACTTTAAACTGTTTTTAACTTTTAACTTTTTTAACTGTTTTTAACTTTTAACTGCTTTTTATCTAGCAAAATTGTTCTTAGGGTAATTTTGTATTTGCTTTTTTAATGTGTATTTTACTTCTGTTTTAAATTTTATTTTTTAGTCTGTCCTTTGCCTTTATTTCTTTGTGGTGTACAGCCCTTTGTTTTTCAACTGTGGTTGTTTTTAAAGGGCTTTATAAATAAAGTTGGTATGGTATGGTATGGTATATACATATATATATATATATATATATATATATATATATATATATATACACATATATACATACAGTATATATATATATATATATATATATATATATATATATATATATATATATATATATACACATTACAGGCTAAAAGTTTGGACACACCTTCTCATTCAATGTGTTTTCTTTATTTTCATGACTATTTACATTGTAGATTGTCACTGAAGGCATCAAAACTATGAATGAACACATGACGAGTTATGTATTTAACAAAAAAAGGTGAAACTGAATACATGCTTTATATTCTAGTTTCTTCAAAATAGCCACCCTTTGCTCTGATTACTGCTTTGCACAAGCTTGGCATTCTCTCGATGAGCTTCAAGCACACCTGTGAAGTGAAAACCATTCCAGGTGACTACCTCTTGAAGCTCATCGAGAGAAGCCAAGAGTGTGCGAAAAAGTAATCAGAGCAAAGGGTGGCTATTTTGAAGAAACTAGAATATAAAACATGTTTTCAGTTATTTCACCTTTTTTTGTTAAGTACATAACTACATGTAACTACTTTGATGCCTTCAGTGACAACTATAATGTAAAAAGTCATGAAAATAAAGAAAACGCATTGAATGAGAAGGTGTGTCCAAACTTTTGGACTGCACTATATATATATATATATATATATATATATATATATATATATATATATATATATATATATATATATATATATATGTGTGTGTGTGTGTGTGTGTAAAATGTTTCCACTGTGCTTTTTGCTATTTTTCAAATTTTGCTGGTGTTTTTTTGTTTTTTTTCACAATGTGCCTAGGTCCAATAACAAACGAGTCACAGATGGCTTCTCTAACGCACTTTGGGCACCCCAGCTGTAGAGTGCCGTAGAAGTTAACTGTTTTTGGCCACTGTAGTCTTAGTACTGTAGTATATTTGTTCATCTTATGGTCACATATGGGACACGAGTCAGCTTACGTCAGTGCCGGAAGTAGTAAAATCAACTGTTTACCTGGCGGGTTTTTCCTGTTTGATAAAGAGCGGATAAACACGGAAGTCCTTCTTTAGCTGCAGCGTTGTTATATTATATATTACTGCCGTTGTACATGTCAATGTTTACTTTTGTATTCACAATAAATCAATACAAAATCAATACTTTGGAGCAATGTTCACAGACTCTAGTGTTTGGCTTGTTAGCTTCCCGTCGCAGGCGAGCGATGACGGTCAAGGTTGAGGGAAGAGTTGTTGGATGCTAGAAAATATAGGATATATGCTATTACACTATTGCCTCTCACCTATAACCAATTTTTCTCGACGATATAGTGACCTACAAAATGTTGCCGATGAACAATATTATTGTGAACATTATTTTGAGACCACATCAACCACTGATGTAATAATACACAATGATAACACAAGTATATCCTTTCAAATGTAACTACATGTATGTCTCATATATTTTAACACTGTAACTGTAATGTAAACTTTTCAATATTCGAGTTAAATAAAACAAACAAATGATAAAAATAGAATATACTCTGTCTTTTTGCAAAATTTAGCACTTGAATAAAAATCCCAGCCAAAAGCAAAATAAAATAAGTTCCGTCTCTTTTAAGGTGGGGTGGGACATATTGAATAAAAAAATCTGAAAAATTATTTATAAACACACTAAAATCTTTCAACAAAGTTGTATTTTTAATAACTAAAATAAATAGACACACAATATACATTATTGGCAGAGGAAACATTACATTTTGTTCTGGTCTTATAAAGAGTCATTTTACTTGTATTTGTATGTTTAAATGTGTTTATCTTCTTCCACTTTAATTTGTAAACATTATAGAATCTTTTTTTTTTTAATAAATGCAAATTTGGTGATCAGTTGGTTTTACTTCCGGTTTATGTGACATTACGCAAGTTCACTTCCTGTTGAACACACTTACCGTCTGTTTCAACTGGACACTGTGGAGTTTATTTCGATCACTTTGTGCGAAGACAGCACAGCGTTTATTTTCAATGTCAATATTGTATCTTAGTTGTTCAAACAGTAAAGTGTTGATATCATTTTAAAATGTTCTTGTAATCAGACAATATCTTTGGTATATTAGATGGAATTTTTACCTGACATGTTTCGAAAGTCATCTGTAGTTTTCTTCAGAAGGGTCACAAGAAATTGTGAAAAGTATATTAATAAGAAGACATAATTAACCTTTTTAAGTTTAGATTGGGGTATGGCATTTCTTAATGGGGAAAGACGTTAATATCTCTTGTTTTCATATTAGCATTTAAACTAGCTAGCAAGCAAACGCTGGTTGGTCCATAATTTCATCAATATGTGGTTATCAATCAGGTTTTCTGATAATTTTACCTTAATACCATAATACTAACCGTCAGGAGTTTTACCGCGGTTATCATTATTACCGTTTGTTCACGTCGAACAAACGTCTGAAGCTGTCGAAACCGATGCAAAGAGCGCCGTACAAATGCATGCATATGGCAATTTATCGAGGCTCACAAAGTTATCGAGTTCATTTTCAAGCACCGCCCTTATAGGGAGAATCAAATGCATCTTTTTTTCGGATGCAAATATTGAGACTAGGGTTGTCCCGATACCAATACTTTGGTACCGGTATCAAAATGTATTTCGATACTTTTTGATACTGTTCTAAATAAAGGGAACCACAAAAAATTGCATTATTGGCTTTCTTTTAACAACAAATCTTAAAGATATGTTTCTTATTGCAATCGAAAAACAATTGTGTCCTTAAATAAAATAGTGAACATACAAGACAACTTGTCTTTTAGTAGTAAGTAAACAAACAAAGGCTCATAAGTAGTCTGCTGATGTATGCAGTAACATATTGTGCCATTCATCTTTCTTTTATGTTGCCAAAATTATGAGGGACAAACTGTAAAAATGTATTATTAATCTACTTATTCATTTACTGTTAATGTCTGCTTATTTTTTGTTTTAAAATGTTCTATCTACACTTCTGTTAAAATTTAATAATCACTTATTTTTCTGTTTGTTACTTTACATTAGTTTTGGGTGATACCACAAATGTAGGTATCAAGTAGTTACAGGATCATACATTGGTCATTTTCCAAAGTCCTCATGAGTCTAGTGACGTATTCCCCGAAAAAAGATTTTGTGACAATAAAAAATATTGATGTAATCATAGTAGATACGTTATTGTACTTGATATCATTACAGTGGATATCAGGTGTAAATCCACCCATGGCAT
This sequence comes from Entelurus aequoreus, assembly GCF_033978785.1. Taxonomy (NCBI): domain Eukaryota; kingdom Metazoa; phylum Chordata; class Actinopteri; order Syngnathiformes; family Syngnathidae; genus Entelurus; species Entelurus aequoreus. The sequence goes on from NC_084736.1 coordinate 54,522,568, forward strand.
TTGTTTACATTGTGACGCCGGTGAACTATTGTATCCTCCTTAGGTGTGTAGTGAAGCATGTTTAGCTATTCCTCGTCCTGCAGTGATAATGGTAGGAAGAAACATACTTTATTTGTCGCCACAGAGGTGAGGATTAGTGAATTAGAAGTAGCTAAAAAAGTGCGGACTGCAGCTGGATGTTAGCTGCTAGCTAGCTAGCCATGTCTTAAAGCACCTCTTCCTGAGGGCGTTTCAGTGTTATAACTTCACCTTTATCTTTAGTTTTTAGGCCAAAATGTGCCCTTTTTCCCTTTTCTGTCTACACACTGTCTGCTTGTAAGTACTCTTTGATTGTGCGCTGCCAAACATGCTACTCTGCTCAAAAAAACAGCAATGTCATGACGTGACGACGCGGCGTCATGTCCGTTAAAAAAAAAAAGAAAAAAATGGGGAACCGATACTTTCCAAACAGAGTATAGTACCGTTCTTGATTCATTAGTACTTTACTAGTACCGGTATAACGTACAACCCTAATTGAGACATACAAATGTTGTATAGTAGAAAAGGGAGTTGAGGTTAGGCAGCGCACAAAGAAGCGAGTGAGAGCGGAAGGAAGACGGGAAGGTACGCTAAAGGTTTTTCAATGTTTAATTTTCAAATAGGATTAAGCAGAATGACATTTAGCTGAAGGTTACAGGCTCAGCATTGTCTTAGCTGATATTGATATGCAGGAGGCGCCCTGCTTGTCACCGGGACAAACACTGTTGATGAATGAGAAGCCTTTCCCCACGAGGGTGTTAAGTGCAAATTTGAAATGAGCGAGAGGCAGAGGTGGGGAGCGACGACACAGAAGCAGCACCCACAGAGTGAATTAGCATGATAGTTGCCATGTACACTGTCACCAGATAATGTTGCCCAAAGTGTAAATTGTGTCGTTAAGTATGGCTCGTGTAGTGAAAATGAGCACAAAGAAAGGTGCTTTGACAAGTGTATCTAATTTCGACAACACAACAGAGGCTCTTAGAAATGCATAAATAGACTAAAGTTGACAATAACTTCACTTTATCCTCATTTTGCCAAGTTTCCCCTGGAATTTACATCTTAATAAGGCGGAGTCGTACTCCCTAATTCTTCCGGGCTCTCCTCATTTTTCATGCATTAATGCTGGAGCTGCTGACTCGGCGATTCCTCTGAATACAGAACAGGACACACATATTAAGAGTCATATATTTACAGGATTGATGCCATGGAAGATTGTCTTTGAGTGTGAGCAATGGGCTGCCACACACGTCTTTGGGTGTGAGCGTCATGACGCCGCGCAGGGCGAATGACACCCAGTCTGGTTTTAAGCTAATAATCAGAAGTGATGTCCAATAAATTAAGAGCGTAAGCTTTGAGCTGAGATAAGCAGGTTATTAACTGAATAATAAAGATGCACAACTTCAGTCATTTTACAGGACAGATGCCTAAAATGCACCATGAAAGCAGCAAATTAAAAAAAGGTTTTATTCAAATAACAGACTGGATTAAGGGAACCAAATGTATTAAAAATTGTGACTTTGAAAATATATTTGAAAGGTTATGAACTCAAACATCACAATATAGTTTTTGTTCTGTATTTTGTTTAACATGTTAAGCTATTAACATGTTATTTTCCCTGTTTACTTTCACATTATGAAATGCACACTCTGTATGAGATGAAACAATTCGACAATTTATATTTTGTCACCTCTTACTAAGGAGTTCACTCAAATGTGACACAATTTAATGGAGGAATTATTGTTGGTCTCATTAAAGACAATGTCATTTCTTAATAGTTGTGTTATGATGTCATCCATACGTGGTTTCTCAACACAATTTGATGGAAAAATGTATATAACAGTGCACAGGGACAATTAGCTAATCAACCGCAGAGACTAAGGCCCCTTCTACACTAAGGTTATCCAGGCTATATCTCACCTAACCTTATCCTTGTCCACACACACACACAATGCCACCGTTTAAGACCCCCTCCCCATCTGTCGGCACAATGCGGCCTAGTACGCATGCACGAATAAAAATGTGCACATGGTCACCTCTGACCTGGAAGTGTATCAGAACACTGTGCTTGTAGGCTGAAATTGGCGGTCGTACTTGATGGCCGCAACCACTACATGGCTTCACAATAGGTATGGAGTGCAAAACTAGACGTTGAGTAATCGCTCGACATACATCGCCAACAATAACTGACAGTCTGCTTTGCCAGTCCAAATGCATTCACTGTTTTCCGTAGTCTTCCCTCTTCCACGGGAGCCCGCATTCTCGTTGTCTCCCCTTCAACAAATGGAAGAAGTTTTTCACTAAGTAGAATCACAGCTGCCCTGGACATTCGAAAGTTCTCTTGACGTTCCAGCGACACAACACATTCGGTGACAAACATATTCCACCAGGCTGCCGTTCTTCCAGGCCTTATCCAAAACCGTCGCTCAACATTAACGTTGCCGTCTGAGATGTGTTGTATCCCAAACAGCTGCAATCGCCCGTTTCCTTCTTTTAAGGCAGTGGTCCCCAACCTTTTTGTAACTGCGGACCAGTCAACGCTTGAAAATTTGGCCCACGGACCGGGGGGGTATGGTATTTTTATTTATTTATATCTATATTGATATATAATGTAGGAACCAGAAATATTAATAACAGAAAGAAACAACCCTTTTGTGCGAATGAGTGTGAATGAGTGTAAATGGGGGAGGGAGATTTTTTGGGTTGGTGCACTAGTTGTAAGTGTATCTTGTGTTTTTTATGTTGATTTAATTAAAAAATAAAAATAAAAAAATAAATAAAATAATAATAATAACAATTTCTTGTACCAATCGATCCACGGACCAGTAGGTTGAGGACCACTGTTTTAAGGTATTCATGTGTGATTTCCACAAGCGTCTGTTATGAAGCTGGCTGTGGCGTGTTCTTTCTGACGTCACTTCCTGTGTGGGGTGCAGTCTTTCTGGCGTCACTTCCTTTCCGTAAACGATCAGAGTCCATACAAAGCTAAGAGCCGGAGATTCAAGAAATACACAGCGCACTTACCTGTGTAAAAATGTATCCAAGGAGGGGAACCTTAAACGATGGTTTAGTGGTTTAATTATTTGTTTAAGAAGTTATCCGCCTTAATGTAGACAGGGCCTAAATCTATTGAGGTAAGGCTTTTTACCTATTTTTATTGATAATATCTGTGTTGGCCCTGCGATGAGGTGGCGACTTGTCCAGGGTGTACCCCGCCTTCCGCCCGATTGTAGCTGAGATAGGCTCCAGCGCCCCCCGCGACCCCGAAGGGAATAAGCGGTAGAAAATGGATGGATGGATGGATGTTTTTTACGAGGACTGGGCGATACATTTATTTTATCGATAAATTCAAGTTTTTTGTTGCAGACGATTAAAAACAAAACAAAATTATATATATATATATATATATATATATATATATATATATATATATATATATATATATATATATATATATATATATATATATATATATATATATATATATATGTTTTTTTTCCTTTTGCTCCTGCATACTTTTTGTCCCCAAGAACTTCTGTATAGCTCCCCCCTTATTTCCTTCGCAGAGATTCACACATAGCACAAGCTGGCTAATGCTAACACAAATTTTGGTCCAAAGGAAAGAAAAGTGTTGTCAGTGGTTTTGTTTTGCTGCAAAGGATGTGGAACAAATGACTGCATGCTGCAAAATGTGTTTAAAAAAGGCAGCAGCACAACTAACTTATTTCATCATCTGAAAAGTAAAAATCAAGCAGAGTGCGGGAAATGCTACTCTTTACGAGGCGAACAAGACCGTAACAACAAACAAACAAACTCCAGCTCAATACGTGTTGGTTAAAAGTGAGTGAGCATGGAGACAAAGCGCTGGAAGAATCCCGAGAGGCAGCAGCCAGCGGTTCCCCCTGCAGCTGTGAGAGGACTGGAGGGGGTCTTCTCTCTATCAGAAGGTGTGCTCGCGAAGAGCTGGATGTCCTGCCCGCGACGCCGCTGGGACGGCTGTTTGTTTAAAAGGCTTGCCTGTCAAAGAGAGAGCACCACTGACAGCCAGACACGAGTGTAAACGACTCAGACAGCAACCCTAATCAGAGGCTTCGCACATTGCCACGGGGGCCTGGAGGATCCATCATAACCCAAGCCTAAATATTTAAAGTGCTAAACTTTCCAAAGGTCACAGGCTTTACCATGCATGCCAGGGCGACATGTGTCACAGAAATAGGACGGGGAGGGGGAAGGAAAGCGGCAGTGAGAGGGAGAATATGATTAAATGTCCCTTCCTTCACTATTTCCACCCTTGTGAGAACTCCTTCAGTTAGTGTTTTATTTTGGCTGGCGGTAACATCTTATTTGGTTCCAGCCCTGATGGGTATGACAGAGCAATTTGACAAGAATTTCTATATAAAAACTAGAATGGCACTCAAACGACTACAGAACTACCAAGGCCTTGCAATTATGGTAGGCAACAATGGTGCACAGGATTGAGGGTCACAAGTACTGGAGCCTATCCCAGATGACTTTGGGCAAGAGGCGGGCTACACCCTGCACTGGTCTCCGGTCAATCCCAGGACACATGTACACAAACAACCATTCATATCCGAGACAATTTAGAGTCTAAGATAAGCCCAACATGCATGATAGGAGTCAGACAACTGAAGACCTAACAGGAGGCGTACGATGGACACTCTTCTCAGCATTAGAAGACTTTGTGATCAAACACATGCAGAAGAAACCATTACCTCTCAGTGACTTTGCTCAGCAGATCAGCCTTAAAGGAGCCATATGTAATAACTTTATGTCAAGTCGTCATTAAATGGCCTTGATATGTCAAAAGGCATAAATAAATCATGATCTTTTTGAATACCTATATAACTGATAACAGTTGCTCAATTAAAAATTTGATTTACAGGCCCGAAATGCTGTTATTGTTTTCTTTTTGATGTCCCGCTTTCCACCCTTTGAACAATTAGAAAGTCAGTGAGTGTGTCACATCCAGGTTGCCAGTTACGCATCGCCATCTTCGTCTAGCTACTGCCACTGGTAAAGTTACTAAACATGTTAAAGTTAAAGTTAAAGTACCACTGACTACCACTGATAGTCACACACACACTAGGTGTGGTGAAATTACCCTCTGCATTTGACCCATCCCCTTGTTCCACCCCCTGGGAGTCGAGGGGAGCAGAGTGCTGAGTGCCAAGCAGAGAGGTAATGGGTCCCATTTTTATAGTCTAGGGTATGACACGGCTGGGGTTTGAACTCACGACCTACCGATCTCAGGGTGGACACTAAAAGTTACCACTCTCAACTTGTTCATGACAAAGCCAGGAACAAAACCAGGATTTGTCTCGGGGATGCCTTTGAAAGATGGAGACCATTGAAGGTGGAGAATATTTTTTCATCTAACGCCAAACTTGCTAATTTTGCTCTTTGATAGGTAAGTCAGGCATTTACGTTTTGTTATTACTTGTAATAAATGGAAATTGACATTTGGTATGTAAACTATATTGTCCAATACAGTCTATGATCTTGTCTAGCAAAGCTAGTATGTTCCTGCAACAAATGCTTAGTGTGATGGTGCTTAGCTCCTAGTGTAATGCTTAGCATGCTAGCCTGGTCGATGACACATCAACATACAGGCTAACGGGGGAAATATATGCCCGTTGGCCTGTATGTCGATGTGTATTCCAACTGACAGGGCATAGTTTATGTTCAACAAATAAAACCTATGTGGATATGGGTAGTGTCAGTGCGTATTTCCTTCTCAATCAATGATACACTGAGGAAATGCGTTCCAACATTATGAGGTGTTAGTTAGAGATTTGTTATTGACAAAAAGCTTGTTTATTCAGTTATTATGGTCCCAGCACCTCAACCCATACTTGCCAACCCTCCGGATTTTTCCGGGAGACTCCCGAATTTCAGTGCCTCTCCCGAAAATCTCCCGGGACAACCTTTCTCCCGAATTTCTCCCGATTTCCAGCCGGACTTAAGGCACGCCCCTTCCAGGTCCATGTGGACCTGAGTGAGGACAGCCTGTCGTCAAGTCCGCTTTTTCTTCATATAAACAGCTGCCGGCGCAGTCACGTTATAATATCTACGGCTTTTGGCGAGTGCACAACTGCACACACAACAAGAAGGAGACGAAGAAGAGACAGTCATGGCGATGATGAGTGACAGAGAATAGAACGAGGATGGACAATTCAACCCTAAACTCACTCCTTTCCTGCAAAGTAAATTTCACAGATGCTGCCTGTAATAGAGTGATCTAAGTTGTTTGTTGCCATCTCCTGGTGAATGTTGGGTATAGTGTTCTGTGGTTACTTTTTGGTTACAACGGTTTATGTTGTATTGCGCACCCTGACGGCAAGTGTGGGAGTCGGTTCTGAAGTATGAAGTAAAGAGACGTAACTTCATCACCTCGCCTGGTTATTGACTCCAACCCAGAATTTTACACCTCGCTTACCTATGCTCCTTCAAAGGCTGTGCTACTGGCTGCAAAGCATTGCACTTTCAAATACAACAATGAATAGAGGAGTGTTATGTGTGTGTATATGTGTAAATAAATGAACACTGAAATTCAAGTATTTATTTTATTTATATGTATATATATATATATATATATATATATATATATATATATATATATATATGTATATATATATATATATATATATATAGCTAAAATTCACTGAAAGTCAAGTATTTATTTTATTTTTATATATATATATGTATATATATATACATATATACCTGTATATATATATATATATATATATATATATATATATATATATATATATATATATATATATATATATATATATATATATTTATATATATATATATATATATATATATATATATATATATATATATATATATATATATATATATATATATATATATATATATATAGCTAGAATTCACTGAAAGTCAAGTATTTATTTTATTTTTATATATATATGTATATATATATACATATATACCTGTATATATATATATATATATATATATATATATATATATATATATATATATATATATATATATATATATATATATATATATATATATATATATATATATATATATATATATATATATATATATATATATATATATTAGGGCTGCAACAACTAATCGATTAAATTGATTAAAATCGATTATTAAAATAGTTGCTGATTAATTTAGTCATCGATTCGTTGGATCTATGCTATGCGCATGCGCAGAGGTTTTTTTTAATTAATTTTTTTAATTATTATTATTATTATTTTTTTTTATTTATTTTTTTAATAAACCTTTATTTATAAACTGCAACATTTACAAACAGCTGAGAAACAATAATCAAAATAAGTATGGTGCCAGTATGCTGTTTTTTTTCCAATAAAATACTGGGTAGGATATAAATGTAGTTTGTCTCTTTTATCCGATTATTAATCGATTAATCAAATTAATAATCGACAGATTAATCGATTATCAAATTAATCGTTGGTTGCAGCCCTAATATATATATATATATATATATATATATATATATATATATATATAATATATATATATAAGAAATACTTGGATTTCAGTGAATTCCAGCTATAAATATACTCCTCCCCCTTATTCCCGACCCCGCCCACCTACCCCCCCCAATCCTCCGAATTCGGAGGTCTCAAGGTTGGCAAGTATGCCTCAACCCCTAGTAAGAGGCAGTTGAACTATGAAGTTTTTTGGAGTAGCCCAGTCAGTCGAGCTGGATTCGGTTGCGTATCTCAGTCAGGAAGGGAGGGAGGGGACCACAGAATTTTGACCGTGATTGCAGTACCATATCTGGCCAGAATATTACATATGGCTCCCTTAGGATAAAACAGTAAAAAACTCAAGTTATGACGCCTAATATCCAAAACCTGTTACCAATCCAAATACAGTCGAACAAACTTACGAATTTTCCAACCCCTCTACTGGCAAACTTTTCAAGTTACAGACTTTAAGATCGAGCCAAATATGCCTCAGTGTTCGAACCATGAGTACAAACGCTTCATTCATTCAGTCATTTTCTGTCCCGCCTGCAGGCAAAAAGCAAGACGCAGCATTTATGGGGAGGCGGAGTACAGTATTAGTCACTTCTCAGCACTTCAGTCTGTGTACATTTTGGGTGTTTTATCGCTTCTTGACAAGTTTTGTCCATTTTTGCTAACTCAATATGAGTTCCAAAAGGACAACAGACCAGCGTGGAAAGGAGGAGGGAATCTCTGTGGAGTTAAAAAAAAGACCTTTCTGGAAAAAGATGCTGGATGTTGCAAGCTAATTTGCTCATTTAAGAGATGCAATCGTCTATGCAAGACGATTGCATCGATTAATCAGCTATATGTGCGCTATCAAGTTTGCATGTGTTTTAATACACGCAAATCTTTAGTAGATCAGGCCCATAATGTACAAACAAATACCTCCTTGCACTACGACCTCGGCAAAAGTAATGAAGGATGAAGACACTCGCATTCACCCTTGGTATCCAAAACTTTAGAAAAAAGGGGAAAAAAGTTCCAGTCTGTTCAGGGAAAGCTTGAACCACCATTAATGAATTCCAACGACCAGAGTGTGCCAAATGGGAGCAGCTAATTCCAGCTGAAAGTTCAGAGAGTAGGTGTTCATACAATGACTTGTGCAGTGTGCATCTTCTCCAGACTGAGCGTGACCGTGTTAAGTCCATACTATCTCATTTCACGCTCTTGCACTTGGCCTTTGGTGTTGCACTTCCACGGGCAACACACGTCACAGTAGCCCCAGCCTGCTGTGCACTTTTCCACCCAGGTGTCTGCAGAAGTGGAGCGCGTGGGAATAAATCATTGTGGGGCACCTCTCCAACTAGAGTTGACAGAAGAGTGGCTGTCGACAGCCTTCGGGTCTCACGGGTTCAGGCCTCGGTAATCGACACAATGTGACGTAACAAATTCGATGCGGTTTTACCGGTCCGCAGAATAAAGGGATCTCTTAAAGTACTCGGTAAAGGTTGACACACACAAAGTCCGGACGGTTTTATGTGCCTGATCTACAAAGATCCAAATACCACGCTGTAGACCAGGGGTCCCCAAATTTTTTGACTCCGGGGCCGCATTGTGGTAAAACAATTTGGCTGGGGGCCACGCTATATATATATATATATATATATATATATATATATATATATATATATATATATATATATATATATATATATATATATATATATATGTAAATGTGTGTGTGTGTTTATATGTATATGTAAATGTGTATATATGTGTGTACATATGTATATGTCTATGTATGTATATATATATGTATATGTGTATGTATGTATATATATATGTGTATATATGTATATATATATATGTGTCTATATGTGTGTATATATATATATATATATATACATATATATATATATATATATATATATATATATATATATATATATATATATATATGTTTATATGTGTGTGTGTATATATATATATATATATATATATATATATATATATATATATATATATATATATATATATATATATATATATATATATATATATATATATATATATATATATATATATATATATATATATATATATATATATTCCTCGCGCACTAATTGACTTAAAGAGCGCACTTGCTGCATGTCACGTTATCGATGGTAAAATGCATTTTTAGACAATATGATTTGCCTGAGTGGCTAGGAGACGGTAGAAAATGGACTAGTAAGGACAAATTTAAAAAAAAATAATAATACAAAAATAAATTTAAAAATAAATTTTTTTTAAACTTGGGACTTACCGCGGGCTGGATTTTGGACGCTGGGGGGCCGTATCCGGCCCGCGGGCCATAGTTTGGGGACCCCTGCTGTAGACCAATGTTTTTCAACCACTGTGCGTGACATACAGTCTGGTGTGCCGTAGGAGATTATGTAATTTCACCTATTTGGGTTAAAAATATTTATAATCCGCAAACAATGTGCATGCAGTTGTTGAGTGTATTTGCCTAACAACATCATTGCTCGCCATCATGGACAATCCTGCCCACCCACTCCACCAGACAATTGAGGGACAGCGAAGCTCATTCTCCAACAGGCTCCTTCAGCTTGGTTCCCACAGTGTTCCATTCAAGAAGTCCTTCATTCCGCACTCCATCCAGCTGTATAATCACTCGCCATACAGCAATAGATGATATCTGTCTATTACCTGACACCTTCTATGTTAGCTACCTCTCTTTATTTATAATGTATATTCTTTGCTGGATCTACTCTCTATTTTATGCCGTAGCTGTTACATGTACTGTAATATTGTACATGGTAATTGTTATATATTGTATATATTATATAAAAATATAATATAATATAATATATCGGGGCGGCATGGCGTAGTGGGTCGAGCAACCGTGCCAGAAACCTGAGGGTTGCAGGTTCGCTCCCCGCCTCTTACCATCCAAAAATCGCTGCCGTTGTGTCCTTGGGCGGGACACTTCACCCTTTGCCCCCGGTGCCACTCACACCGGTGAATTGAATGATGAATGATAGGTGGTGGTCGGAGGGGCCGTTGGCGCAAATTGCAGCCACGCTTCCGTCAGTCTACCCCAGGGCAGCTGTGGCTATGAAAGTAGCTTACCACCACCAGGTGTGATTGAATGATGGGTTCTACATGTAAAGCGACTTTGGGTACTTAGAAAAGCACTATATAAATCCCAGGTATTATTATTATTATTATTATTATTATATCAGTATGTATCATATACTGTATATATAATATGTAAATATTACATATGTTATATTTTATATAGTCTACTTTATACCAGCATTATCCTTTCCATCCTTACACTTTCCATCCTTTGTAACTAAGCTACTGTGTGGAACAATTTCCCTTGTGGATCATTAAAGTTTGTCTAAATCTAAGTCTAACATGTTTTCTTCTACTTTTTGTAGCAAGTGATTTCAAACATTGTGGGGGTTATGTCTATGTGCTTCATTCAAACTGCATGGAAATTAACCACAGTATGTGTTTAAGTGTGTTGGAACTGGTTGCAAGCAGCTATTTAACAGACACAGCGCATTTAAGGCTCATTTTTAACAGCTCGCTTGAAGTAACATGTTGTGAGTTGTCCAGTGAAAGGTTGTACAAATACTTTCAAGTTAAAATCCTCATGCACCGCTCACATGTCTCAGAAACACAGGCATTTTTGCAGATACTAGTATTGGTGACAGGGCAGCACGGTGGGGCTGTTGTTAGCGTTTGTCCTGGGTTCGATTTCCGGGCTAGGGGTCTTTGTGTGTGGAGTTTGCATGCTCTCCTCGTAACTGCGTGTTCTCTCAGTGTACTCCGGCTTCCTCCCATCTCCAAAGACAGTCACCTGGGGATGGGCTGATTGGCAACACTAAAATTGGCCCTAATTTGTTTTAATTGTTCTAATGGATTATGTACAAATTGTGTCATATATCATTCTATTAGTTTGTCAAAATTATAAAGGACAAACTGTAAAAACTGATTATTAATCTACTTGTTCATTCACTAATAATATCTGCTTATTTTTAACATGTTCTATCGACACTTCTGTTAAAATGTAATAATCACTTATTCTTCTGTTTTTTGGATACTTTCCATTACTTTTGGATGATACCACAAATTTAGGCATTGATCTGAGACCAAGTAGTTACAGGATCATACATTGGTCATATTCAAAGTCCTCATGTGTCCAGAGACGTATTTCCTGACTTTATAAACATAATATGCATTTTTTTTTTAAATAAAAAAAGATTTTGTGATGCTGAAAAATATAAATGAAATCAAAGTAGTATAGACTAGATACACTATTGTACTTGATATCATTACAGTGGATCTCAGGTGTAGATCCACCCGTGGCATTTGTTTACATTGTGACGCCGGTGAGCTATGGTGTGTAGAGAAGCATGTTTAGCTATTCCTCGTCCTGCAGTGATAATGATACTTGTAAGAAACTTACTTTATTTGTCGCCATGGAGGCCAGGATTAGTGATTTAGAAGTAGCTAAAACACTGCGGACTGCGGATGGACGTTAGCCGCTAGCTAGCTAGCCATGTCTTAAAGCACCTCTTCCTGAGGGCGTATCAGTGTTATAGCTTCACCTTTATTGTTAGTTTTCAAGCCAAAATGCGTCCATTCTCCCTTTATTTAATTTAGCCTGCTCAGTGGCCTTGTGGTTAGAGTGTGCACCCTGAGATCGGTAGGTCGTGAGTTCAAACCCTGGCCGAGGCATACCAAAGACTATAAAAATGGGACCCATTACCTCCCTCCCTTGGCACTCAGGGGTGGGAATTGGGGCATAAATCACCAAAATGATTCCCGAGCGTGGCCACCGCTGCTGCTCACTGCTCCCCTCACCTCACAGGGGGTGGAACAAGGGGATGGGTCAAATGCAGTAATTTCACCACATCTAGTGTGTGTGTGACTATCAGTGGTACTTTAACTTTAACTTTTTTCTGTCTACACACTGTTTCTGCTTGTAAGTACTCTGTGATGTGCATTGCCGAACATGCTCCCTCAGCTCGTAAAACCAGCAATGTCACAACGTGACGTTATGCCCGTTAAAAAAAAGGGAGGACTGGGGGGAGAAATGGTACTTTTTAGAGGCAGTATAGTATGGAGTGTAATTCATTAGTATTGCGGTACTACACTAGTACCGGTATACCGTACAACCCTACAGCGTACGTCTACAGCGGCACTTCCTGCACTGTATGTAATCAGAATGTGCAACTTTAGAGGTTAGTACTCGAGAAAATGTTGAAAAAAACATCAGTAATCATACACAAAATACAACGTTTCATTTTAAAAAAAATATCAAAACAGGTCAGGCTCCTTATGTACTATAGCTGAGATGTTAGGGCTGTAGTGACTTCTGCAACATAACACGTTAGCATACCTCAAAAGAAGGTGACTTTGTTGTGTTTGAAGATTGACACACACAGCAGTTCCATGCCAAGCAGAACGATGGAGAGCCACACAAAACAAGAGAGAGATTAGCTTTTGTTTGGAAATGGATTTTGTACATTGCACTCCGGTTCACAGGAGGGTAAACGACAAGTTCACAATGCAGGGCAAAGGATCACCTCTTTGACTCAATTTCTATTGGAAAGCAAACATCCAATTCAATTTAGACGGGTGCCTGTGCCAGACCACCAGGCGGAGGCAGATTGTAAGTGACAGCCATTGGACAGCCGGCTGGATTTGAATATTGACGAGACAGAGACTTGACAGAAGGGATTATGCTCTACCTTCTGACTTAGTAGCCTCTGCACTGATCCATTCTATTGTCAGATCAAGTCAGTGTCAGGTCTACAGTACATCCCGCCACTGATGCCACTCAGAATTAGACCCCTACCTGGGACGCTTCCCAATGCAAACTGATGGCCGCTCAAACTGCGAGACGGACCAAATCAACGTGGACAACAATATTACCGGAAAATACTATTTCAAAGTTCTGGTGGGTTTAGGAAATACATTTACTTCCCGGCAGATGTTTTTTTTTTTTGCACTCAGGGCTCTAATCTTTTGGTGACATATTTACTCCATGTCAGAGATAATCTAGAACATGGAATTAGATCCGATGATGAAAGTATTGCAGATGTGAGAGACAAATACAGAAAGACCCACACAATGGACATATTTACTGTATATGGATAGAAACTCGCTGTACAAAGGTTTTGTTTTCATTACTTTTTTTACAAAGCATTTATTCTAACATAAAACAACACTGAATAATTGCGAACATACAAAATTATTAGCAATGAAAAACATTTGTTTTTTTGACTATGTCTACCGGCTTGCCTGGGAAAACCTTAGGATCCTCCGGGAGGAGCTGGATGCAACCCGACTTCAGATAAACGGAATAAGATGGATGGATGTATATTTAGGTTTAAAGAAACAGGCTGCTTTATTTTGTTTCACTTGTTTTTTTTACATGATTTCTGATTTTTTATTATTATTACGTACGATTTTTGTTGTTGAATTCACTCAGTTGAATTGTACATGTTGTGAATAATGCTTGCAACAAAAATATTTATTAAATCACTTTTAAAGGAAAAATATAATCTTAAAGAATAATTTTAAGACCTTCAGTATATTAGTTTTTGGAATTAAATTATGTAATGGCTTAAGCAAAGAAATCAAACAATGTACGAGGGTTGTATGGTATACCGGTATTAGTATAGTACCGCGATACTAATAAATCATATTAGGTACTATACCGCCTCTGAAAAGTACCAGTTCACTACCCCGACGTCGTAGTCACGTCATGTCATTGCTGGTTTACGAGCACACGAGCATGTTAGGCAGTGCACAATCACAGAGTACTTACAAGCAGACACAGTGTGTAGACACAAAAGGGAGAAATGACGCATTTTGGCTTAAAAACTAAAGATAAAGGTGACGTTATAACACTGAAACGCCCTCAGGAAGAGGTGCTTTAAGACATGGCTAGCTAGCTAGCGGCTAAAGTCCATCCGCAGTCTGCAGTGTTTTAGCTACTTCTAAATCACTAATCCTGGCCTCCATGGCGACAAATAAAGTACGTTTCTTACTTTATCATTATCACTGCAGGACGAGGAATAGCTAGACATACTTCACTACACACTGTACCTCACCGGTGTCAAAATGTAAACAAACACCATTGGTGGACCTACACCTGACATCCACTGTAATGATACCAAATACAAGAGTGTATCTAGTCGATGATGTTCGAAAACCGGTTCTCCCGATTCTTCGATAAGAAAAGAACCGATTCCATGGATTCAAATCCCTTTTTGAGAACCGGTTCCCGTTATCGAAGCCACTATACCGTATTTTCGCGACCATAGGGCACACTGTATTAAAAGGCGCCGGTTGCTATTTCTGTATTTAACACAAAAATAAGGCGCAGTGTATTTTTGGGCACAGGCATGGTTAAACATACGCTAGCGCTAACAAAATAAGAGTCTCAGAAAGCTGGCGCGCACAAGCTAGCAAGCTACGGAGTTTGCCGCCAATGTATTTCTTGTAAAGTGTATAAAAATGAGTATGGAAGCTGGACAAATAAGATGCCAAAAAGCAACCACTTTCATGTGGTATTGGACAGAAAGGAGGACTTTTTTTCTCCTCCATTTAAAAAATGTGGACGTTATCATCACTACTGTCTGATTCCAATCAATGCAAGTCATCAGAATCAGGTAATACACCAACTTATATTCTTGTCTTCATGAAAGAAAGGAATCTATATGTGTAAAACATGCTTGTTTTATCATTAAACACCTTTAATTTGTTAACAAAAATGTCTCTTTCATAAATAAATACATATAAATGATATATATGAATGAGGTAAATCCCCTCCACTTGGTCAATTGAAAAGTAGCTCGCCTGCAGAAAAAGTGTGAGCACCCCTGCTCCATAAGTAATAACATTAAAAATGAATAAATAATAATTAGTGAAGTTACATTTCATATGGTGAGATAAATAAGATTATCTAGAAACTGAATGGATGGATGAAATAAATTCAAAATGTTTGACATGGTTCTTCTTCTTTGTACTTTGTTAACACTTTAAGTTTGAAGAGTTTCTTGAAGTGGATTATATTAGTACATTGTTTGATTTATTTGCTTAATCCATTCCATAATTTCATTCCACATACTGAAGATGATAAGTGTTGTACGTGCGTACAATTTTTTCTCGAAGATTATATTTGTCCTCTTTTGTTGAGAAGACCTCTTTTGTTGAGAAGAATTGTTGTATATTCTTGGCTAGCAGATTGTAGTTTGCTTTGTGCACAAAGGCTTGGTTTTAACTACAAAAACACATGTTTTCTTCATTCTACATTCTGCAACACGACCTCCACAGTCATTAATTTGTGTACGGTAACCGTTGGTGATGTGGGCGATCGCTAAGGAGCGAGAAGCTTCCGCAGATGCGGCTAATAATTATAAATAATGCAACAATTCTTAATTCTTCGAAAAAATGAACGCGTATTTGCACGCCGGCGTGTGTTTGCCGGGTCAAATTTCCCCCCGCAAGATTCCAGTTTATTATTTAGTGTCATGTGTGTTATGAGCACATCATTCAAAGCCCCTCCGTCTGCGTGCTTTCAGCTTCTATTCTCTCCAGTCATCCACTGGGAAGTTTGTGTAAATTTGCAGCGCCTTAATTACTGAATAATTTAGACCATGCTGCAAATTAACGTAGACATTTCCATATTAATGTGTTTGCCTTGCCTTTCCACGTGTGTGCGTACTGTGGGCAGGAGGGTGGCAATTATCACGGCATATCATAGCAGGAGTGTCGGTATTTTCAGACATCATTAGGTTGCTTGTCTGTTGGACACACTCCTCAAATGTAGCTCAGGGAGACAAAAGGGAGGGAGGAGACTTGTTGTACACGACTGCTTGTGGTCAGTGTAGTGGACTTCCTGTATGTGTTGCACACGTCCCACAGGGCTCTGCGTCTCTAATTTAAACCTCACCCCCACTGTCTCTTGTTAGGAGTTCAGCCGAGAAGCCTGGCACCTTTCACAGACACAGCACCCAAGAGGAGATTGTGACACACAGAGGACATTGCATGTGTGTGTGTGGGTGTGTGTCCAATTCAATCCACTTAACTTATATATAGCACATTTCAAAAAACAATAGAAGTTTCACAAAGCGCTGCACAGAAGTTGAGACATACAGTACCGTATTTTCCGGACTATAAGGCACACTTAAAATCCTTTCATTCTCTCAAAACTCGACAGTGTGCCTTATAATCCGGCCTGCGCGCCTAAAGTACGGAATAATTTTGGTTGTGCTTATCGACCTCAAAGCTATTTTATTTGGTACATGGTGTAAATGATAAGTGTGACCAGTAGATGGGAGTCACACATAAGAGATATGTGTAGACTGCAGTATGATGGCAGTCACACACAAGAGATACGTGTAGACTAGTGTTGTCCCGATACCAATATTTTGGTACCAAAAAATTATTGGCTTTATTTTAACAAAAAATCTTAGGGTACATTAAACATATGTTTCTTATAGCAAGTTTGTCCTTAAGTAAAATAGTGAACATACTAGACAACTTATCTTTTAGTAGTAAGTAAACAAACAACGACTCCTAATTAGTCTGCTGACGTATGCAGTAACATATTGTGTCATTTTTCATTCTATTATTTTGTCAACATTATTAAGGACAAGTGGTAGAAAATGAACTATTAATCTACTTGTTCATTTACTGTTAATAGCTGCATACTTTCTCTTTTAACATGTTCTATCTACACTTCAGTTCAAATGTAATACTCACGTATTCTCCTGTTGTTTGATACTTTACATTAGTTCTGGATGATACCACAAATTTGGGTATCGATCCGATACCAAGTAGTAACAGGATCATACATTGGTCATATTCAAAGTCCTCATGTGTCCAGGGACATATTTCCTAAGTTTATAAACATAATCTAAATAAAAAAAAAAACGAAATAAGATGTTGTGATGCCAAAACATATCGACGTAATCATAGTAGTATCGACTAGATACGCTCCAGTGCTTGGTATCATTACAGTGGATGTTAGGTGTAGATCCACCAATGGAATTTGTTTACATTTTGACGCCGGTGAGCTACGGTGTGTAGTGAAACATGTTTAGCTATTCCTCGTCCTGCAGGGTTGATATTTGTAAGAAACTTACTTTATTTGTCGCCATGGAGGTGAGGATTAGGGATTTAGAAGTAGCTAAAACACTGCCGACTGGGGCTGGATTTTAGCCGCTAGCTAGCTAGCTATGTCTTAAAGCACTCCTGAGGGTGTTTCAGTGTTATAACTTCACCTTTATCGTTAGTTTTTAAGCCAAAATGCGTCCATTCTCTCTCTTCTGTCTACACACTTTGTCTGCTTGAAAGTACTCTGTGTGTGTGCGCTGCCGAACATGCTCCTCTGCTTGTAAATCAACAATGACACAACGTGATGACGACGGGGGTGCGGGGGGTGGAGGACCGGTACTTTTCAGAAGCGGTATAGTACCGAATATGATTCATTAGTATCGCGTTACTATACTAATACCGGTATACCGTACAACCCTAGTGTAGACTGCACTATGACTCAAGTAAACAACACCAACATTTTGTAAGTTCCATTGAAAATATAGAACATTACACACGGCGCTCCAAAATCTATTAAAATGTTTTATTATCACTTTGGTAAGCTATGAAGCCGCTCCGCATGATGGATTGTACTGTGCTTCAACATACGAGTAATATTATGGTGTGTGTATAAGGTAAGACATATTATCTGGCATTTTGTTTCGCAATATTATGCAAAAGCAACGATTCTTACCTTCTGGTACCTGCTGATCTGTATTTGGGATCTGCATAAGTCCTGAAAATTGGCGCGCGTCTGCCTTTGTAGTCCGTGTGACGCCGTAGTCGATAAGCTGCTTCTTTTTCTCTATCTTCTTGTTATGGGACATTCATCCTCCGCTATTGCCATTTCTAATATAAAGTAGTGTAAATTTCTTGCTTATATATGTCAGTAAACTCCCCATGAAAGCACTAAAACATATGTAGTGAGTTTACATTAATCACCCAAAGAACTTTAGTTATTAGAAAGTTCCGGTTGGACGTTTTTTTCACGGGACACATTTCCGGTGTTGTTGTTTCCGGATGAGGAGATGCTGCTCCGTTATTGATTTAAGTAAAGTCTGAATGTCATTAAAACAGTTAGCTCCATCTTTTGACACTTCTTCCACTCCCGTCCTTGCACGGGGAGAAGACGCTGCCGAAGGTGAGCCACGTAAATAAGACCGCCCAAAAAACAGCGCATCCGGAAGCGACTGTCAGAAAACGGCTTGAAGATGATCTGTAAAACATAATCTATGCAACATTTTGACCAAAGAACCACCATTACATGTTATGTAGACCACAAGGAAGTGTTTTACATTTAGAAAAAAATAATAATAATATGACTCCTTTAATGCGCCCTATAATCCGGTGCGCCCTATGGTCCGGAAAATACGGTACTAGGAGAGGCAGTAATATAAATCATTTAACTATAAAAGAATGAATACATAAAATACATCAGAGAAAATAAAATAGACTAAAATCACACAACTCTCATGCTGGTTTAAAAGCCAAAGAGTAAAAATATGTTTTAAGACGTGATTTAAAACTCATTAAAGAGGTAGCCGTCCGAATAGCAAGAGGGATATTGTTCCAAAGTTTTTGGAGCCACATCAGAAAATGCACGATCACCTCTGGATTTTAAACAGGTTTTTGGGACGACAAGAAAAAACTGATCGGCTGACGTCAGAGACCTTGTGGGGGTGTACATTTTTAGAATG
This sequence comes from Entelurus aequoreus, assembly GCF_033978785.1. Classification (NCBI taxonomy): domain Eukaryota; kingdom Metazoa; phylum Chordata; class Actinopteri; order Syngnathiformes; family Syngnathidae; genus Entelurus; species Entelurus aequoreus. The sequence continues at coordinate 54,541,895 of NC_084736.1, forward strand.
TCTGACATATATTGTGGCGCTAATCCGTTAAGAGATTTAAAAACAGACAACAATATTTTAAAATGAATTCTAAAATGAACTGGGAGCCAGTGAAGGAGGGGATGCTAAAATGTGTTCATGTTTTTTAGTGGCAGTTAGAAGGTGAGCAGCATTTTGGAGCAATTGAGGCCTAATTCATTGCAACGTAGAGGGAATTGCAGTCGTCCAAACGTGATGAAATAAAAGCATGGATTACCCGCTCAAAGTCGTTAAAAGCTAAAACTGATTTAATTTTTGTGTGCGGCTTTAGCGGTCGCCGAGGCAAAAACTCGGACATGGGAGGAGTTCGGGGAAGCCATGGAAAACGACTTCCGGACGGCTTCGAAGCGATTCTGGACCACCATCCGCCGCCTCAGGAAGGGGAAGCAGTGCAATGTCAACACCGTGTATGGTGAGGATGGTGTTCTGCTGACCTCGACTGCGGATGTTGTGGATCGGTGGAGGGAATACTTTGAAGACCTCCTCAATCCCACCTACACGTCTTCCTATGAGGAAGCAGTGCCTGGGGAATCTGTGGTGGGCTCTCCTATTTCTGGGGCTGAGGTTACTGAGGTAGTTAAAAAGCTCCTCGGTGGCAAGGCCTCGGGGGTGGATGAGATCCGCCCGGAGTTCCTTAAGGCTCTGGATGCTGTGGGGCTGTCTTGGTTGACAAGACTCTGCAGCATCGCGTGGACAACGGGGGCGGTACCTCTGGATTGGCAGACCGGGGTGGTGGTTCCTCTCTTTAAAAAGGGGAACCGGAGGGTGTGTTCTAACTATCGTGGGATCACACTCCTCAGCTTTCCCGGTAAGGTCTATTCAGGTATACTGGAGAGGAGGCTACACCGGATAGTCGAACCTCGGATTCAGGAGGAACAGTGTGGTTTTCGTCCTGGTCGTAGAACTGTGGACCAGCTCTATACTCTCGGCAGGGTCCTTGAGGGTGCATGGGAGTTTGCCCAACCAGTCTACATGTGCTTTGTGGACTTGGAGAAGGCATTCGACCGTGTCCCTCTGGAAGTCATGTGGGGAGTGCTCAGTGAGTATGGGGTATCGGACTGTCTGATTGTGGCGGTCTGCTCCCTGTATGATCAGTGTCAGAGCTTGGTCCGCATTGCCGGCAGTAAGTTGGGCACGTTTCCAGTGAGGGTTGGACTCCGCCAAGGCTGCCCTTTGTCACCGATTCTGTTCATAACTTTTATGGACAGAATTTCTAGCCGCAGTCAAGGCGTTGAGGGGATCCGGTTTGGTGGCTGCAGGATTAGGTCTCTGCTTTTTGCAGATGATATGGTCCTGATGGCTTCATCTGGCCAGGATCTTCAGCTCTCACTGGATCGGTTCGCAGCTGAGTGTGAAGCGACTGGGATGAGAATCAGCACCTCCAAGTCCAAGTCCATGGTTCTCGCCCGGAAAAGGGTGGAGTGCCATCTCCAGGTTGCGGAGGAGACCCTGCCCTAAGCGGAGGAGTTCAAGTACCTCGGAGTCTTGTTCACGAGTGAGGGAAGAGTGGATCGTGAGATCGACAGGCGGATCGGTGCAGCGTCTTCAGTATTGGGACGCTGTATCGATACGTTGTGGTGAAGAAGGAGCTGAGCCGGAAGGCAAAGCTCTCAATTTACCGGTCGATCTACGTTCCCATCCTCATCTATGGTCATGAGCTTTGGGTTATGACCGAAAGGACAAGATCACGGGTACAAGCGGCCGAAATGAGTTTCCTCCGCCGGGTGGTGGGGCTCTCCCTTAGAGAAAGGGTGAAAAGCTCTGTCATCCGGGAGGAGCTCAAAGTAAAGCCGCTGCTCCTCCACATCGAGAGGAGCCAGATGAGGTGGTTCGGGCATCTGGTCAGGATGCCACCCGAACGCCTCCCTAGGGAGGTGTTTAGGGCACGTCCGACGGGTAGGAGGCCACGGGGAAGACCCAGGACACGTTGGGAAGACTTTGTCTCCCGGCTGGCCTGGGAACACCTCGGGATCCCCCGGGAAGAGCTGGACGAAGCGGCTGGGGAGAGGGAAGTCTGGGCTTCCCTGCTTAGGCTGCTGCCCCCGCGACCGACCTCGGATAAGCGGAAGAAGATGGATGGATGGATGGATGGATAAAAGTCTTGAATGGTAAAAACTAGATCGTACAACGGAGTTAATCTGCTGTTCCAATTTAAAATCATTGTCCAACTTAAAACCAAGATTTGTGACTGTGGGTTTTAAACAAGGCATCAGGGGGTGCAGGTCACTGGGGGGAGCATTGTGTTTGACTTTTGAGTCAAATAAAATGATTTCCGTCTTGTTCTCGTTTAAGTTTAGAAAGTTTCCATACTTTTATGTCCTCAAGACAATGTAAAAGTGATTTTTAACATGTCACTTTTCGTTTTTAAAGGGACATAGATTTGCGTATCATCCGCATAAAGATGATATGATATATTATATTTTGTTTAAATGTGTTGAATGGGCAGGATGTACACTGAAAACAGGATTGGTCCAAGGATTGAATCCTGAGGGACACCACGGGCCGAAGCCGAATCACACATTTGTATTTTAAAAAGTTCTGTTTGTCAGATATGACCTGAACCATTTCGAGGGTGTGCCTTTTAAACCCACACATTGTTCTCAGCGACTAATGAGAGTTGTGTGATCCACTATGTCAAATGCAGCAGTTAGATCTAGAAGAATTCAAATTGCAGAATCGCCAGAATCTGTGGACATTAAAAGGTCGTTAAAAACCCTTAAAAGTGCAGATTTAGTGTGTGCTCGTGTTAGCGTGTGTGTGTGTGGAACCTCAGCATCCCAAAAAGGTCTCTCCTTAAGGAAGCCATGAGCTACCTCTCAGCTTAACAAGATACCTGAGCAACGACTTCTAGTTTCCAAAATAAGGAACCAAAAGTTCAGGTGAATGTCAACTTTTTGATACTCACACATACAGACAAACACACACTAGTGCAGGAGGAATAAATGCATCCAAGACAATGTGCTCAAAGGTTCAACAAAGGAATACAGCCCATCATCCACAATCCCTATGTAAGACAAGGACACACATATCTTTCTCTTTTTAGTGCGTTCTAAATATTAAAAAATTGCTAATATGCAAGTAATTGAATTGATCTATTCCGCCTGTAAAGCCCTCTAAAAAACACACAAAAACCGCCAACGACGCTCTGTTTACATTACATGCCAAGCTCTAGCGCTGTTGTTATTATTGTTGTATAAGAGTGTGAAGTGAAGTGAAGTGAATTATATTTATATAGCGCTTTTCTCTAGTGACTCAAAGCGCTTTACATAGTGAAACCCAATATTTAAGTTATATTTAAACCAGTGTGGGTGGCACTGGGAGCAGGTGGGTAAAGTGTCTTGCCCAAGGACACAACGGCAGTGACTAGGATGGCGGAAGTGGGGATTGAACCTGCAACCCTCAAGTTGCTGGCATGGCCACTCTACCAACCGAGCTATACCGCCCCTATCTAGCTAACACAGAGGAACTACTTTTCTGGCATTGTGACACATCGCCCTGCTCACACTGCTCCTTACATTGTTTTATCTGAGCAGCAGTGTTTGGAAAAGTACTTTGGAAAGTAATTAATTACAGATACTGGTTACTTTCCCTAAAAAGTTTAATTACCAACGGATTTATTAGTTAATAGATGTAATTATTTACTAGTGAAATTAATTAATGCATGAATTTTTAAAAAGTTCAACTTACAGTGGAAGCTCCATTTATAAGCCCCTGTATTTTGCTTTTTTAAATGTTTATTGTTGTAGCGATATGTTTGTTGAAGTTAGGTATTTTTGTGATTTCTGATTGTTTGTGAGGGTACCAATGTGACTTCTGTGTGTGTCCGCGTGTTGGCAGAGCTGCGCATACAGCACAGTTCAGCATGTTTTGGCTTTTTAATAAAGAGAAAGTTGATCCATCACCTCCTTGTTATGTTTGTTTGATATACAGTACTGTATAGCACTTTATATTGTTTTCAAAGTCTACCTACCTTCACTAAAATATGGACTTTTGTCGAGGCTGGAACAAATTATTCATATTCACATTGTTTCTTATGGAGATATTTGCTTCACTGTACAAACTGTTCGATTTACAAACCCTGTTCAATAACCAATTAAGTTCGTAGATTGAGGTTCCACTGTATCTGTTGTATGCAGTTGAGAGATGTTTCATGAGAGAAGAGTGTGTGCCTCAGCATTGGTAATCTGTGAACTGGAAGGAAACTGTTGACGGTAAAATGTTTTCATTGACAGTTAATAAAGCGATTAAACATCAACAATGGCTGTGTCTCTCCGTGTCCTCACACGGGGTAGTGTAGGATTATTGTGTGAACGCCAAAGCGTTCACATATATTAGATTCTACACCAAAAAAAATGATCTATTCTTTATTATTCCGCCGCAAAAGGCGCTCCACAGCCCAGAGTTTTCAATCCGATCGGAACTGTTCAGGTATCAAAATGTTCGACCGGGAATCGTGAGCTCCCCCAAAAATATTAGGAAAATATCACGGACTACCCCGAATTACCGGTTTTCCGGGACATTTTGTCCATTGAAAATGAATGGGTCAAATTTCAAACATGCACAATTCCTACATTTCTCACGCGATTCAAACCGTTTCACCATCCTCACACTCCACTCACGTTGGACAATCAAACTATCCAAGTTCTAAAATATACCAGGAATTCAGGGAATTCACTAACCCCTACAACAAACGTTTTTCTTTTATTTTTTTTTACAAATTCCCATTTTTTCTCGAAATTCCAGGAATTCCCATCCAGAAGAAGTGCACACCAAGTCTGACGCTCTTTTTAAACTTTTATTGAGCAACCTATACTAACACAGCTCAACTTATCTCGTTCTTTCCACACGCACGTCTATCCTCACTCCTCATTTCCGCAACAGCAACGCTTCCTCCTTCTTCGCCAATCACCTTACAGGCGTGCTACGTTCACAACAAAGAGGATGCAGGATAAAGTGACAGAAATTGAAATTTTTGCATTGTATTATACATCAGGAAGTGTTGTGTAAGAAAGTGTTAAAAATAAAACCATTAAAAGCCATCTGCTTTTGTATAAAGATAAGTTAGGTTAAATGAAAATATTATTATTATTATTATTTATCTTACGGTATATCAAAAATAATTTGAGCAAAATTTAATGTAAATATTGTCAGTGTGGCCCTCCAGCAGTGCTCGGGTTGCTCATGCGGCCCTCGGTAAAAATTAATTGCCCACCCCTGAGTTACACTTACGCGTATCGGGGGTTTGGTGGCTCGCTCACATAGGGCATTCACACGCAATTCCTAGCGGAATAGCAAATTCTAGTTATTGTTGATGATTGTAAATTTATTGAATGTTCATTATTCTGTCCTTGTCACACCTTTGTGGAAATATGTTTGTGTATTATTCACCACTGTCATTAAATAACTTTATTTGACTGCAACAACATCCTCTTCTCTGCATCCCGGGGTCCAAACTTGAACGAAGCGCAACACAGACACCATACTGAGTGTCAATTACCTTAACTATACCTATCAATTAATGCTGAACTGTTTCCTGAAAACATTGTCTGGACAGTTAATAAAAATAGTGTTCTTGTTTTGAAATAAGAACAACATAAAAAGTCACCTGGTATCACTGTACCGTGGTAACATGGTTCACACACACAAACGTTGGTTAAAACACAAGGAATGCACAGATTGATCGGCCAATAATCAATAACAACCGATTTACACCAAAAAGTTAGTGATTGCCCAATGCTCATTAATCATACTTGCCAACCTTGAGACCTCCGAATTCGGGAGATTGGGGGGTTGGGGGGTGGGGGTGGTCGGGGGGCCGGTGGGGGGTGTTGCCGGGGAGCGGGGTTAAGGGGGAGGAGTATATTTATAGCTAGGATTCACTGAAATTATTAAGTATTTTTTATATATATATATATATATATATATATATATATATATATATATATATATATATATATATATATATATATATATATATATATATATATATATATATATATATATATGTATATATATATGTATATATATATATATATATATATATATATATATATATATATATATATATATACCTGTGCCTGCCTACTTTATGGGTTATATATATATATATATATATATATATATATATATATATATATATATATATATATATATATATATATATATATATATATATATATATATTTATATATATATATGTATATGTATATATATATATATATATATATATACATATATATATATGTATATATATATATATATACATATATATATATATATATATATATATATATATATATATATATATATATATATATATATATATATATATATATATATATATATATATATTACAGTAAACAGTGATGAAAACACAGTTGTTCTAATAACTGTACTGTACTTACTGCTTACTTAAAAAAAAAAAAAAACACTTACCTTTCACTATTTGAGTAGCCTTTGTTCTGCCATTTGAGTACTGGCAAGCGATCTCTGAATCCGGGAACATATCCTTCACGGATTTGTTGAAAACATCCGCAAATGAGAAAGGAATGTTGCTTGCAAGGTGGCCCATAATACTGCGTTGCCGCCGCCTTCTGCTTCTCTGACCGTTCATGAGTGACTATATCCATTCGGCCACCGTGTTATGGGTTATAGATAAACCTATGGATAACGGAGACATATATAATAGTCTCCTTTTTAGGTGAGAGGACGCTAAAGGCAGTGCCTTTAAGGCACGCCCCCAATATTGTTTGTCCGGCTGGAAATTTTGGATATTACAACTTGCCGTAGTTTTGAAGCAATGCATGACGGGAATCTGTATGTTGTGTGTCAGTGTATTAACGTGCCGGCTGGAATAAACACACGCTGAGAAATAGCTCCATGCCTGCCTACTTTATGGGTTATAGATAAATCTATGGATAACGGAGACATATATAATAGTCTCCTTTTCAGGTGAGAGACGATGCTAAAGGCAGTGCCTTTAAGGCACGCCCCCAATATAGTTGTCAGGCCGGAAATCGGGAGATTTTCGGGAGAATGGTTGTCCCGGGAGATTTTCGGGAGAGGCACTGAAATTCGGGAGTCTCCTGGAAAATTCGGGAGGGTTGGCAAGTATGTCATTAATACCTTTCAAGGCCGATCACAAAAGCCGATTTGTGGCTGATACTTCTTTAGTTTTTTAACCTTTATTAACCCAGTAAAATGACGTTGAGATTAAGACTCTCTTTTGCAAAAGAGTCCTGCCAGCAGTGTGGGTGGTACTAGGAGTAAGGTGGGTCAGGTGTCTTGCCCAAGGACACAATGGCAGTGACTTGGATGACAGAAGGCAGGAACTCTCAAGTTTCTGGACGAGCGCTCTGAAGAACGCCGTCCCATATTTTTGGGCCCAGGACTGACAGAGGTCGTGTGGAGCCATTCTCCAAAGCTAATAATTCTCCACAAATAAACTGCCTTTACTATGTAGTGCTATCACTGGAGGACACGGCTAAACATGTTACACACTGAGTAATAATAAGAAGGCATGCTAATCGCTAACTGCTATGGAGGAGAGAGAGGATAGAATAACGGGGACGGCGTGGCAAAGTTGGTAGAGTGGCCGTGCCAGCAATCGGAGGGTTGCTGGTTACTGGGGTTCAATCCCCACCTACTACCATCCTAGTCACGGCCGTTGTGTCCTTGGGCAAAACACTTCACCCTTGCTCCTGATGGGTGCTGGTTAGCGCCTTGCATGGCAGCTCCCGCCATCAGTGTGTGAATGTGTGTGTGAATGTGGAAATAGTGTCAAAGCGCTTTGAGTACCTTGAAGGTAGAAAAGCGCTATACAAGTATAACCCATTTATTTATCATTTAATAACTGCCACTGAGCAGTAGTTGATGTCTGTTGCTGACTAGAGGCCGAGTATAAATGTAAGGTAGGGTTGATACATATATCCACAATGTTGATACCAAGAGTAGTGTCAGTATATGGCTGATTCTAAAGTGATTAGAATGATGTTTTTATTTTCACAAAATATTTTTTTTGACATTTAAGGTTATGTTTACAAATTCAGGAAATAATTCCCTGGACACAAGAGGACTTTGAGGACAAAAGCCATACGATTTCAATGAGTAGTAGATAGTGATTTTTTGCTTTTGTCTAGTTATTGTGTATTTCTGACTTTATTTTGATCAAACAACTGCATCTAATTAGAGGTAATAAAGACCTAGTTTAAATATTGTGTTTTGGTTGTTAGACTGGCAATAGCACTCGTCGTAAATACATTGAAAAATGGACACCGAGGAAAATGTTATCATTGGCTAATATTTCAAAGTAAGACAGAAAAGGGACAACAGTCACTGAATTCAAAAGGACCACCTCCCGATATAGCATATGCAATTGTAGCGGCCGTGTACACACTCTCTCGGCTGGGTCGTGTTTTTCCTGTTACGCCCGGGATTTCAACCTGGGTTGCCGGCATGAGAGACGAGCGTGCTAGCTACCGAGCGAAAATACCGGGCTGGCAACCTGTTAACCAGCACTGCTCTTGAGGGTGTGAGGGAGTGAGGCTTACCAATGCACACAAGGCTCTGGGTCGCCAGCATTAAGGACGAGCGTGCTACCTACCAGAGGTGTGGACTCGAGTCACATGACTTGGACTCGAGTCAGACTCGAGTCATGAATTTGATGACTTTGGACTCGACTTCACAAAATGTAAAGAGACTTGCAACTCGACTTAGACTTTAACATCAATGACTTGTGACTTCACTTGGACTTGAGCCTTTTGACTTGACATGACTTGCTACTTTCCCCAAAACCCAAAGATTAAAAAGTTATTTGGGAGCGCGCCGCTCCGTATTTTTCCTTTTCTTTGTTTGTGTCTATCAGCGTGTTGTTCCTGTCAGCTGGTGTGCTCTCATTACAACAGCCAATCAAATTAGATCTACGCTGTTTTCATCCCACAGCTCTCATCCAATCAAATTGCAGGACAACCAATGAAGAAGAATTGTCAAACAATGCGGCAGTGAGAAACAATTATGACAAAGTTAATTTCGTTCGGGTATTAAAACTACGACTCGGTCAACAAAAAACGAATAGCCCTATGCAAATCATGCAGTTCGAATATTACAGACGGAGACGTAACAACTTCCAACTTCGTTCGACATTTGAAGATGCACAAAGAAGGGTAAGTTTTGAATGTAAGCTAACGTTTATTGGCTAAGTAACGTGACTTTTATTTGCTGTGTAGTTAAATCAATGAGGCTGTAAACTCACTGCTAACGTTATAACCATAGACATCTTATAAGGGTACGCAGCATGGAGCGCTACTGCCTACAGGCGCAGACGAGACGCGGGGCCGCCATCTTGGAGTGGTGATCCGCTCCACTAGTGCAATTCATTTGGCAGGAGCAATGAACTGTCAGCGCATTTAATTCATCTTACCTCACTGAATACCACTGATTTTCACGCGCTTTTTTGTCATACATGTAGCTATGATAAAGGACACATGTTTTGGCGTGTTTTATTATTCATAGTTTGCTTAACAGTAATATAATATTCTTATACGCTATAAGTGACCAGACGTCCGAGATCAAAACTGGGAATATAATCCCAGAGAAAGGGGAAAAAAACGGTCAGCTATTTTTAAATTGAAGAAACAATATGATTAGGTTATATATACATGCGTATATCCTACATAAACAATGTATGAAAACATTAGATATCTATATATCTTATAGACTGTATCTCTGTTGCTGCAGCAGCAGAGAGTTTATTCTGTCTTGACACTTTGTATTGATATTTTGTATTACATTCTTCCCTTAAATGATCATGTTTACAGTCATTGTTTTATATGTATTTTTTATGTATGTTGCTTTGGATAAAAGCATCTGCCAAATACTTCAACATAGACATATATACACATCTGTAAGTCTTTATATCAGCTAAAACCACCAATCTGTTTCACTAAATTCAGAATAAAACCAAATTCTGTCTTACCCAACAATGTTAGTATTTGAATATTGTTACTTGAAGACTTATTCCTGGTTACAATTATAATGTTAAGAAAGTATTGTCTTATATCTTGCCTAAAATGAGAATGCATCATAATCAGTGGCGGCTGGTGAATTTTGTTTTAGGTGGGGCTGAAAGTTTGTAAACCAAACCCCTGTAGGGGCGTCATCCTCCCCCAGAAGATTTCTTTGTGATTTTCACATACATATATTAAAGATCTTTGCTCCTTCTCAACTCTGTGGTAATATTATTTTCATAAAATACAACCAATAGTACATTAATGTTAAATCTTACTTGTGAAAAGTAATCACCCGATTCCTATTTTCAACAGTCCGCTCATTTGAGTAGGAAAACGCTGAACACCATCTTTGTTTTCTACCTGTCAACTGTCAGTTTAGGCTGCTCGCCGGCTCCTCATCACCACTTCAAGATGGCGGCCAAATTGCTCATGTCACAGCAGCCAATGCTGCGTCTACTTATAAGATGTATATGGTTATAACGTCATTGCAAACACGGCAATCTGTTGCGTCCACTGCAGTTCGCTAACCTTATTCATACTTTTTGTCAAGTGATTTTTTTTAAGCAGGGCTGCATGAGGTACCTATACATAACATTACGTTAATCAATGTATCACACACAGTAACGTAACGTTAGACGGCGATCAGCAGCACCGCGTATTTTAGCCACCTACAAAAACACAAACATAGTCAAATAAAGGTCAGTTAAAATGTGTGCATATTGCATAGGGCCCTGACATCTAAAAAGTACAACTCTGTTCATTGTTTTGTTCATGTTTTTGTTATGTTTTTCATATGTACACACACATCAACACACATTCAGTATGAGATGAGATCAATGAGATCAGGTAAGAACAGGATAGAAACTGCTGTGGAACTAGTTACAATGCAATATGCCATGGAAATACAATGTTAACACTTTTGTGCAAATAAGTACAGTTGCACTTGTTTTTTCAAATGTATTTATTCTGTAAAGGAATGAGTTAAATGTTTAAAATGACTGGATAATAGTGCTATTATGAAGTGCAATGTCAGCACTATTTTTTTTCCTGCAATTTCAAATGCACTTGTTTTAATAAATAAATACAGCATTTTAAAAGCATACACAATCTGTGTAAATATATTAGTCTGTGGTTAAAAGGACTTGAAAGGACTCGAAATTCAAAATGCAGGACTTGGGACTTGACTTGAGACTTTCCAGTCTTGACTTTGGACTTGACTCGGGACTTGCCTGTCTTGACTCGGGACTTGACTCGAGACTTGAGGGCAAAGACTTGAGACTTACTTGTGACTTGCAAAGCAATGACTTGGTCCCACCTCTGCTACCTACCGAGCTAAACCCGATAGCCAGCACTGCTCTTGAGGTTGTCAGGGAGTGAAGTTCACCAACCTAAACAAGACCCTGGGTCACTGACATTAGAGACAAGCGTGCTAGCTACCAAGCTAAAAGACTGGGCTATCAACCCAATAGCAAGCACTGGTCATGAGGTTGACAGGGAGTGAGGTTTACCAACGCACACAAGGCCCTGGGTTACCGCCATTAGAGAGAAGCGTGCTGGCTACCGAACTAAACCCGTTAGCCAGCACTGCTCTTGAGGTTGTCAGGGAGTGAGGTTTACCAACGTACACAAATCTCTGGGTCGCCGGCATGAGAGATGAGTATACAAGCTACCGAGCTAATAGCCAGGTCTATCGACTTGATAACCAGCACTGCTCTTGAGGTTGTCAGGGAGTGAGCTTTACCAACGTACACAAGACCCTGGGTTACCGCCATTAGAGAGGAGCGTGCTCACTACAAAACTAAACCCAGTAGCCAGCACTGCTCTTGAGGTTGTCAGTGAGTGAAGTTTACCAACCTACACTTGACCCTGGGTTGTCGGCATGAGAGACGAGCGTGCTATCTACCGAGCTTAATCCGATAGCCCGCACTGCTCTTGAGGTAAGTCGGGGAGTGAGCTTTACCTACGTAGACAAGGCCCTGGGTTACCGCCAATAGAGAGGAGCGTGCTAGCTACGGAACTAAACATGTTAGCCAGCACTGCTCTTGAGGTTGTCAGGGAGTGAAGTTTACCAACGTACACAAGTCCCTGGGTCGCCGGCATTAGGCAAGGCAAGGCAAGGCAACTTTATTTGTATAGCACTTTTCATACAGGCAGACTCAAAGTGCTTCACAGACAACAAAGTGAAATGAAAGAAAATAAAAGCAAAATTAAAATGCAGACAATAAAAATAAAAACAGTGCGGACGTTAAAAGTTAAAAGATTAAAAGATTTAGCTGAAAGCTAAGGTGAACATAAAAGTTTTCAGTCTAATTTTAAAAGTAGTCAGAGTTGGGGAAAGTCTGACATCTTCAGGAAGTTTATTCCAGCTATTTGTTGCATAGTGACTGAATGATGCTCTCCCTTGATTTGAGTTTACTCTGGGAACTGCTAACAGATTGGTCTCAGAAGATCTTAGTGATCTAGAGGGCTTATATAGTGGGAGCATATCAGTGATATACTTCGGCCCTAGACCATGTAGTGATTTATATGTGAGCATTAGAGACGAGCGTGCTAGCTACTGAGCTAAAAGACCGGGCTATCAACCCAATAGCCAGCACTGCTCTTCAGGTTGTCAGGGAGTAAGCTTTACCAACGTACACAAGTCTCTGGGTCGGCGGCATGAGAGACGAGTATACAAGTTACCGAGCTAATAGCCAGGGCTATCAACTTGATAACCAGCACTGCTCTTGAGGTCGTCAGGGAGTGAGCTTTACCAACACCAGTTGGCCTCCATTACACAGTGTTTACAACTTATCTTTTGTGCAAAATTGCATAAAAAAAGGCTCCCGAATTAACACGAGCTCCAACTCCCTGCAGTGAAAACTTTTGCGGGTGTTCGCCTTTCTCCGCAGTCAACACGTGCCGTCAACTCTTCAGTCCAACACACTTCCGCTTGCACGAGATCTGCAGGTCCCCAAACTATTTGGGAGACAGTTAATTAAAGCTCCCTTTAACATCCTATCCCCCTTCCGTGTCGCGCGTGTCTGCATTTGGGTCTACTCCTTTAAACTTTGTCACCAAATGCATCAAATATCAGCCATGAATTAATGAACAAAGATGATACAGATAAACAGTCGGCAACTTTGAGATTGTGCCCTCAGCACGCACTATGTAAGCGCACACAGTGAGAACAATGGCTCTCCCCACTGAAGCGTGTACAGAGGGAAAAAAGATGTTCCTTGTGATTTCACCCCAGTGTGCTGGCAGGAAATAGCACATTACTTATTCAGCACCTTGTCTTTGTTATTTGTGCATATATAAATTGTCAATTGCACAGAGGAGCGTTGAGGCTTGAGAAACTGCGACTTGCTCTGAGACAAAGGCCTCGCTCTCAAACATTGATCTGGCAAAACTTCCTGTTCAAACCTCGCCACATATTTCCATAGCCGCTATGAAAACGTACCGCGGGATGTGTGACTTTTCTCAGTTGATGGCTGCCTTTAGGGCGAAAGATCACAAATGGTCGTATAAAACGTGCCTTTCGACAAGCAGATAGCAAGCAGAGGTTAAAATCACAGTATTAGGAGTTTGCCTTGTGACAAGTTTACTTGGGGTGTCCCGATACAACTTATTATTATTAGAGCCTGGATTATTGGCCAGAAATGATATTGATCTGATAAGATAAGAGCATAAATTAAAGTATTTATAGCAGGAGTGCCCATTACGTCGATCACGCGCTACCGGTCGATGGTATAATAGACCTTAAAATTTGTGATTATCAATCTTCACCAAGACGTCACTTTTGTCACTTGATTGTCATTCACGGCACCCGCACTCACTCAACAATCAACACACCTGACGCTGATGAGATCTTCCCTGCTTTCTTAAGCCAGCGTGTCTTGCGTTCCAGTGCCAGAACATAGCTACTTGTACCAGTACAGTAAACCTTACACGTCTCTAGCTTCCTTGCCTATGTGCTTCCTCGCTCTTTGTGTTTTCCCTCCGTTGTGCTCATTGCGTCTTGTCCTGTGTCGTCATCCAGCAGCCCTTCGTCATTCCCTGGTTTCTAGCTGTGTGTCTCGTCTCCCCGGATCCCCTTTGGACTTCCTGCTGCCTTCCTGGATCTCCACCTCACGTCCGGACAACGACGCCTCGCTCCAGCCCCTGACCACCTGCCTGTCCCCGGACCTCCGATTCTCCCTTGCCCTTTCTGGACTTCCGCACCGATCTCAACACGCACCTTCAACACCACCCGGTAACACTCTACATATAATCGCTTCACATAGTCACCTCATATACAGGACTGTCTCAGAAAATTAGAATATTGTGATAAAGTCCTTTATTTTCTGTAATGCAATTAAAAAAACAAAAATGTCATACATTCTGGATTCATTACTGTCAAGACTTGGTCTATGACGTGGTTTGTTCTCCCGAGGTGCAAATGATTTGGACCGGACGTGGCTTGGAAGTGGGTACATGATTTAATATAATGACAATAAAAAGGGCACAAGGGCGGAAGTACAAAAATTGGCTATAAACACAAAACTTGCACAAAGGCAGAAACTATGAACAATGAAACAAAAACACTAACTGTGGCATTAATAAACAAAAACTTACTTGGCATGGAAGCTATGAAACAAGCAGCGTGAACTGAGCATGAAACAGAGTGGCAGGAGTGTGATGTCGCCAGGGAGACTTCCTGGCAACAATCGGTTTAAATAATAGTGACATGATTAGTGAAAACAGGTGCGTGACTCAAAACGTGAAACAGGTGCGTGACATGACGATGTGAACCAGGTGAAACTAATGGTTGCTATGGTGACAAACAAAAGTGCACAAAAAGTCCAAAAACAAAACCGAACATGACTAAAACAAAACATGATCACACAGACATGACAATTACGTACACATCAAGTGAAATATTGCAAGCCTTTTATTGTTTTAATATTGCTGATTATGGCATACAGCTTAGGAAAACTCAAAAATCCTATCTCAAAACATTTTAATATTTCATCAGACCAAGTAAAAAAAAAAGATTTATAACAGCAAAACAAAATCAAACATTTGAAAATGTCAATTAATGCACTCAGTACTTGGTTGGGAATCTTTTTGCATGGATTATTGCATCAATGCGGCGTGGCATGGAGGCAATCAGCCTGTGGCATTGCTGAGGCGTTATGGATGCCCAGGATGCTTCAATAGCGGCATTTAGCTCATTTGCATTATTGGGTTTGGTGTTTTTCAGCTTTTTCTTCACAATACCCCACAAATTCTCTATGGGGTTCAGGTCAGGGGAGTTGGCAGGCCAATGGAGGACAGTAATGCCATGGTCAGTACACCAGTTACTGGTGGTTTTGGCACTGTGGGCAGGTGCCAGATCATGCTGGAAAATGAATAGCCATATTCCGATGGTCAAGCCACCCCTGAACTCAATACAACGGAAGAAACGTCTGACTTGGGCTATGGAAAAGAAGCACTGGACAGTTGCAGAGTGGTCCAGAGTCCTGTTTTCAGACAAAAGTGAGTTTTGTATTTCATTTGGAAGTCAAGGCGCTAGAGTCTGGAGGAAGGCTGGAGAGGAGCAAAATCCAAGTTGCTTGAAATCCAGTGTGAAGTTCCCACAGTTGGGGAGCCATGTCAGCTGCTGGTGTTGGTCCACTGTGTTTCATCAAGTCCAGAGTCAATGCAGCTGTGTATCAAGAGATTTTAGAGCACTACATGCTTCCATCTGTTGAAAATCTCCATGGAGATGATGATTTCATTTTCCAGCATGATCTGGCACCTGCCCACAGTGTCAAAACCACCAGTAACTGGTGTACTGACCATGGCATTACTGTCCTCGATTGGCCTGCCAACTCCCCTGACCTGAACCCCATAGAGAATTTGTGGGGTATTGTGAAGAAGAAGCTGAAAGACACCAGACCCAATAATGCAAATGAGCTAAAGGCCGCTATTGAAGCATCCTGGGCATCCATAACACCTCAGCAATGCCACAGGCTGATTGCATCCATGCCACGCCGCATTGATGCAGTAATCCGTGCACAATGATTCCCAACCAAGTACTGAGTGCATTAATTGACATTTTCAAATGTTTGATTTTGTTTTGCTGTTATAAATCTTTGTTTTTTTACTTGGTCTGAGGAAATATTCTAATTTTTTGAGATAGGATTTTTGAGTTTTCTTAAGCTGTATGCCATAATCAGCAATATTAAAATAATAAAACGCTTGCAATATTGCATTACAAAAAATAAAGGACTTTATCACAATATTCTAATTTTCTGAGACAGTCCTGTATATTTTGATAAATCACACACTTCATTCTTGTATATTAATAAAAATGCTACAAGCTAAACAACGTCCCTGCCTCCGTGCCTTCTCCTTTCCCACTGTACTGTTACATAGACCGAAAAATTAGCGAACTTCAATCTTCACCACTTTCGTCACTTGAGTGACATTCACGGCACCCGAGGGTCTTGTGAGATGACCTGGCTGCTGCCAGATCATTATTAAGAAAAAATGACCAACAGGAAGGCGAGAAACACTTTTTATTTCAACAGACTCTCGCTGCGCATCTGCCGTCAAAACTCAGACAGTTCCTGTCTTCACAATAAAAGTGCTGCTGCATCCTGCCTGCGCTAACAAAATAAGAGTCCCAGAAAGCTGGCGTTTACAAGCTAGCAAGCTACAGAGTTTGCCGCCAATGTATTTCTTGTAAAGTGTATAAAAAGGAATATGGAAGCTGGACAAATGAGATGCCAAAAAGCAACCACTTTCATGTGGTATTGGACAGAAAGGAGGACGTTTTTTCTCCTTCATTTGAAAATGTGGACGTTATCATCACTACTGTCTGATTCCAATCAATGCAAGTCATCAGAATCAGGTAATACACCAACTTATATTCTTGTCTTCATGAAAGAAAGGAATCTATATGTGTTAAACATGCTTGTATTATCAATAAACACATTCAACAAAAAGGTCTCTTTCATAAATAAATAAATATAAATTATATACCGGTATATGAATGACGTACATCCCCTCCACTTGGTCAATTGAAAAGTAGCTCGCCTGCAGAAAATGTGTGGGCACTCCTGATTTATACCGTACATTCTGGACTATAGGCCGATACTTTTTTCTTACACTTTGAACCCTGCAGCCTTTAAGCATTTTTTCTCCGATTACAGCCATAATAAAAATAGTAAAAAAAAACAACAACAAAAAATAGGCTAATAGACATGGGACGTGTTTTATTGTTTGTGCTATGGCGCCATCTTATGGACGAGTTTGCCCACTGCACGTATCCTTCCATTTAAGAGTCAAGCTTATTTTTTCTACCGGAATGCAGTGTTTGTCTTTCAGCCGTGCATAGCGTTTCTACTCGTACGGACTCTTCATACATCACGCCAAATAACATTTGTAAGTTTTACAATATAACTACAGCAATTCTTACTTACTAAACCGTTCCATGTGTGATGTCTGTAGGAGTGTTTTCATGCATATTTGTACGTGCTACCGTAATGTAATGACGCTAGTGTCGTTAGCATGAGCTTATTGAGTCTGTTTAGCTGATGGGAGAGCTAGCTTCGGCAGCTAGTGGGTTCATGACTATGATCTCAGTTTTGTTTGATCAGCCATTTGGAAACAATTAAAGGCCTACTGAAACCCACTACTACCGACCACGCAGTCTGAAAGTTTATATATCAATGATGAAATCTTAACATTGCAACACATGCCAATACGGCCGTGTTAACTTATAAAGTGCAATTTTAAATTTCCCGCTAAACTTCCGGTTGAAAACACCTTTGGATGATGACCTATGCGCGTGACGTAGCCAGTGAAACAGATGTATCGCTACCCGATTGAAGCCAATACAAAATAGCTCTGTTTTCATTTCATAATTCCACAGTATTCTGCAGAGGTGTGGACTCGAGTCACATGACTTGGACTCGAGTCAGACTCGAGTCATGAATTTGATGACTTTGGACTCGACTTCACAAAATGTAAAGAGACTTGCAACTCGACTTAGACTTTAACATCAATGACTTGTGACTTCACTTGGACTTGAGCCTTTTGACTTGACATGACTTGCTACTTTCCCCAAAACCCAAAGATTAAAAAGTTATTTGGGAGCGCGCCGCTCCGTATTTTTCCTTTTCTTTGTTTGTGTCTATCAGCGTGTTGTTCCTGTCAGCTGGTGTGCTCTCATTACAACAGCCAATCAAATTAGATCTACGCTGTTTTCATCCCACAGCTCTCATCCAATCAAATTGCAGGACAACCAATGAAGAAGAATTGTCAAACAATGCGGCAGTGAGAAACAATTATGACAAAGTTAATTTCGTTCGGGTATTAAAACTACGACTCGGTCAACAAAAAACGAATAGCCCTATGCAAATCATGCAGTTCGAATATTACAGACGGAG
Organism: Entelurus aequoreus; assembly: GCF_033978785.1. Lineage (NCBI taxonomy): Eukaryota > Metazoa > Chordata > Actinopteri > Syngnathiformes > Syngnathidae > Entelurus > Entelurus aequoreus. The sequence goes on from NC_084736.1 coordinate 54,560,319, forward strand.
ACGTAACAACTTCCAACTTCGTTCGACATTTGAAGATGCACAAAGAAGGGTAAGTTTTGAATGTAAGCTAACGTTTATTGGCTAAGTAACGTGACTTTTATTTGCTGTGTAGTTAAATCAATGAGGCTGTAAACTCACTGCTAACGTTATAACCATAGACATCTTATAAGGGTACGCAGCATGGAGCGCTACTGCCTACAGGCGCAGACGAGACGCGGGGCCGCCATCTTGGAGTGGTGATCCGCTCCACTAGTGCAATTCATTTGGCAGGAGCAATGAACTGTCAGCGCATTTAATTCATCTTACCTCACTGAATACCACTGATTTTCACGCGCTTTTTTGTCATACATGTAGCTATGATAAAGGACACATGTTTTGGCGTGTTTTATTATTCATAGTTTGCTTAACAGTAATATAATATTCTTATACGCTATAAGTGACCAGACGTCCGAGATCAAAACTGGGAATATAATCCCAGAGAAAGGGGAAAAAAACGGTCAGCTATTTTTAAATTGAAGAAACAATATGATTAGGTTATATATACATGCGTATATCCTACATAAACAATGTATGAAAACATTAGATATCTATATATCTTATAGACTGTATCTCTGTTGCTGCAGCAGCAGAGAGTTTATTCTGTCTTGACACTTTGTATTGATATTTTGTATTACATTCTTCCCTTAAATGATCATGTTTACAGTCATTGTTTTATATGTATTTTTTATGTATGTTGCTTTGGATAAAAGCATCTGCCAAATACTTCAACATAGACATATATACACATCTGTAAGTCTTTATATCAGCTAAAACCACCAATCTGTTTCACTAAATTCAGAATAAAACCAAATTCTGTCTTACCCAACAATGTTAGTATTTGAATATTGTTACTTGAAGACTTATTCCTGGTTACAATTATAATGTTAAGAAAGTATTGTCTTATATCTTGCCTAAAATGAGAATGCATCATAATCAGTGGCGGCTGGTGAATTTTGTTTTAGGTGGGGCTGAAAGTTTGTAAACCAAACCCCTGTAGGGGCGTCATCCTCCCCCAGAAGATTTCTTTGTGATTTTCACATACATATATTAAAGATCTTTGCTCCTTCTCAACTCTGTGGTAATATTATTTTCATAAAATACAACCAATAGTACATTAATGTTAAATCTTACTTGTGAAAAGTAATCACCCGATTCCTATTTTCAACAGTCCGCTCATTTGAGTAGGAAAACGCTGAACACCATCTTTGTTTTCTACCTGTCAACTGTCAGTTTAGGCTGCTCGCCGGCTCCTCATCACCACTTCAAGATGGCGGCCAAATTGCTCATGTCACAGCAGCCAATGCTGCGTCTACTTATAAGATGTATATGGTTATAACGTCATTGCAAACACGGCAATCTGTTGCGTCCACTGCAGTTCGCTAACCTTATTCATACTTTTTGTCAAGTGATTTTTTTTAAGCAGGGCTGCATGAGGTACCTATACATAACATTACGTTAATCAATGTATCACACACAGTAACGTAACGTTAGACGGCGATCAGCAGCACCGCGTATTTTAGCCACCTACAAAAACACAAACATAGTCAAATAAAGGTCAGTTAAAATGTGTGCATATTGCATAGGGCCCTGACATCTAAAAAGTACAACTCTGTTCATTGTTTTGTTCATGTTTTTGTTATGTTTTTCATATGTACACACACATCAACACACATTCAGTATGAGATGAGATCAATGAGATCAGGTAAGAACAGGATAGAAACTGCTGTGGAACTAGTTACAATGCAATATGCCATGGAAATACAATGTTAACACTTTTGTGCAAATAAGTACAGTTGCACTTGTTTTTTCAAATGTATTTATTCTGTAAAGGAATGAGTTAAATGTTTAAAATGACTGGATAATAGTGCTATTATGAAGTGCAATGTCAGCACTATTTTTTTTCCTGCAATTTCAAATGCACTTGTTTTAATAAATAAATACAGCATTTTAAAAGCATACACAATCTGTGTAAATATATTAGTCTGTGGTTAAAAGGACTTGAAAGGACTCGAAATTCAAAATGCAGGACTTGGGACTTGACTTGAGACTTTCCAGTCTTGACTTTGGACTTGACTCGGGACTTGCCTGTCTTGACTCGGGACTTGACTCGAGACTTGAGGGCAAAGACTTGAGACTTACTTGTGACTTGCAAAGCAATGACTTGGTCCCACCTCTGGTATTCTGGACATCTGTGTTGGTGAATCTGTTGCAATTTGTTCATTGCATTATGGAGAAAGAAGCTGAGCAAGCAAAGAAGAAAGTTGTCGGTGCGAAGTGGAGTGTTTTGCGAGGGAAGTCAGCAACACAACACAGCCGGTGTTTCATTGTTTACATTCCCGAAAGATGCAGTCAAGATCGAAGAACTCGGACAACAGAGACTCTTACCAGGAGGACTTTGACTTCGATACACAGACACCTGTAGAGAACTGGGACAACACAGACTCTTACCAGGATTACTTTGATTTGGATACACAGATGCAGACGTGCTACTGTGAGTACGCAGCTGCGCTTCCAAACATTTGATCGCTTGCCCGTATGTGCGTGTCACATACGTAACTTTGGGTAAATATATAAGCTTTATGAACCTTGGGTTAGGTGAACGGTCCTTTGGGCTGAGTGATTGTGTGTGTTGTGCAGGTGTTTGAATTGTATTGGCGGGTTATATGGACCGGAGCTAGGAGCTAGGAGCTAGCATAACAAACACGTAGGTGTTTGTTATGCGGGATTAATTTGTGGCATATTAAATATAAGCCTGGTTGTGTTGTGGCTAATAGAGTATATATATGTCTTGTGTTTATTTACTGTTGTAGTCATTCCCAGCTGAATATCAGGTCCCACCCGCCTCTCACAGCATCTTCCCTATCTGAATCGCTTCCACTCCCCACTAGTCCTTCACTTGCACTTTCCTCATCCACAAATCTTTCATCCTCGCTCAAATTAATGGGGAAATCGTCGCTTTCTCGGTCCGAATCGCTCTCACTTCTGGCCGCCATCACTGTAAACAATAGGGAACTTTGCGGAAATGTTCAACTGACTACGTCACGCTACTTCCGGTAGGGGCAGGACTTTTTTTTGTCAGATACCAAAAGTTGCGATCTTTATCGTCGTTGTTATCTACTAAATCCTTTCAGCAAAAATATGGCAATATCGCGAAATTATCAAGTATGACACATAGAATAGATCTGCTATCCCCGTTTAAATAGAAAACAATCATTTTAGTAGGACTTTAAGGTATGTAAATAAACATTTACAGAATATTTTTGTAAATAACTAATTTCACAACATGCGGCGTATAGTCCGGTGTGGCTAATATATGGAAACATATTTTCTCCTTCCAAAATGTTCATCCATCCATCCATCCAGCTATGGTTATAACCCGGTGCGCTCTACAGGTATAGTTCGGAAAATATGGTACTTGTATTATTTTGTGGTGTAGAATGTTAGAAAAGACTGACATTTCTCAAACAGAGAAAATACAGTGGAATCTGGATTTACAAACCCCTCATTGAACATTTCGACCAAAAAAAACCCAACATGATTTGGTGGACGTACCTTGTTTCATCCAACCATTGGGTGCCTCGCAATGCATCTATGTGTGCTCTGCACCACATCCATTGTGGGCAAGCTCAATTATCTCAGGTGTTTATTCAGTCAGCACCGTGGAGATGGTAGATATTGGGATTTAAAAAAATTTTTTTTTTAGCATTTTTACAACATTTTTATAGTTTTGCTCGCTCAAAAGGAATCTAAAGAAAGCAATGGACAAGCGATGTGTGGTTCAAAACATTCAGGAAGTATCCACAGCGTTGTAGACAATGCCACCCACACTTCCTCCCTTCTCTTCCGCGGCAAGCTGACAAGATTAACCGACACGGTAAAGTGGATGTGGAGTTTTGTAATTTTAAACTGTGCACCACAGGGCTAGCGACGGCGTGTGTGTGCATCCCGGCTTTTGCTGGCACTAAGTGACTTTGAGGAGGGTATCAGGAACCCTGACACACAAAAAACTACAAATGTGCTGACTTGCTTTACGGCATACGTCACTTCCCTTTTCCCCATTCGTTGCAAAGACGTAAGTCGACGCCTGCGAGCCGCCTGATAACTAAAAAAAGACAAAAAAAGAACACCTACGTGCAATTACTGCTAACATGGCCGAAGCTCCAAAACAACCAAAGAAACAAAAAGTTTTGTCTATGGAGACAAAAAGAAGAAAAAGGAGGTTACCCGGATAAATTGACAGTCAGGATCATCATTGGCCGGGCTTTCACTCGCTGGCGTGTGCTCAAAAACGAGGGATTTTAGACCCCTGCCTTGGCTCTGTTCCTGCTAAACTAGTAAGTAACTTCCGATGCTAAAATCGAAATGATAATGCTAATGTTAGCTATCGGAAATGTGCATGCTAGCAATTAAAAGCCACCAGCGTGATAGTTCGCAGTTCCACACTACTTCCTTTGAAAAAAATTCTCCCACCGGTCTTTCTTTGCTTGGGACCAGATACATTTTTGTTTGTAGCGTCATGTTTGTAGCACAATCCAAGATCATTTCTTGATAGTGTCTGCTATTTAACATCAGCACAGCCATTAAAAACCTAACATTTGTGCCAATATTCCAGCAGACATCATGTCAGTTTGACGCTATATGCGCTAGTCTTCATGGGAAATGTAGTTTTCTTCTAGCTAAACACTACCGCTTTGGTCCACTGGTGCCACCAAAATCAACCAAAACTGAATGTATTTAAGTGGGGCTTTGACCAATTAAGTTAGGCAATCGAGGGTCAACTGTACCTATTTATTATTTGCCGTTTTGAATGGACAAGCGCTGTCTTTATAAGGAAGTGGAGTGGTCTTTTTTTAGGGCTACACCCGGTGGTCACAATAATGAATTAAGTTATGTTCTTAATGTGGACGGTACGGTGGAAACAGGGGTTAGTGCATGTGCCTCACAAGTCCTGAGTTCAATCCCGGGCTCGGGATCTTTCTTTGTGGAGTTTGCATGTTCTCCCCGTGACTGTGTGGGTTCCCTCCGGGTACTCCGGCTTCCTCCCACCTCCAAAGACATGCACCTGGGGATAGGTTAATTGGCAACACTAAATTGGCCCTAGTGTGTGAATGTGAGTGTGAATGTTGTCTGTCTATCTGTGTTGGCCCTGTGATGAGGTGGCGACTTGTCCAGGGTGTACCCCGCCTTCCGCCCAAATGCAGCTGAGATAGGCTCCAGCACCCCCCGCGACCCCAAAAGGGGACAAGCGGTAAAAAATGGATGGATGGATGGATGTTCTTAATGTAATACATTTAAAGATGATGAAACATTTGTTACTGAACACTTTCTGATCCACTTCCGCCTAGGATACTTTGTATCTAAAAGTAATACTTTTTCCTATTGAAAAATGCTGGGGAAACTTATTACGTACGTCTGGCTTTTTGTGTGCTTAGCTGTTGTGTAGCTGCTAACTCCTAGTAGCCTTAAGTCTACCATATTTACAAACCTCAAAAGCAGTGAAGTTGGCACGTTGTGTAAATCGTAATCAACACCAGAATACAGTGATTTGCAAATAATTTGCAACTTATATTCAATTAAATAGACTGCAAAGACAAGATACTTAATGTTCGACGTGGTAAACTTTATTTTTTGCAAATATTAGCTAATTTGGAATTTGATGCCTTCAACATGTTTCAAAAAAGCTGGCACAAGTGGCAAAAAAGTCTGACAAAGTTGAGGAATGCTCATCAAACACTTATTTGGAACATCCCACAGATGAACAGGCTAACTGGGAACAGGTGGATGCCATGATTGGGTGTAAAAACAGCTTCCATAAAATGCGCAGTCATTCACAAACAAGGATGGGGCGAGGGTCACCACTTTGTCAACAAATGTGTGAGCAAATTGTTTAAAAACCGACATTTCTCAACCAGCTATTGCAAGGAATTAAGGGATTTCACCACCTACGGTCCATAATGTCATCAAATGTTCAGAGAATTTGGAGGAATCGCTGCAAGGCCATGACCTTGGATCCCTCAGGCAGTACTGCATCAAAAAGCGACATCAGTGTATAAAGGATATCACCACATGGGCTCAGGAACACTTCAGAAAACCACTGTCAGTAACCAATCAATCAATCAATTCCTTTATTGTCATTGTCATAATAACAATTAAGTCATACATGTCAACGAGATTTTGTATGAGCTTTGTCTAGCGGCATAGAAACTGCATTGAAGTGCAGGTTGACCATAGTTTACAGTTTAGCATTGTCAAGAAGATGGCAAATAGAAGGGCGTGGGGGTGGGAACAGTCAGATGTCTGATGGGTGTTACGTTGATGTTGCAGCAATGCAATGTCCAGAGCACAATTATTGAGGTGGTGAAGAGTGAGGTAATAAGATGGTCCGGGGCAGCAAAGGGGCCAGCTGTTCATTTAACTATTGAACTAACTGTTCATTAGTAACTACAGTTGGTCGCTACATCTGTAAGTGCAAGTTAAAACTCTACTATGCAAAGCCAAAGCCATTTATCAACAACACCCAGAAACGCTTTGCTGGGCCCGAGGTCATCTTAGATGGACTGATGCAATGTGGAAAAGTGTTCTGTGGTTTGACGAGTCCACATTTCAAATTGTTTTTGGAAACTGTGGACGTCTTGTCCTCCGGACCAAAGAGGAAAATAACCATCCGGACTGTTATAGGCGCAAAGTTCAAAAGTCAGCATCTGTGATGGTATGAGGGTGTATTAGTGCCCAAGACATGGGTAACTTACACATCTGTGAAGGCGCCATTAATGCTGAAAGGTACATACAGGTTTTGGAGCAACATATGTTGCCATCCAAGCAACGTTATCATGGACGCCCCTGCTTATTTCAGCAATACAATTCCAAGCCACATGTTACAACAGCGTGGCTTCGTAGTAAAAGAGTGCGGGTACTAGACTGGCCTGCCTGTAGTCCAGACCTGTCTCCCATTAAAAATGTGTGCCGCAATATGAAGCCTAAAATACGACAACAGAGACCCCGGACTGTTGAACAACTTAACCCTTGTGTGGTGTTCATATTGTTGTTACTCAGCCAGTGTTTGTGGGTCTGATGGACCCGTTGCATTTTGTGGCTTTTAATGCCTCACAATCAAACACTTTTTTGTTAAAATACTGACTTATCCCAAAAAATTTCTGTAATGAAGTGCTTCGAGAGGCTGGTAAAGGAATACATTGTCTCCAGACTTCCTCCCACATTCGACCCATACCAGTTTGCTTATCGCCCTAACCGCTCCACAGAGGACGCCATCTCCTCTGCACTCCACCTGAGCTTAGAACATCTAGAAGGAAAGGACACACACGTGCGGATGTTGTTTCTGGACTTCAACTCGGCATTCAACACCATCACCCTGCAGCACTTGGTGAGCAAACTGGTCACCCTTGGATTCAGTACCCCCCTATGCAACTGGCCGCTTGACTTCCTCACAGACAGACCCCAGTCTGTGAGAGTGGGCAACAACACCTCCAGTGCCATCTCCCTGAGCACCGTCTCCCCCCAGAGCTGCGTCCTGAGTCCGCTGCTGTTCACGTTGATGACCCATGACTGCTGCGCCAGGTCCATTACTAACCTCATTGTGAAGTATGCGGACGACACGACAGTAGTGGGCCTCATCCGTGACAACAACGACATGGACTACAGGGAAGAGGTGAGACATCTGGTTGACTGGTGCAGAACCAACAACCCGGTCCTGAACGTCGACAAGACCAAGGAGATCATTGTCGACTTCAGGAAGCACCAGTCCAGCCACGCTCCACTCTTCATCAACGGCACAGCGGTGGAGATGGTAAGCAGCACCAAGTTCCTGGGGGTGCAGATAACTGACAATATAACCTGGTCCCTACACACCGGAGCTCTTGTAAAAAGAGCTCAGCAGCGCATGCACTTTTTGCGTCGGATGAAAAGAGCACAGCTCCCTCCCCCCATTCTCACCACATTCTACAGAGGCACTATAGAGAGCCTACTGACCAATTGCATCTCTGTCTGGACTGGAGCCTGCAGTGCCTCAGACTGGAAGTCTCTCCAGAGAGTGGTGAGGACGGCGGAAAAGATCATCAGGACTCCTTTTCCTCCTATCCAGGAGATCGCAAAAAGCAGGTGCCTGACCAGGGCTCAGAAAATCTGCAGAGACTCCTCTCAACCCCACCAAGGACTGTTTTCACTGCTGGACTCTAGAAAGAGGTCCGCAGCCTCCGTAGCAGAACCTCCAGGTTCGGTAACAGCTTCTTCCCTCAGGCCGTAAGACTCTTGAACGTATCATAATAATCCCCTCAATTCCCCCCAAAAATGGATGAACTCGCTGGAATATAAAGACAATATAACATACATCCATAAATGTAGATGCATATGCAAAAGTGCAATATATTTGTCTTTACAGTAATCTATTTATTTATATCTGCACCTTATTGCTTTTTTATCCTGCACTACCATGAGCTAATGCAACAAAATTTCGTTCTTATCTGTACTGTAAAGTTCAAATTTGAACGACAATAAAAAGTAAGTCTAAGTCTAAGACCCACAAACACTGGCTGAGTAACAACAATATGAACGTTGCATGGAAATTTATCTGCCAGTTTCTGCATCCCACAGGGATTCTTCTTTTGTGTTTCTGCACCTGCGGTTCCCACACAAGGTTGCAACATTGTTGGTCAACACTGTCTGCGCTCATTTTGTCGCACATTTGACCCTCTGATGTTCTGTGTACCTACACTCTGTCCTCCTCCTGTCTAGGCCTGCTGTGTGTGTGTGTGTGTATGTGTGTGTGTGTGTGTGTGTGTGTGTGTGTGTGTGTGTGTGTGTGTGTGTGTGTGTGTGTGTGTGTGTGTGTGTGCGTGTGGGCGTGTGGTACACAGAACATCAATTTCCACACTTCTATTAGCCCCGGGTCCAGTGGACCCCGGACATCTTATATGTAATAGAAATGTGTAGGGGGGGTGTATGGTGTGTGTTCATTAAATATGTATTCTGATATATGTTCTTCACAGAAAATGAGCCAAAGCCAGTGAGTGTCAGTTTGAAAAAGTAATTAATTGTATCATTTTTCTTTTAATAAAAATCGAAAACGGGTCCCACAGACCCAAACACCACACAAGGGTTAAGCGGTCCATCAAGCAAGAATGGGAAAGAATTCCACCTGAAAAGCTTAAAAAAATTGGTCTCCTCAGTTCCCAAACGTTTACTGAGTGTTGTTAAAAGGAAAGGCCATGTAACACAGTGGTAAGAATGCCCCTGTGCTAATTTATTTGCAATGTGTTGCTGCCATAAATTGTAAGTTAATGATTATTTGCAAAAAAATATTAAGTTTCTCAGTTGGAACATTAAATATCTTGTATTTGCGGTCTATTCATTTGAATATAAGTTCAAAAGGATTTGCAAATCATTGCATTCTGTTTTTATTTACGAATTACACAACGTGCCAACTTCACTGGTTTTGGGTTTTGCACATGCAAACCGATGCAGTCCGATACATTGCGGATATCAGATCGGGACGCCCTACTGTTTACATGAGTTTGTCAGTTGAAAACAGTGTTCAAATATTGTGGTAAAACGAAGGCTGGTTATTGAGTGACGCTTGTTTTGCAAATCTGGTAGTATTTTGCCTCCTTTGATAATGACATTATTTGCATAGGGCCTGCAACACACTGATTAGTCCATTCAGACATTGATCTCACCTTTCTACGAGTGTGTGTGTGTGTGTGTGTGTGTGTGTGTGTGTGTGTGTGTGTGTGTGTGTGTGTGTGTGTGTGTGTGTGTGTTATTGTGATCAGATCAGGGCCTCATATTATTTCAAACGGTTAATTTTCTACCCTGCTAATGGGAGTTTGAAGGGGTTAAGGAGATAAATAAAACCTCACTGTCACCTCGTTTAATATCAAATGCCACTTAATTATAGCTGTATGTGTTTTCAAACACTTTGCATAATTTATTGTTCTGCTCCATCCTAATCTCCAGATCCCTATCACATGCTCTACTTTAGCCGCTCTTTGCTTATAATAATAAAGTCATAATGCTCCCGCTCGCTACGTTTTCTTTCTCGCTGCCGACAGCAGTGTGAAGGAGATAAGCGCGTCGGTGAAAAGACATTTTAAGTTGTGCTTCACCTTGTAAGGATTTGATGCCTTGTTGTCGGCTCGGGAAAAACATGCAGCGACAAACCTCAGGCAATGCTGCATATACACGCATTGTGCACGTCTTTGAGCAGTGTGACATCACCATTGAAAGGGAGAACAAAGCGGCTTGTATGCACCAAAGAACATTTGCGCACGTGATGTCAAGAGGTTTTACTGGATTTGCATTTGTTCCGCACACTTTGAGCGTCGCACTAATGTGCCGGAGAGAACCCGGCACATTAGTGGCATTAATGTAGCGGCGAGGTGTGGGTCGTAAAAAAAAGGTGAGTTGGGGGGGGGGGGGAAGTGCGTTACAAGTATTAACATTAAATGTCAAATCACATCAGTCATCGTCTGTGTACTCCAACGCATTGTAAAAAGAATTGTAGTATTGGCAAATTAATTATAGTGACCCAAAAGTAGAAAGGGAATCAACTAGGATGGATTCAACCATGATCAAACTTGGGATACAAATCAATTCCAATGAATGACCGCTTTTTTTCAAACCACAGTACACGCCAAAAAGTTTGGACACACCTTCTCATTCAATGTGTTTTCATTATTTTCATGACTGAAGGCATCACAACTACAAAAACCCCAAAAACCCAGGTGCTGCGGGTTGAAAATGGACTTCCTGTTCCGTGCCTTGAACCTGAAGTAAAACCGTTCATAGCGTTTTTGCTCGAAAACATTCTTCACTCATCACTCCAGGCACTGTTTGTAAATTTTATAATATAAATAAAGCAATTCATACGTACTAAACCTCTCCATGTGTGATGTCTGTAGGAGTGTTTTAATCATGCATATTTGTGTGTGCTATTGTAACGTAATCAAGCCAGCGTTAGCTACCATGCTAACACGTTTACAAGTGGCTGTGTTAGTATTATTACAAAGGCATTTTTTTTGTATTGTTTCAGTTTCAGGAAACTCACCAAAAGGTCTCCGTGGAGTTACTGAGTCTGTTTAGCTGATTGGAGAGCTAGCTTCCGCAGCTAGTGTGTCCATGACAATGACATCCGTTTTGTTTGATCAGCCGTTTTACTGCCGTGTTACAGAATCCGTTTGGAAACAAGGTATTTAAAAATAACATTGACAAAATCTTTTGGCTTATGGTCTGGTGCGGCCAATATATGTACAAATATTTTTTTCTTCTAGAATTTGGTGGGTGTGGCTTAAATGCCTGTGTGCTTCATAGCCCAGAAAAATAGGGTGTGTTCAAATGAGCGCTGTCAAAGTTAACGTGAATATCCTTTTACAGCACTACTTTTTTGTACACTATTCACGCTTCATGTGTGACCGTCACAAGCCAAAATGGACAAAGAGTAGAAATAAAAAAGAAAAGTGCGCACTGAATGGCAAGACTCGACCCTAAGCACTGCAGCCGAGTCATCACCGGAGCAAGTCGTGTCCCAAAGGCCGCCAGCAGCTGGCTCACCGCCGTTGCAGAGAACTCCCACTTCCCCCGACAGAGGCAGACCACGCCAGCAAGACCACAATAAACAAGTACAACCAACAAACATTCCACGGAAATTGCCAGATGGGTGTCAACACCGCTAATTGTGTGACCGATCAACGTAATGGAGTACGAGGGGGCCGCCCTCAACAGTCACTTGTTCGACTGTCATGAAGACTGAGGAGGTGTAACACTGTGCCCGGGCGTTGTGTACATGGGTCAACCTAAATCTCTGACAACTTCAAGAGCAGTGCTGGCTATCGGGTTGATAGCCCGGGCTTTTAGCTCAGTAGTCAGCACGCTTGCCTCTCATTCCAAAACGGACTGAATACGTACGTCGGTTACAGAGGCAGCCCGCCGATATGCACTCAGGACAATTTTATTATTGTCATTTCAAGTAAGTTTGTTTTTAAAGTGAGTCTGTGTCCGAAGTGTGTGAGAGAGAGTGTGCCTGTGTGTGTGTGTGTGTGTGTGTGTGTGTGTGTTCTTGTATTTCTACCCTTCTTGAGACATCAACAAGGAAAAGTACCTTCCATATGAGGACAGGTGAACAAGTTAGGACATAAACCATGGTCCCAATACGAAAAACCATTGCATCTAATAGAGCATGTCTCATTGGCACCCCTGGTGGTGAAATCTATCAAGATGAGGGTGGTCCCAAAAAGGAGGGATTTTTCAAATTGACTGTGTGTCAGTTTTAAAGATGCTCCCCCTCTGGCCAACATATGAAATAACAAGTATGTGTAAGAAATTTAAATATGCCCCCTTTGGGCAAAATTCATTAAAAAAAAAAAAAAGTATATGTTTATAGAGACATACTGTCATAACTTGAAGTAAACAATGAAGATTAAAAAACAATTACGAACAAAAAGTTCAAAAAATAAAAATAAATAAATAACTAAAATCAGTCTTTTTCTCACAATGTGTCGACTTCTTTCTTATGAAATTGGGAACACTTTCTCATATTATTTCTGTTTCTGTACTATTGCATTATGTTCCGGTAAAATTATGACTTTTTTTAATGTAAAATTATTATTTTTCAATGCAAAATGGTGACATTTGTCATATAAAATTCTTACTTTTATCACAATATTGCCCATTTTTTGTTGTTCTTGTAAAATAATGACATTTTTTGAGTAAAATTTTTGCAAAATTCAGATTATTATTATAATATTGCCAAAATGTTAAAGTTTTCTTATAAAGTTGTGCCTAAAGTCCAGTAAAAGTACGACTCTTTTCATAACATTGCCAAAATGTTAAACTTTTCTTGTAAAACTGCGACCGTTATTGAGTAAAATTCCAAATTTTATCACAATATCGCACAAATGTTCAGTTTTTCTTGTTTGATTTACGTTGAGTAAAATTACAACTTTTATTATAATACTGCCAACGTTCTAAGTTTTTCTTGTGAAATTGTGACCTTTTTCTTGTGAACTCATTTTTCACAGCAAGATTTTTTATATTTATATATATTATTAATGTTGTAAATATAAATCTTAATATATCTAGAAAGGTTGATCCTAAGGAGGTAGGCATTTTTCGGAGGTCTCAAGAAGGTATATGTGTGTGTGTGTGTGTGTGTGTGTGTGTGTGTGTGTGTGTGTGTGTGTGTGTGTGTGTGTGTGTGTGTGTGTGTGTGTGTGTGTGTGTGTGTGTGTGTGTGTGTGTGTGTGTGTGTGTGTGTGTGTGTGTGTGTGTGTGTGTGTGTGTCAACTTGGTGTTGAGCTGTTAAAAAAAGCATAATGTTTCATGAACAAACATTTGCATAAAGCAAACAAATTATCCTCTGCCATGTTGATAATATTTAAAACTCAAACGTGATCTGTCAGAGGTGCACTTATTAAAGTTACAAATCTTCTATCTGTCAGCGATTAATCATGATCAGGTAATAATGAACTACAGACAAAATGTGATTAATCGCGTTTAAAATCTGTGTAGTTGTGAGAAGGAAGGCGATCGATGGAGAGGATATTCAGTGTGCGTGTCAACATATTTGGACTGCTAGAAATAAAAATATTAGACATATTTGTCTATTCAGAAATGTATATAGTTGTATAGCTGCTGGATGACCTAATGGGCTGATTAAAACGCATTTCATCTATTTGTTTTGGTGTCTCTCATTTAAAAAATAAAAAAAGGCTCCTTTTTGCAATATTCATTTTCTTGCCATGGATAATTTCGTCACCACAGGTTCTAATGTCCAGATCACGCCTCAATATAGTCCTGAAAATGTGGTACATTTCATATTTGTGTGCTGCATGTCAACAACATGACGAAACGCCACAGGTAGGACCACATGATGCCATAAATGTAGGGGGAAATTAATGTCACCATGGTGACAGCCAATATACACACAAAAACCAAATTTAATTTGTTAACTATTGTACACACAGTCTTAGATCACCCGCAAGAAGTACACATAATTTTTAAGTTTGCACAAGCTATTTAGCACTTGAATCTTAGTCGACCAGGCCCTAAATGTCCAGGAAGTTATGTAATTAAATAACCTGATCTCATGAGACATTTGCACAAAAAAATAATCATTCGTAATGTGTTTTTTTTATTATTTTTGAACATGCTTAACAATTTACATTAAGGAACATCACATATGTTCACTTTCACAATTCAACATGTCCGAAAAGGAGTAGAAAGAAGCGGATCTTATTTAATCCTATCTCTTTCTTCATATCTCAGCATTCACTGCAAGTCTGTTTGCTCACTTCCCGTGTCGTACATGCAGAGGTGGGTAGTAATGCGCTACATTTACTCCGTTACATCTACTTGAGTAACTTTTGGGATACATTGTACTTCTAAGAGTAGTTTTAATGCAACATACTTTTATTTTTACTTGAGTATATTTATAGACAAGAAACGCTACTTTTACTACGCTCCATTTATCTACATTCAGCTCGCTACTCGCTACTGATTTTTTATCGATCTGTTAATGCACGCTTTGTTTGTTTTGGTTTGTCAGACAGACCTTCAAAGTAGGATCTATCGCATGCCTGCATTTCACCAATCAAATACAGTCACTGGTGACGTTTGACTCCGTTTCACCAATCAAACAGAGCCACGCAGTCACATGATTAACTACACATAAAGTTTCAGGGGCAAACAACAAGCTTAAGCTTACATGAACTCAACATCAAATTTGAGGAAGCACATCGCGGTAAGTAACGTTAGTAGATATTTTGGCTGTCACCGTAGGCTGATGTTAGCTTCCCTGCTATGAATCACTGTCAAATGTACATTGTGTGGGGACATTTATTAACGCACTGCAGCCTCATAGACACGCACAGTCACACACACACTCACGCATGCATAGAAACACCAATTTGAAGTGCACAGTGTGTTCTCAGGTGCAGCCCACACCTATATGTTTATGGTTTGCGTAAAGGCTTTGTTATGTTCCTTTGTAATCTCTGCCTACTGAGCCTATGGTGCTGTTAAGTTATTGCGGCTCAATTTGTCTTAATTTTTTTTATGTTAATATTTTATTATTTAATATAAATGATTGTTTTAGTTGCTAAAGGGATATTCCTGGCTCTGAATTTGCTCATTGCTATTTTTATGTTTTTGTGCATTATTTGTTGCCGTCACCATTAAACGAACAGGTTACTCATCAGTTACTCAGTACTTGAGTAGTTTTTTCACAACATACTTTTTACTTTTACTCAAGTAAATATTTTTGTGGCTACTCCTTACTTTTTCTTGAGTAATAAATCTCTAAAGTAACAGTACTCTTACTTGAGTACAATTTCTGGCTACTCTACCCACCTCTGCGTACATGTTACTGTTTTCTAATAGAGAGAGGAGAAACAATGGGAAAAAATTGCTAAATTTGGGTATTAGAAAGAATAATAATGCACTAAACCCAGGAAAACTGATTTTTGGGTTATGACCGCCATTTTGCAAGGCATCGGCCTATTGTGTAAGACAGGGGTTTTTAACTCTTTTGACCTCGGGGCCCACTCAAATATTAACACTGAATTATTAATCATACTCTTGATTTTTAATAATATTCAGTAATTATATCTAACCTACTTACAGGTTACAACCTTGTCAAATGATATGAAACCATGAGTTAATCACAAAGATTATTTATTTAACACATAAAATGTAGGGTTAGGTCAGGCTGATTCGAAAAATAAGTTCTAACCAAATATACTGCATAAGAAGGGACTCATCAATAACTGACCAAAAACAAATTAACATACTAAAATAATAATGAATGTTTCTTAACTAAACTGTTAATAAAATTAAAGTGCTAATGAAAATACAGCTTCACCACTTTAGTCATATTTTTTGTGCACAAAAAAATTTTCTTTGACTATAACTCCAGACTTCTTGTTTGATTGAGATTGTCATTACTGCCACAAGTGGTGCAAAAGTGTATTACAAGTGAGTACCGCTGCAGCCCATGCGGACCACAGCTGAGAAACAGATACATTTGGCGGGTATCTAAGGGGCTATGGTTTAAAAACACCGGTGTAAGACACCTATATTTAAGATTTTAGTAGATGAAATTTGCTTTTTCTTTGGCTTATTGTGACTTTTTGCAGAGGTCAGAGTTGAGATTCAAACCCAGAACCAATCTGTGTGGCAGATGTGTTACCCAAATTCGCACCGTGCTGCATACTTCTACACTTTTCAACTTTCTACAAAATGAAACCACAGGCATGTATTAAGGGCCCCTAATTCACTGATTTGTGCTGTTCATTCACAAAGTCTTAGCCACGTACAATAGTTGTCTCATTGTCTTTCCTATCTCTTCACATTCAAGCAGCATACTGCACCGCACAGCTGCAGCTCCCGAGAGAGGCGATAACATAATTGTCTGCCATTACGTTGCATCAGATCGACTGTAATTTCATATAATCTGTGGATTTTGACTCATTAACATTTATATCAGCTCAAGAACAAGTAATGAGCTCGTTTGGATAAGCAAACTGAAGCAAACTTGATTAATGTGAATTTGTGGGAAGCTTATGAAATATACATTTACCAGACGACACGTGACGTAAAATTGAAGAGTTGTTTTTGGAATACAGATGTGATGTTTGTGAACGAATCAAGTTTTTGAACGGCTCTTTTAAGTGAAAGATTCGCAGTTGCAAGCTGTTCGTTTGGGAGCCGTTTTTTTATGCGCACTTACAAACCCCAAAACCAGTGAAGTTGGCACGTTGTGTAGATGGTAAATAAAAACAGAATACAATGATTTGCAAATCCTTTTCAACTTAATTCAATTGAATAGACTGCAAAGACAAGATACTTAACGTTCGAACTGGAAAACGTTGTTATTTGTGGCAAATATTAGCTCATTTGGAATTTGATGCATGCAACATGTTTCAAAAAAGCTGGCACAAGTGGCAAAAAAGACTGAAAAAGTTGAGGAATGCTCATCAAACACTTATTTGGAACATCCCACAGGTGAACAGGCTAACTGGGAACAGGTGGGTGCCATGATTGGGTGTAAAAACACCTTCCATGAAATGTTCAGTCATTCACCAACAAGGATGGGGCGAGGGTCACCACTTTGTGAACAAGCAAATTGTCGAAGAGTTTAAGAATAACATTTCTCAACGAGCTATTGCAAGGAATTTAAGGATTTCACCATCTAAGGTCTGTAATATCATCAAAAGGTTCAGAGAATCTGGAGAAGTCACTGCACGTAACATTGAATGCCTGTGACCTTGGATCCCTCGGGCGGTACTGCATCAAAAACCGACATCAGTGTGTAAAGGATATCACCACATGGGCTCAGGAACACTTGAGAAAACTACAGTTGGTCGCTATATCTGTAAGTGCAAGTTAAAACTCAAAGCGAAAGCCATTTATCAACAACACCCAGAAACGCCACCGGCTTCACTGGGCCCGAGCTCATCTAAGATGGACTGATGCAAAGTGGAAAAGTGTTCTGTGGTCTGACGAGTCCACATTTCAAATTGTTTTTGGAAAATGTGGACGTCGTGTCCTCCGGACCAAAGAGGAAAAGAACCATCCGGATTGTTCTAGGCGCACAGTTGAAAAGCCAGCATCTGTGATGGTATGGGGGTGTACTGGTCCTTAATGTGGACAAGACCAAGGAGCTGGTCATCGACTTCAGGAAGAGTGTGACCCCGGTGGAGCCCATCAAGATCCAGGGCCGGGAGGTGGCAGTAGTGGAGCAGTACAAATACCTGGGAGTCCACTTGAACAGCAGACTGGACTGGAAGGACAACTGCAAAGCTGTTTACAAGAAGGGCATGAGCAGACTCTTTTTCCTGAGGAAGCTTAGGTCCTTTAAAGGCCTACTGAAATTTTTTTTTTTTATTTAAATGGGGATAGCAGATCCATTCTATATGTCATACTTGATCATTTTGCGATATTGCTATATTTTTGCTGAAAGGATTTAGTATAGAACAACGACGATAAAGCTTGCAACTTTTGGTCTCTGATAAAAAAAAAGCCTTGCCCCTACCGGAAGTAGCGTGACGACACCGGAGGAAGGACTGCTCATATTTTCCTATTGTTTACACCAGCAGCGAGAGAGATTCGGACCGAGAAAGCGACGATTACCCCATTAATTTGAGCGAGGATGAAAGATTGTGGATGAAGAACGTTAGAGTGAAGGACTAGAATGCAGTGCAAGACATATCTTTTTTCGCTCTGACCGTAACTTAGGTACAAGCTGGCTCATTGGATTCCACACTCTCTCCTTTTTCTATTGTGGCTCACGGATTTGTATTTTAAACCACCTCGGATACTATATCCTCTTGAAAATGAGAGTTGAGAACGCGAAATGGACATTCACAGTGACTTTTATCTCCACGACAATACATAGGCGAAGCTCTTTAGCTACTGAGCTAACGTGATAGCATCGGGCTCAAATGCAGATAGAAACAAAATAAATAAACCCCTGACTGGAAGGATAGACAGAAGATCAACAATACTATTAAACCGTGGACATGTAAATACACGGTTAATAATTTCCAGCTTGGTGAAGCTTAAAAATGCTGTTGCTAACGACGCCATTGAAGCTAACTTAGCTACGGAGCTAACGTGATAGCATCGGGCTCAAATGCAGATAGAAACAAAATACATAAACCCCTGACTGGAAGGATAGACAGAAAATCAACAATACTATTAAACCATGAACATGTAAATACACGTTTAATGCTTTCCAGCTTGGCAAAGCTTAATAATGCTGTTGCTAACGACGCCCTTGAAGCTAACGTAGTAACGGGACTACACAGAGCTATGATAAAAACATTAGCGCTCCACCTACGCCAGCCAGCCCTCATCTGCTCATCAACACCCGTGCTCACCTGCGTTCCAGCGTTTGACGGAAGGACGAAGGACTTCACCACAATCATCCGTGCGGTCGGTGGCTAGCGTCGGCTAGCGCGTCTGCTATCCGAGTCAAAGTCTTCCTGGTTGTGTTGCTGTAGTCCGCCGCTAATACACCGATCCCACCTACAACTTTCTTCTTTGCAGTCTTCATTGTTCATTAAACAAATTGCAAAAGATTCACCAACACAGACCAACACCTCTGCAGAATACTGTGGAATTATGAGATGAAAACAGAGCTTTTTTGTATTGTATTGTTTCACTGGTTACGTCACGCGCATACGTCATCATCCAAAGACGTTTTCAACCGGAAGTGTAGCAGGAAATTTAAAATTGCACTTTATAAGTTAACCCGGCCGTATTGGCATGTGTTGCAATGTTAAGATTTCATCATTGATATATAAACTATCAGACTGCGTGGTCGGTAGTAGTGGGTTTCAGTAGGCCTTTAATGTGTGCAGCAAGCTGTTGGAGATATTTTATCAGTCTGTTGTGGCCAGTGCCCTGTACTTTGCAGTGGTTGGTTAGGGGAGCAGCACCAGCAAAAGGGACTCAAACCGGATTGATAAACTGATCCGGAAAGCCGGCCAAACTATTGGAACGCAGTTGGAGGCGTTTGTGTCAGTGAGGGACAGGAGGTCACTGGACAAACTGCTGGCCATCATGGACAATCCTGCCCATCCACTCCACCTGACAATTAAGGGACAGCGGAGCTCATACTCCAACAGGCTTCTTCAACTTCCTTCCTGCACTGTGCGATTCAAGAACTCCTTCATTCCGTACTCCATCCAGCTGTAAAATCACTCGTCATACAGCAATAGATGACATCTGCCTATTACCTGTCACCTGACATGTTAGCTACTTCTCTTTGTTTATAATGTTTATAATGTCTAGTTTCTATTTCCTGCTGGACCTACTCTCTATTTTATGCTGTTGCTGTCATATATACTGTATATACTGTAATATTGTACATGGTCATTGGTTTATATTGTATATATGTTATAGACATAATATAATATATCTGTATATATATTATTCTGTACACATATTATGTATATATTCGTATATATGTTAGATTTTTTTTATAGCTATATTAGTCTATTTATACCTGCATTGTCCATTCCATCCTTACACTTTCCATCATTGTAACTGAGCTACTGTGTTGAACAATTTCTCTTGTGGATCATTAAAGTTTGTCTAAGTCTGAGGGTGCCCAAGGCATGGGTAACTTACACATCTGTGAAGGCACCATTAATGCTGAAAGGTACATACAGCTTTTGGAGAAACATATGATGCCATCCAAGCAACGTTATCATGGACGCCCCTGCTTATTTCAGCAAGACAATGCCAAGCCACGTGTTACAACACATGGCTTCATAGTAAAAGAGGGCGGGTACTAGACTGGCCTGCCTGTAGTCCAGACCTGTCTCCCATTGAAAATGTGTGGCGCATTATGAAGCCCTAAATACCACAACGGAGACCCCGTACTGTTGAACAACTTAAGCAAGAATGGGAAATAATTCAAGCAAGAATGGGAAATAATTCCACCTGAAACGCTTCTAAAATTGGTCTCCTCAGTTCCCAAACGTTTACGGAGTGTTGTACAAAGGAAAGGCCATGTAACACAGTGGTAAAAATGCCCCTGTGACAACTTTTTTGCAATGTGTTGCTGCCATTAAATCCTAAGTTAATGATTATTGGCAAAAAAATAATACGTTTCTCAGTTCGGACATTACATATCTTGTCTTTGCAGTCTATTCAATTGAATATAAGTTGAAAAGAATTTGCAAATCATTGTTTTCTGTTTTTGTTTATGAACTACACAACGTGCCAACTTCACTGGTTTTGGGTTTTGTAGATACAGCATCACCCGACTGGCAATTGGACTAGAAAACGAGTCAGAGCCAAAGGAAGCATAGCAACATTTTGTTCTGCGTTATTTTTATTTTTAAACGTTTTAAGTTTTTATTTGAATTATTTTTATTCACATTTCTAGTTAATTGTTCTGAAGTAGTTCAAGTTCAAGCGTTTTAATGATTTTATTATCACTTATTATTTACGCACTTTTTTCTGTAGTCTTAAAATGATCTTGTTCAAAGTAGTAACGTCACTGTTAATGCATAGGGGATATGTCACCGACCTTATGGAATGTTTAACAATAAAAAAACAACACAAATGCAATTATTGTCAATATTTCATAATACCTCCCAACAATAGAATAATATTTGTATAGATTTTTAATATTCTGAGCCACATGCTGTTCCTTTAGTCAAAAAACATTCAAATTAAGATACATTTAACAAGCCAGTCTTTTGAACAGATCTTTGAAAGGAATGGCTCCTCAAGATACAGCTCTCTTCAAAGAGCCATTAATCTATTCCCTATTTTGTAAATTTTGCCTTCCAAACATAATCATTCTTGAA
Source organism: Entelurus aequoreus (assembly GCF_033978785.1). Taxonomy (NCBI): domain Eukaryota; kingdom Metazoa; phylum Chordata; class Actinopteri; order Syngnathiformes; family Syngnathidae; genus Entelurus; species Entelurus aequoreus. The sequence continues at coordinate 54,581,690 of NC_084736.1, forward strand.
TTTGATTGACACAGACATGTTTCTAATATTTTGGTTAACTAATTCAGCAATGCGAGAGGGTGCAATACGCAGAAACAGAAGATACAATAATAAACATATTGTTAAATTACTATCTCGCTATACTCAAAAAAGTATCAATACTAACATGTTATGTCCGGATGCAGAAGTATGGATACTAGTCAGACGTGGTGCCCCTTTTTCTCCCAAGGCAGCATCAGGCAGACACGTATCTGCCTCTCATCGTTAGCACAAAAATGTGCAATTTTGCTTGAATGTCCAAGGAGAGTGGAATGTGTGGATGGTGGAACGGTTCAAATCGGATGAGATGGGATGTGCAGTCGATTGTATATTTCCCATTCATTGTCAATGGGGAGAAAATTACCGGAAATTCAGTGAAAACTGGGAATTTTGGGAAAGGGAAAACATGTTTTGCGTTTGATATATCGGAAGAGTAGTGTGGTTGAAATGCAAAAAAGTTTGACATTCATTGTAGAACTATGAATACGTCCATTCATTTCAATGGGAATGTTCTGGAAATGTGGGAATTTCTGGAAAAGCGGGAATTTTGGAAAATATTGATACTCGCAATTGTCCCAAATGATATGAATGGGTTGGTGTTGTATTTTTCTGAATTGGTTGAAAAATGTTGACGTAGCAACGGTTTGAATTGAGAATGGGTATTTCGGAATTCCTGAAATTTCGGAAAAATCAGGAATTTGTACGAAAAGAAAAATGGCGATGCTGTTGTCACAACTAAGTGGAATGTTTCGAAGGTGGAATGGACACAAACGGTTGAAAAATGTGGCCTGAGAAGGTTTCCAGCAAGAGGTGAAAATAGGGCTTTGGAAAACTGGGAATTCCTGGATTTTTTTTTAAATGGTAGTTTGATTGTATAAAGTGAATGGAGTGTGTGGATGGTGGAACAGTTCAAATCGGTTGAGAAATGTGGAATTTGTACAAGTTCGAAAAATGTCCCATTCATTTTCAATGGGAAAAAATGACCCGCAAACCGGGAATTCTGGGTAATCTGGGATATATTTTAGAATGTATTAACTCATTCTGTCGAAAATATTCAACCGTCACTAAGCTAACATAAACAGCCGAGCTAAAATGCTGCTCTGAGCGCACCACACATCACTCGGCAAACGGCACACACGCCCAGCTCTCATGAAACGTCTCTCAACTGCATATGCCAGATATTTGAAGTTTTGTTTTGAAGTAACACATGACTTACTTTCTCTAGTAATTATTCACATTCATTAAATATCAATTATGTTAGAAATCCAATTACTTTTTTGAAAAAGTAACAACTATATTTATTTACTTTTTTTAAAAGTAATTTTCCAAACACTGCTCTCGACGTATCAGGACTGAGCATTCCATTAAATCCTGCAGGTGTACCTAATTAAGTGACCGGCAAGGGTATAGGGCCACATCCATGCAAAAAAGCACTCAACTTTACAGACTTTTAGGCAATTAAATGTGAAGAAACACATCAATGAGTCTTAAATGGCACGGATCAGAACGTTGTGTGCAATTAAGATGAGTCCGTGGCTTTACGTGTCACAGACTCTGAATCAGTTGCAGTGTTGATACCTCAACAAGGTAATGGATGGAGGGAGCATGCAGTTGTGCATCTTCTCTTTGGACCCTCCATCCCGGACCAGTCGATGGACCAGACAGGCCGGGGATTAGTATATCACATAGATCCCACGGACAGACAGATACGCATCAATAGGCGGACGCTGCTTTTGAATATTCACTCTAACGTCTGGTGGCCGGCTGCATATTAATTGTGAACGGAAAACTCGTCCTTTTCTCTTTAAGTGAGATAACAGTGGTTCTTTGTTGGCCTAACATGAATCATGATCATAAATTAATAAAAGTTTATCTAATTTTTATTTACTCTCCATAAGTATACAAACATATTCATCATATTTTCTTCGTGTCATATTCGGCTCGTTTTTACATTAGATCTTTTATCCAATCAGCTAGCTTGTTGCCAAAGCTGGATGAATTGTGCCGAGCCTTCTGAATCAACACAGTGCAAACCAACAGAACACATACAGTTGATTGACAGATGCGATAGCCAATCAGATCGCAAGTTGTTGACAGTAGCCCAATTAGGTAGCCTGACGTAAAAGTGACCGTGATTGGATACTCACTTGACACTCCCAAGTGAGTATCCAATCACAAGTTTGCAAAAGCAGGAAATGTTACACCTGACTTAGCAGAGAAATCACTGGTACTCACTTTTTTAACCTACGGACAAGGAGAGCAAAACGTTGATCAGGTGCCAGATATATATTTGGAAGGCCATTTTCAAGAAGGATATTTAAAGAGAAACTACATCTTGTGAGGCGAGGTCGGCCGGCCTCGGAAGCTAGCTTAGCTGCAGGTGAAATGGTGAAATGCCCGCCACTTCCACTCGAATCAACTGACTACGAGGGGTACCACTGGCTTATACGACATGAGAATCAGAATCAGAATCAGATTTACTTTGTTAATCCAGAGGGAAATTAAGATTTTCAGCACAATCCTATTCAAGATCAGACAAACATTACAGGGAGACAGAACAAGATCGGCACTCCTTCCAAAAAAGGTGTGAAACAGGTAAATGCTGGGGAGGGGGCGGGGTTGAGAACCCCCCCCCCCCAAAAAAAACATTCAGTCTAAGTTGGGGTCCCTGGAGAGGGGGTCCAGACTGAGGCCAAGGGGGAAAAAACTCATAGCCATAGCACACATAAGCATGTGTGTAAGTGGGAAACATCAAAGAACACAAAGGACATTAAAGACATTAAAAGAGCAGAGCTGATGCAACCAGCTGCCACTCCAGCAGTGCCACTTCTACACACAGCCACAACAGTAAAACAACAAAAAAACCAAAAAATAATCAACCCGAAAGGGACAAGCGGTAGAAAATGGATGGATGGATGGATAATATTACATTGCACACACACAATGGCACCATGCATAGACAAGCAACCAAACAAACACATCATTTTAACACCCACACACACTGTGGTGGCCTCTGCGGTGTTCCACACCATTGTCTGCTGGGGTGGGGGGAGCATGGCCAGAGATAGAAGCGGACCCAACAAAGCAACCAAGAGAGCCGACTCCACACTCGGCCGCCCACTAACTCTCGGCCAGTGTCCTGTCCGCATGGATGAGCGAGGATGCGTCTAAGGAGACAGAGGTGTCCGATACCTGCTCATTCAGCCAAGACACTGTGAAGCTTGTCTGTCCCAGCTCCGCAGCCCTGTCTCTTCATCCGCATCTCCTCCAGTCTCTCCAAAGCGGTGTGGCAGAGACCCAGCAGCTGGTCTCCATGGCCAAAAGGCCCCCGGGAGGCAGATCCAGAAATTCACAAAAAAAGCACTGCAGAAGTCACGGAAGTGCCAACCCTTGTCACACAGTCCCAAAGGGTCCCGAACCAAAAGGCAAAAAAAACTAAACAAAAAAAACATTAAACCAGAGGGAAACACCAGGAACACAAAAGGATGACACAAGAGCACAGAGCTCCTGTTTTTTGTAATTATTTTAATTTTGACGGTACCCCATAAGATATGTTTTAATTGCTGATGCAGGTTTATTTTTAAATGCGCTAAAAAAAGAAGAAGCTTGTTTTGTACACTGTTGAGGTGATTCAATGCTCAGTTGTGAGTAAGTGTGTTTCTGTATAGTCGCGGTCATGTGGTGACATAAATGATGGTATTTTGAGGGGTCTTTCGCTGATGTGTTGGATCCACTATGGACTGGACTTTCACAATATTATGTCAGACCCACTCGCCATCCATTGCTTTCGGTCTCCCCTAAAGGGGGGCGGGGTTACCCACATATGCGGTCCTCTCCAAGGTTTCTCATAGTCATTCACATCGATGTCCCACTGGGGTGAGTTTTCCTTGCCCTTATGTGGGCTCTGTACTGAGGATGTCGTTGTGGCTTGTGCAGCCCTTTGAGACACTTGTGATTTAGGGCTATATAAATAAACATTGATTGATTGATTGATAATTATTGAAGACATGACTGAAAGCCTAGGTGGGAAACACACTGGAAAATAAGCAGGACAAAGTGAAGTTTTCATGTATTTCTTTGAGGTGTTTGCTGACCTTTCTTGACTGAGTGACGTGCTATGCCATGACCTGGCTCTAATTAGCACTTATTGAATCTCTGTTGCTTCCTAGAAAACTTCATCTGTACGTCCCAAGAGAGCCGACTGTCTGGCAACATCAATCATGCTGTATGAAAAAAAAAATAGTCAACTAAATCCTGTTTTTCCTCATGATTGGACTTCAGAAGCTCCTTCTGACCAGGATTTGTTTTTCCAATAAGATTGGTTGATAAATTACAGTCTGCTCCGTGTTCATAATAAAGTGGAGCCTGTAACTGTAATATCACATTCTATAGCCCGTAATTACTAGAAAGCGGATTGCGTCGCCGTGGAAAAGCATCAATCATACACAGCGTAGCAATTCAAAACATAATCCCAATAGAGAAGCATGGAGATATTGCCATCGAGTGTTTGAAATGTCAGGGCAAAGGAAACCCGGGCGTTACATAACGATTATTGCAAAACTTTCTGCCCGTCACTCCGTGGCTGTAATATGCAGCGGATGGCCATGGGGGTTCATTAGTGAGAACAGGATGCTGTTGAAAAGCTCCAGTTTCACCTCTGATCCCAGCTAATGTGATTTGGACCTGAGACTGCCGGTGGAGAGATTAGATGCTGGCTCACCTCAGGGTGGGAACGGCAGAAGAAGACATACATCAATGTTGCTCGCTTTTAAAGTCATTGTCCTCTAATATGTCATCATCTCATTTGCTCTGAAGCAGCTGCCAAAGTACTGCATGTATAACGCACCTGTCGGCAAATTAGCGTACATTAAGAGTGGCCATGTTTGGCTGTTGGTCAGTCAAAAAACACATGGAGTGGAACATTCTAATCCATATTGCCAAGGTTGGAAGTTGGAGGAATGTGCTTCAAAAGTAGTAAAATAAAATAGTCTTTAAAAAGGAACTGCACTTTTTGGGGGTAATTTTGCCTATCAATCACAATGATTATGAAAGACATGACGACGGATGTAGTTTTTTTATGCAATCTACCATAGACGCTCCTCTATTTCGCTCATAAAATCCAATAAATAACCATTTAAGAAGCGCCAACAATACATTTGGTGACTTGAATATTAACCAAGTGTTAGTGATATTGTTATTATGAGCGCTAACGCAGACAAACTTTTTATAACAGTGCCGTGATCACTTCCGTTTGTGTCTATGTTTACATTATCAAGAGGTCTGCTGTTTCCTCGCTTCCCTGCAAGTTTATTGTCGATCATAAATCATGCCTCTCACCTGGACAGAAGACGCCTGAGTAGGTATTCCGACAAGTTGGTACACTTTGACGGCCCCCCCTCCACCCAGTTCTTCGTGAGGAGTCATTCTTCATCTAAATGGGAAATATATGAACAGCCTAGCAGTCGGCATCCTAATGACAGCAGACATTGTACAGTAAGTGATGTTTTATTATGTTTCTTGGCTCTCATAAAGTCTGCAGTGAGTAATAATCAGTGATGAAGAAAAAAAAAGCAAACGTGATGCGTTATTTAAATTAATGCGCCACGTATGCTTAAAATGATCAAAATAGGTAAATATTAAATGTTATTATAAATGTTACTACACTACATATATTCTTACATCATGTAAATATTACATGTTATTATGAATGTTACTACATTACATATATACTTACATCAAGTATATATTACATGTTATTATGAATGTTACTACATTACATATATACTTACATCATGTATGTATTACATGTTATTATGAATGTTACTACATTACATATATACTTACATCATGTATATATTACATGTTATTATGAATGTTACTACATAACATATATGCTTACATCATGTATATATTACATGTTATTATAAACGTTACTACATTACATATATACTTACATCATGTAAATATTACATGTTATTATAAATGTTACTACATTACATATATACTTACATCATGTATATATTACATGTTATTATAAACGTTACTACATTACATATATACTTACATCATGTAAATATTACATGTTATTATAAATGATACTACATTACATATATACTTACATCATGTAAATATTACATGTTATTATAAATGTTACTACATTACATATATACTTACATCATGTAAATATTACATGTTATTATAAATGTTACTACATTACATATATACTTACATCATGTATATAAAACCCTAATGGAGGTGTTTGGATGTTTTTATAAGGGCTTCATAGACGGAATTACGCGGCTCCCATAGGCTCCATTGTAAGCAAACTTTTGATCGCATTTATTTAAAATGTATTATGCAAGACAAAAAAAATCCATCCATCGTCATGTCTTTCATAATGATTGTGAACGATGGGCAAACTTTAAAAAAAAAGTGCAGTTCCCCTTTAACGAGCCCTTACGCAGTTTTACATGAAAAATTGCAACATGTTGAGGAAGTCGATATTTAACGCGTTAAGAGTTTAGTTTTTGCAATGTATATTAGCAGCAGTCATCCTGGAAGTGACATTGATTTTAACAATTACAATCTTTAATCACGATTAATCATAGTTATTCAAGATTAATCTCAAAGAAAAATATGTTTTTTTTTTTTTACATCTTTAAGCATACCTTAAACAGATCATTTTCAAGTTTTTTATACGATCAACATTGGATGGGATCATTTGTTTGCTCTATGCACATTTGTTTACAAACTTTATGCTTTTTTAAACAGTTCAACATAAGATGGACACATACACTTTTTTTTTTTTTAAAACAAGTACACAGAAATACTGTCACACACACACACACACACACACACACACACACACACACACTCTCTCTCTCTCTCTCTCTCTCTCTCTCTCTCTCTCTCTCTCTCTCTCTCTCTCTCTCTCTCTCTCTCTCTCTCTCTCTCTCTCTCTCTCAAACACATGCTTAGCTCTTAATAACTCATCAAAACTGTAAAAAGTGACATGGTGTCGGATGAGGAACCACAACTCTTCAATGTATACTTCACAAACTAAGAAAAATAACATTTAGTCAGTAAAAATGTGTACATTTACAGCCTAACCTACAATAATTCTACTTTCAACTTGAGAAAACATGTTGCGGTATATGCTCACATTAGCCCTGTTATTTTCACAATTTTTGATGATAATTATTTTAAATTTCTGGTGTTTTGTTTTATTTGCTGTCCATCGCTCTTATTTTTGTTTCCATTTCCTGTTTGCCTCCTGGCTCCCTCACTTGTCGCCGATTATTAACGAGGAGCTGTGCTGATTGCCAATAAGGATGCTTTATATGCCAGCCTAGTCCTTTGGATGGGGATGGATCATTTGCGTAGCTTTGCACCCAATTCATGCAAAGCTTTCTCTTTGCTTCCTGTGCACTTCCCTGCTGCACTGTTTCCTTATTTGTTGTCATTAAATACATGTTTACCTGTGCTTCATCTCTTGTCTCTGCATCCTGGGGTCAAGCTAAAAGCAATGCTTGTGCAGAATGTAAAAAGTGACTGTAAAATGTACATATTTTGTAGTTCATGCTCTAGTACGGTCTCGCACACGCACCAACTAGGGTGGTAGTCCGAGTACCATTGACAAGGTACGAAATAAATCAGAAGTTATTCACCAGTTACTCAGTGCTTGAGTAGTTTTTTCACTGAATAATTACTCTTACTCAAGTCCTTAATTGGAGAACTACTTGGAGTCATATTATGCTGAAGAAGGGTGTCCAAAGTGCAGACCGGGGGCCATTTACGACCTGCAGTAATTTTTTTTTACTAAAATACTATGAGGAAAAACAAAAAAACCAGGTGTAGTGTATTTAGAACAAGTTGCAATGTTGACTCTAATAACACAAAACTGCCATGCAGAAGGTTATTTTTTCTTTGAAATTGTGTGTGTTTGCAATAGTTTTCACCAAAAGGGCATGAAACATATAATTTAAAAAAAACACATAATAAAAACCTATAATTGGCGGATGGATCTGAATTTGATCCATAAATTTAAGTGTTAAGAGTAAAGGAGAAAAAAAAAGACTTATTTTTAACACTTCTATGAGTGAGGCCCTTTTGGATCCCCAATCATTTTAGTGGGCTTTTTCTTTTCTTTTTTTAAACCTGTCATTACTCAAAAATTAATAACTTATTAAAATCAATGGTGTTATGAATAATTGATATATTTAAGGTTCCAATTACTTAACCCTAACCCTTTTATTTGTGTTTTTAATGTCAAAAACATAAATAAAAGGGCCGAAAACATTTATGTCGAAAGATAGACCTAAAATTGATCTATAGATTTAAGTGTTTAGTAATAATAATTAAAAAAAATAATATATATACAGTATACATTAGGGATTGTATGTAGGGCTGTGAATCTTTGGGTGTCCCATGATTCGATTCAATATCGATTCTTGGGGTCACGATTCGATTCAATTTTTCCCGATTCAAAACGATTCTCTATTCATTCAATACATAGATTTCAGTAGGATCTACCCCAGTCTGCTGACTTGCAAGCAGAGTAGTAGATATTTGTAAAAAGCTTTTATAATTGTAAAGGACAATGTTTTATCAACTGATTGCAATAATGTAAATTTGTTTTAACTATTAAATGAACCAAAAATGTGACTTATTTTATTTTGTGAAAATATTGGACACAGTGTGTTGTCAAGCTTATGAGATGCGATGCAAGTGTAAGCCACTGTGACACTATTGTTCTTTATTTATTTTTTTTATAAATGTCTAATGATAATGTCAATGAGGGATTTTTAATCACTGCTATGTTGAAATTGTAACTAATATTGATATTGTTGTTGATAATATTCATTTTTGTTTCACTACTTTTGGTTTGTCCTGTGTCGTGTTTGTGTCTCCTCTCAATTGCTCTGTTTATTGCAGTTCTGAGTGTTGCTGGGTCGGGTTTGGTTTTGGAATTGGATTGCATTGTTATGGTATTGCTGTGTATTGTTTTGTTAGATTGATTAATTAAAAAATAAAAAATACAAATAAATAAATAAATAAAAATCAATTTTTTAAAAATGAGAATCGATTCTGAATCGCATAACGTGAGAATCGCGATTCGAATTTGAATCGATTTTTCACCACACCCCTAGTTGTATACTATACCGGTACTAGCAAAGTACCACGCCTATACCGCCTCTAAAAAGTACCAGTACCCCGTCCCCCTTTTTTTAACGGGCATGACAGCGCAATGTCACGAGCAGAGGAGCATGTTCGGCAGCACACAATCACAGAGTACTTACAAGCAGACACATTGTGTAGACAGAAAAGAGAGAACGGACACATTTTGGCTTAAAAACTAATGATAAAGGTGAAGTTATAACACTGAAACGCCCTCAGGAAGAGGTGCTTTAAAACATGGCTAGCTAGCTAGCATCTAACATCCATCCACAGTCGGCAGTGTTTTAGCTACTTCTAAATCACTAATCCTGGCCTCCATGGTGACAAATAAAGTAAGTTTCTTACACTTAAAATTATCACTGCAGGACGAGGAATAGCTAAACATGCTTCACTACACACTGTAAGAGGATACAATAGCTCACTGCCGTCACAATGTAAACAAATGCCATGGGTGGATCTACACCTGACATCCACTGTAATGATATCAAGTACAAGAGCATATCTCGTCGATACTACAATGATTACATCAATATTTTTTTTCTTTTTTTTTTTAAACGTTTATTATGTTTATAAATTCATGAAATACGTCCCTGGACACATGAGGACTTTGAATATGACCAATGTATGATCCTGTAACTATTTGGTATTGGATCGATACCTAAATTTGTAGTATCATCAAAAACTAATGTAAATTATCCAAACAACAGAAGAATAAGGGATTATTACATTTTAACAGAAGTGTAGGTAGAACATGTGGAACATAAAGTAAGCAGTTATTAACAGTAAATGAACGAGTGGATCAATAATCAATTTGTACAGCTTGTCCCTCATAATGTTGACAAAATAATAGAATGATAAATGACACAATATGTTACTGCATACATCAGCAGACTAATTAGGGCCTTTGTTTGTTTACTTACTACTAAAAGACAAGTTGTTTTGTATGTTCACTATTTTATTTAAGGACAAACTTGCAATAAGAAACATATGTTTAATGTACCCTAAGATTTTTTGTTAAAACAAAGCCAATAATGACATTTTTTTGTGGTACCCTTTATTTAGAAAAGTATCGAAATACATTTTGGTTTCGGGACAACCCTAGTATATATATATATATATATATATATATATATATATATATATATATATATATATATATATATATATATATATATATATATATATATATATATATATATATATATATATTAGGGGTGTGGGAAAAAATCGATTCGAATTCGGTTCGCGATTCTCACGTTGTGCGGTTCAGAATCGATTTTCATTTTTAAAAAATATATTTTTTTAATTTTTATTTAAAAATTGTTTTTATTTTTTCTTTCTTTATTTATTTTTTTTAATTAATCAATCCAACAAAACAATGCACAGCAATACCATAACAATGCAATCCAATTCCAAAACCAAACCCGACCCAGCAACACTCAGAACTGCAATAAACAGAGCAATTGAGCTGAGACACAAACACGACACAGAACAAACCAAAAGTAGTGAAACAAAAATGAATATTATCAACAACAGTATCAATATTAGTTACAATTTCAACATAGCAGTGATTAAAAATCCCTCATTGACATTATCATTAGACATTTATAAAAATTAAAAAAAAAGAACAATAGTGTCACAGTGGCTTACACTTGCATCGCATCTCATAAGCTTGACAACACACTGTGTCCAATATTTTCACAAAGATAAAATAAGTCATATTTGTGGTTCATTTAATAGTTAAAAACAAATTTACATTATTGCAATCAGTTGATAAAACATTGTCCTTTACAATTATAAAAGCTTTTTACAAAAATCTACTATTCTGCTTGCATGTCAGCAGACTGGGGTAGATCCTGCTGAAATCCTATGTATTGAATGACTAGAGAATCGTTTTGAATCGGGAAAAAATTGTTTTTGAATCGAAAATCGTGTTGAAATGAAAAAAAAAAAATCGATTTTGAATCGAATCGTGACCCCAAGAATCGATATTGAATCGAATCGTGGGACACCCAAAGATTCACAGCCCTAATATATATATATATGTATATATATATATATATATATATATATATATATATATATATATATATATATATATATATATATATATATATATATACAGGACTGTCTCAAAAAATTAGAATATTGTGATAAAGTCCTTTATTTTCTGTAATGCAATTAAAAAAACAAAAATGTAATACATTCTGGATTCATTACACATCAACTGAAATATTGCAAGCCTTTTATTATTTTAATATTGCTGATTATGGCATACAGCTTAAGAAAACTCAAAAATCCCAGGCCAATCGAGGACAGAAATGCCATGGTCAGTACACCAGTTACTGGTGGTTTTGACACTGTGGGCAGGTGCCAGATCATGCTGGAAAATAAAATATCATCATCTCCATAGAGCTTTTCAACAGATGGAAGCATGTAGTGCTCTAAAATCTCTTGGTACACAGCTGCATTGACTCTGGACTTGATGAAACACAGTGGACCAACACCAGCAGCTGACATGGCTCCCCAAACCATTGCTGACTGTGGGAACTTCACACTGGATTTCAAGCAACTTGGATGTTGCTCCTCTCCAGCCTTCCTCCAGACTCTAGCGCCTTGACTTCCAAATGAAATACAAAACTTGCTTTCGTCTGAAAACAGGACTCTGGACCACTCTGCAACTGTCCAGTGCTTCTTTTCCATAGCCCAAGTCAGACGCTTCGAGAGATTTTAGAGCACAGTGCCAAAACCACCAGTAACTGGTGTACTGACCATGGCATTACTTGTCCTCGATTGGCCTGCCAACTCCCCTGACCTGAACCCCATAGAGAATTTGTGGGGTATTGTGAAGAAGAAGCTGAAAGACACCAGACCCAATAATGCAAATGAGCTAAAGGCCGCTATTGAAGCATCCTGGGCATCCATAACACCTCAGCATTGCCACAGGCTGATTGCCTCCATGCCACGCCGCATTGATGCAGTAATCCGTGCAAAAGGATTCCCAACCAAGTACTGAGTGCATTAATTGACATTTTCCAATGTTTGATTTTGTTTTGCTGTTATAAATCTTCTTTTTTTTTTTCTTGGTCTGAGGAAATATTCTAATTTTTTGAGATAGGATTTTTGAGTTTTCCTAAGCTGTATGCCATAATCAGCAATATTAAAATAATAAAAGGCTTGCAATATTTCAGTTGATGTGTAATGAATCCAGAATGAATTACATTTTTTTTTTTAATTGCATTACAGAAAATAAAGAACTTTATCACAATATTCAAATTTTCTGAGACATTCCTGTATACAAACAACTTTTTTTGAACATTTTATATATTACATTTGATTAAATGTGGACAGTCCTGCTCTGGAGTAACCCTATTGTTGACTCCTCTACCCACCTCTGGCCATTGGTGACAACTGTGTTACTTTTCTCTCCGGCTTCCCAGCATGGCCCACAACCACCAGTCGCACTCTCGCTTTCATTTCCTTGTCATTAATCCTCCCCTCTTTTTGTCCTTTCCTTGCCTCCATCCTAACAGACCCTCCGCTTCCATCAACACCTCCTCCATTATGAACTCGGCTCCTTCCCTCCCTTCGCTCCTCTCTCTCATTAGGTCAGAGTTGCGGTGATTTGTCAGTGTGGCGGTGTTGATTAATAGGTAGGATGGAGCCCCTATATTAGGAGGCTGTCAGCGGGGCCTCCGCAGAGCCGGGGTCGTCCCGCTGAGCTCCCTCACCACCCAGGTGGCCCCATTGGGGCTAAATGAGCTGTGAAGGGTCCCGGCTATGCCCGCCTGCCCATTGCTAAGACGTTAGGCACACACACCAACAAAAAGCACATAGGGGCACACTCACAGGTCTTTACTCTAAAAGATGCAGGCGAGCTCTCGCCGCCACGCATCCCTGCGTTCCCACATGATTTGTCACACTCTATCAATGGACAATAAGTTACTGCCACTCTAGCCTGTCAATGGGCCTTGTCTCCGGCAGACCCCCTGCACGCTGTCTCCGGGCCTGGAGGAGTGGGAGGGTGTGGCGCGTAAGACGAGTGAACATGTGGTGCTTGAAACAGAAAGGGACAATGCAAGCGAGAAGAACAATGCTGGGTGCAGAGCACGTAGGTAAGGTGCAGTGTTAGGTGAGTAAATAGTTAAGTCTGATTGAGATTGGGATCTGGGTAAACAAATCATCAACATCCCTCTTACTGTACCTCTCTCTACCAGTCGAGTTGCCTTTGAGCAAGGCAGTCCGACTACTTAGCCCCCAAAGACGGGAAACTCCACTGATCCATTGTGTCACTAATAGAGTAGTGTGGTGTATTTGTTCACTGGCAATGGCCGACATAGATTACCGGTACCAAAATGTCTTTGGATGCTTTTCAAAATAAGGGGCACCACAAAATAATGCCATTATTTGCTTTATTTTAACAGAAAATGTTATGATAAATTAAACATGTGTTTATTATTGCAATCAAAGAAGTATTTGGGCATTAAATAAAATAGTGAACATACTAGACAACTTGTCTTTTAGTAGTAAGTAAACAAACAAATACTCCTCATTAGTCTGCTGACGTATGCAGTAACATATTGTGTCATTTATCATTCTATTATTTTGTCAACATTATGAGGGACTAACTGTAAAAATTGATTATTAATCTACTAGTTTATTTACTGTTAATATCTGCAGCCACGAGGTGGTAGGCCACGTAAACTGAAAGAGAGGGGTCAGTGGATGGTGAAGCGCATAGTGCAGAGAAGTCGCCGACTTTCTGCACAGTCAGTTGCTACAGAGCTCCAAACTTAATGTGACCTTCCAATTAGCCCACGTACAGCATGCAGAGAGCTTCATGGAATGGGTTTACATGGCCGAGCAGCTGCATCTAAGCCACACATCATCAAGTCCAATGCAAAGCGTCGGATGCAGTGGTGTAAAGGACGTCGCCACTGGACTCTAGAGCAGTAGAGACGCAGTCTCTGGAGTGATGAATCACGCTTTTCCATCTGGCAATCTGATGGAACATTCTGGGTCTGGAGGTTTCCAGGAGAACAGTACATTTCGGACAGCATTGTGCCGAGTGTGAAATTTGGTGGAGGAGGAATTATGGTTATGGGGTTGTTTTTCAGGAGTTGGGCATGGCCCCTTATTTCCAGTGAAAGGAACTTTGAATGCTCCAGGATACCAAAACATTTTGGACAATTCCCTGCTCCTAACCTTGTGGGAACAGTTTGGAGCAGGCCCCTTCTTCTTCCAGCATGACAGTGCACCAGTGCACAAAGCAAGGTCCATAAAGACATGGATGACAGAGTCTGGTGTGGATGAACTTGACTGGCCTGCACAGAGTCCTGACCTGAACCCGATAGAACACCTTTGGGATGAATTAGAACGCAGACTGAGAGCCAGGCCTTCTCGACCAACATCAGTGTGTGACCTCACCAATGCGCTTTTGGAGGAAAGGTAGAACATTGCTATAAACACACTCCACAACCTTGTTGACAGCCTTCCCAGAAGAGTTGAAGCTGTAATAGCTGCAAAAGGTGGACTGACATTCATATTGAACCCTATGGGTTAGGAATGGGATGGCACTCCAAGTTCATATGTGAGTCAAGGCAGGTGGCCAAATACTTTTTGGCAATATAGTGTATATTAAAACAAAAACAAAATCATTTTTTCTTCCTCTTTTTCCATTTTCACACATCTCTGAAAGAGGTCCAGGGAGCCACTAGAGCGACGGGTTGCTGACTCTAGCCTTAAACTATCACCGGGGGAGGTTAGTGACTGGTTAATGATCTCATCTTAGCACACACACCTCAACAATCCAATCTGATGATGGTTATTAAAGGCGAGGCCAAAATCTGTGAAGGTCAGAAATCTCGGAACACCATCATCTACCACTGCAGGCTACCGCTTCTGTGCCACCATTACCGTCCTCGTTATCAAGTGGCTTCATCACGCACACTTCATTATCAGTATCCTTAACAGACAGATGGGATGGACCCTGCAGCCAAATGACAGAGGAGCCGGTATAAAGTGATTCCTCGGAAAAAAAGGCTTCTGGGTGAATTGTACAAAACACATATAGCACACAGCTATTAGTTCATCTGTGATTTACACACGATTAGACATCTGGAGGACAAAAAAGTGTTATGGTTCACCTGAAAATGCCGCCTAATTGTGCCAATGGCCGTGCATTACAATTACATTTGAAGTGATTACAGTCATTATGAAGTCGTTATTTCCTCGAAGGTTGAACACGTGAAAAGGCGGACGGACGCACGGCTTGAATAGACAGCTGTTACTGAAGATGTAAGTCATAGGCAGCCCCATCACGCTGGCAATATGGACGGCCGTGAAATTAAGACTAAACGTATGGCAATTACAATGACAATGAGCTTTGTTGGACATGTCAAGTATCAATCCAACACTCGCCGGCCAGCTTTCATATCATAGCTAATAGGCAGTTGGCGGGCCAGGGCCGTCGCCAGCCACTGAACCGAGCTATTCATAAGCCGGCCCCGGCCCATTGTGCTCAGCGCTTGACGTGACGCTAACACACACACGGGCTACATGTGTCCCCATGCAAATGAGTGCATTAGAGCGGACCCCGAAGAGCGGAGCGTGGCCAATAAATTTCAGCCGGGGTGAGAAATGTAGCCTTTAGCATGCGTGTCCAACCCCATCTATTTAACCTAATTACACACACCACACCAGGTAATAAACGTGTGCGTGCCATCAATTCTGACATCTCGTCCAAGAATGTCCATTAAGACGTATAAATCCTCACGGTAATGCAGAGTGTGTGAAAAGGAATCTGCTCTCACTGCAAGTAGAGAAAGTCCAACACATTTGTGACACTACTTCCCAACTATGTTGTATTTTTGCCTCATTCCTGTGAGAATCCTGCATGAGACTGAAGCAATAATGAGTGACACTATCCAGAACTTATGAGGGGCCGCTAGGGACATTATTCAGAATTACCTCTTATGCACACTACTGAAATGCTCTCACATAAACAACTGAAATGTGTTTCTTACACACACTACTGAAACACTATCCTACAAAGCACTGAAACACTCTTATACACACTACTGAAATGCTCTCACATAAACAATTGAAATGTTTTTCTCTCATACACACTACTGAAACACTCTTATACACACTACTGAAATGCTCTCACATAAACACTGAAATGTGCAGAGTGTGTGAAAAGGAATCTGCTCTCACTGGAAGTAAAGAAAGTCCAACACATTTGTGACACTACTTCCCAACTATGTTGTATTTTTGCCTCATTCCTGTGAGAATCCTGCATGTGACTGAAGCATTAAGGAGTGCGACTATCCAGAATTTATGAGGGGCCATTAGGGACATTATTCAGAATTACCTCTTATACACACTACTAAAATGCTCTCACATAAACAATTGAAATGTTTTTCTCTCACACACACTACTGAAACACTCTCACACACACTACTGAAACACTCTCACACACACTACTGAAACACTCTCACACACACTACTGAAACACTCTTACACACACTACTGAAATGCTCTCACATAAACAACTGAAATGTGCCGAGTGTGTGAAAAGGAATCTGCTCTCACTGGAAGTAAAGAAAGTCCAACACATTTGTGACACTACTGTATTTTTGCCTCATTCCTGTGAGAATCCTGCGTGTGATTGACGCATTAAGGAGTGAAACTATCCGGAATTAGCCAGCAGGTAGCATCTGTGAGCAGATACTACTATATCATCTCTTTCTCTTTCGGACGTATCATGTTAGTGCATTCTTCACACATGCTTCTCTCAGGCTTTAAGTGAGGGATGAGGCAACAACTAACCCAGACTATATTTCTGCATGAGTCTACTGGCACTGAAAAGTCCTTCTTACATAACAGGAATACATAATTTCCTACCATTGAGCATGTTCATTCTATCCCAGCTGATTGCCACTCAGTCACAGGCAGTGAGGAATAATGCAGTTTCCATATTTTCCAGACTATAGAGGCACCGACATATAAGCCACACCCATGAATTATTTTTTCTTTTTTTAATTCTATATATTAGTCGCACCGCTATAAGCCACATATATATACATTGGGGAATTAGTTATTTATACAGAAATATGTTGTAAATGTTTATTTAAATACATTCATCTGTGATCCCTTCTCAAGGTTTCTCCTTGTTCCCCATCTGTTTTTTTTTTTACGTTTTCCTTGACTGGATGTGGGTTTAGATAAAGGGATATCGTTGTGAGTTTGTGAAGCCCTTTGAGACACTTGTGATCGAGGGCTATGCAAATAACATTTGTTTGTTTGATTGAGATATTGCCTACAAAGCGCTCTAAAAAACCTTTAAAAACCTCTGTGGAGGTTGCCTTCCAGGGGGTTCTTCGGACCACCAAGCACCGACATGAGAGCCCGGATCAGGGTTACAATACAGTTTTATTTTTGATACTGCAGCAGGTTGCTTTCCAGCAATTGTCTTTTTCCTCTCTGGCAGACTCGCTCTCGCTCTCACTCCAGTTCCCCTCCAGCTCCCCTCCAGCTCCAACAACCTCTCTCCTCCCGGCTGCTGCTTATACAGAGCGACAGGTGATTAGATAACAAGGCCCACCTGGGCCATCTACGCACCTGTCACTGACTTCGAGGCCGGTCCTGGCACACACCGTTCCGCTGCAGGCCCACAGGCCACGCCCCCCTCCACAACCTACAAAAAACTTCCCGAGTAGGCTCCGTAGAAATCAAACTTGCTGCAAGTTTTACGAGCTGTGTGCTAAACAGATCCAGCTTTAGCATCATGTAGCAGTATTGCTAAGTGCTGAACAAGAAATACAAATTATGAACCACTTACTGTACAATGTCTGCTCTCACTGTTTACATCTTCCCGTTTAGATGAATAATTAATCATAATCTTCATGCAGGTTTAAAAGAGGTGCAGCAAAAAAGTGTCTTTTCGTGTCCTTCTCGCCATCTCTGGGTCTAAGTTGGATGTCAAAGTTGACCAACTTCTCGACTTATGGCCACAGCCTTCTACATTCCAGGTGAGAGGCATGATCTATATTTTAGAATTGACTTTCATCAACTCAGAGGTGATGCAGCAGTTTCAGCTCAGTATGTCATTATAGCAGCACAGCTCTTAAAAATAATCTGTCTGCATTAGTGCCTATTAGTGTTGTCCCAATACCAATACTTCGGTACCGGTACCAACATGTATTTTGATACTTTTCTAAATAAAGGGGACCACAAAAAATGGCATTATTGGCTTTATTTTAACAGAAAAACCTTATGGTACATTAAACATATGTTTATTAATGCAAGTTTGTCCTTAAATAAAATAGTGAACATACAAGACAACTTGTCTTTTAGTAGTAAGTAAACAAACAAAGGCTTCTAATTTAGTCTGCTGACATATGCAGTAACATATTGTGTCATTTATCATTCTATTATTTTGTCAACATTATGAGGGACAAGCTGTAATAATGGATTATTAATCCATTCACTGTTAATATCTGCTTATTTTCTGTTTTAACATGTTCTATCCACACTTCTGTTAAAATGTAATAATCACTTATTCTTCTGTTGTTTGATACTTTACATTAGTTTTGGATGATACCACACATTTAGGTATCGATCCAATACCAAATAGTTACAGGATCATACATTGGTCATATTCTAAGTCTTCATGTGTCCAGGGACGTATTTCCTGAGTTTATAAACAAAATTTGAATTTAAAAAAATGAAAAAAGATTTTGTGACGATAAAAAGTATCGATGTAATTATAGTAGTATCGACTAGATACGCTTTTGAACTTGGTATCATTACAGTGGCTGTCAGGTGTCAATCCACCCATGGCATTTGTTTACATTCAGGAACGCTATCTTTTATTAGCAGTGATGCCGGTGAAATATTGTATCCTCCTACAGTGTGTAGTGAAGCATGTTTAGCTATTCCTCGTCCTGCAGTGATAATGGTACTTGTAAGAAACTTACTTTATTTGTCGCCATGGATTAGTGATTTAGAAGTAGCTAAAACACTGCCGACTGCGGCTGGATGTTAGCTGCTAGCTAGCTAGCCATGTCTTAAAGCACCTCTTCCTAAAGTCGTTTCAGTGTTATAACTTCACCTTTATCGTTAGTTTTTAGACCAAAATGCATCCGTTCTCTCTTTTCTGTCTACACACTGTGTCTGCTTGTAAGTACTCCGTGTGTGTGCGCTGCCGAACATGCTCCTCTGCTCATAAAACCAGCAATGTCATGACGTGACAATGCGCCTTCATGCCCGTTAAAACAAATAAAAAAATAGGGAACCGGTACTTTTCAAACAGAGCATTGTACCATTTTTGATTCATAAGTACCACAATACTATACTAGCACCGGTATACCGTACTACCCTAGTGCCTATAATAAATGGGTTATACTTGTATAGAGATTTTTTACCTTCAAGGTACTCAAAGCGCTTTGGCACTATTTCCACATTCAGATGTCATGCAAGGCGCTAACCACGACCCATCAGGAGCGAGGGTGAACCTTGAACCGTGAAGTGTTTTGCTCAAGAACTAGGGTGGTGGAAGCCAGGGATCGAACCAGAAACCCTCAGGTTGCTGGCACAGCCAGTCTCCCAACCGCGCCACGCCGTCCCCTAATAACAATGCCGCTAATACTTGGTTAATATACAGATCACAAGACATTAATGGAGTATTGTTGGCGGTTTTTGGATGTTTTTATAGAGGGCTTAATGGGCAGAATAGTGTACTCCCATTGTTAGCCACCTCGTACTTGCTGTATTTTACGACTCAGAATGCATAAGAGAAAGGAAAACCTATGTGTTTGTGTATTATGTGTTCTTAAATGATAGGTTTCATTCCAAAAAATGCAGTCCCCCTTTGAAGAAAAGTATTGGTAAATTAGAAATTAGAAATGATAGTCTTGGTCAACAAAACTGCACCACGAGATGGAACAGGTTTATGCTGAAAAGTTCTAAAGTCAGCTTTGAGGCGTCACACAAAGGGATGAACCCACTCAAGGAGTTCAACTACCCCTATTTTCTTCTCCGTCCTGATGTTCGGCCTTTCATGGCACTCGATGACAGACCCGTCAGTCATGCCGGAGGTAATTTCACTTTCAAACCACCGGTGTTTTATCCACAACAGATGAATAGAGGCAGAAACTTCACTAACACTCCGTCTGCGGCATACCTGACCCCCATCCCCACCACCCAGTGCGGAGAGGCAGGGCCAAGTCATGCACAAAGGCAAGAAAGATAAATATCACTGAGAGGCAATGAATCCTTTTGTGGGAAGACATAGCTGTGAACCATTTCAACTTTTCACCTTTCGCTCTAATTAGGGGAAAAGGAGGATCAATCTCTTTGGAGTGGCAGAATGTCTCGTTGGACATGATGGAGAGTGCAGACCATCAGGTGGCAAGTTATGTGAAAGGGTCATGAACAAAAATGTAAACATCATATAGGAGTCCACCAGAACTACTCGGGGTGACATAGTCCAAAGATGTAATAATTAGGGATGTAAATGTGTATTAAATATATTGTGTGTCCCGTTCCAATCATATGCAATGTGCAATGTGAGGCAAAGGAGAAGAAGGAAGCATGTATGTTGTAAACATGGTGAGCGGAAAGGAGATAGAGGATGTCCATGGCAGTATACAGGTAGTATACATATATACATACATATATATATACATACATACAAACATATATATACATACATATATACATACATACATATATATATATATATACACATACATACATACATACATATACAGACTATATATATATATATATATATATATATATATATATATATATATATATATATATATATATATATATATATATATATATATATATATATATATATATATATATATATATATATATATATATATATAGTCTGTATATGTATGTATGTATGTGTATTAGGGATGTCCGATAATGGCTTTTTGCCGATATCCGATATTCCGATATTGTCCAACTCTTTAATTACCGATACCGATATCAACCGATACCGATATCAACCGATACCGATATCAACCGATATATGCAGTCGTGGAATTAACACATTATTATGCCTAATTTGGACAACCATGTATGGTGAAGATAAGGTACTTTTTAAAAAAAATTATAAAATAAGATAACTAAATTAAAAACATTTTCTTGAATAAAAAAGAAAGTAAAACAATATAAAAACAGTTACATAGAAACTAGTAATTAATGAAAATGAGTAAAATTAACTGTTAAAGGTTAGTACTATTAGTGGACCAGCAGCACACACAATCATGTGTGCTTACAGACTGTATCCCTTGCAGACTGTATTGATATATATTGATATATAATGTAGGAACCAAAATATTGATAACAGAAATAAATGGGGGGAGGGAGGTTTTTTGGGTTGGTGCACTAATTGTAAGTGTATCTTGTGTTTTTTATGTTGATTTAATAAAAAAACAAAAACAAAAAAAAACGATACAGATAATAAAAAAAACGATACCGATCATTTCCGATATTACATTTTAACGCATTTATCGGGAGGAGGAGTACCTCCAAATTCTTCAGGACAACCTAAAATCATCAGTTGGGTGTTCCAACAGGACAATGACCCCAAACACACGCCAAACGTGGTAAAGGAATGGCTAAATCAGGCTAGAATGAATATTTTAGAAAGGCCTTCCCAAAGTCCTGACTTAAACGTGTGGACAATGCTGAAGAAACAAGTCCAAGTCAGAAAACCAACAAATTTAGCTGAACTGCACCAATTTTGTCAAGAGGAGTGGTCAAAAATTCAGGCAGAAGCTGGCCAGAAGCTTGTGGACGGCTACCAAAAGCGCCGTATTGCAGTGAAACTTGCCAAGGGACATGTAACCAAATATTAACATTGCTGTATGTATACTTTTGACCCAGCAGATTTGGTCACATTTTCAGGCGACCCATAATACATTCATAGAAGAACCAAACTTCATGAATGTTTTTTGTGACCGACAAGTATGTGCTCCAATCACTCTATCACAACAAAATAAGAGTTGTAGAAATGATTGGAAACTCAAGACAGCCATGACATTATGTTCTTTTGACCATGACTGTATATATATATATGTATATATAATTTGGCCGGGGCCCGAAATATATATGTGGCCCCCCAGTCAAAAAGTTTGGACACCCCTGCTGTAGTGTCTCTGACCATCATGTTGCTGCATGTTAGAAACAGTAACCACGTTGTAACAGACGAAAAAGTAATCAAATAGAAAAAAGTAACACCGATGGCTGGTTATAAGTACAGCATGTTTATAATTGAAGATATGTAGTATAATCATAAATTAAGGCTACTACCATCCGGGCTTATAATGAGGAAAAAATGAATGTAATTACTGGTTTTAAGTATGATCATAATGCCTTGTAAACACAGCCTTTATAGAAAGTCTTACCCACTTTTAGAGAGAAGTCCATAATTGTGTGCTACAAATGGCTTGGTCACATTACAGTATGTCTTTCTTCAATGCAGCACATACAGCCTGAAAGCTGCCACAAATTGGACTCCTGCTTTCATCCAGCATAAAAGCGATGTTTACAATTGTGCTGGAGGCCTATACCTTTCCCTGCTTGGATGCCATCCACTCCGCCTTGTTTCATATGAGTGCACCACCACAATGGCCTAAGTAATGGCTCCAAAATGCCTTTCCCTTGAACAAAAATCACGGTTTTGTGGGCCGTTCGCAGGTAACTTTAAGAACCATGCAACTTGAGAAAACTACCGCCATTACTAATTTGTCTCCGTTCGAGCACTGGGTTCGCTTTGTCACGACTCACAGGCAACGCCATTTAGCCTCGCTTAGTGTGAGGTCCAATCTGAAGAATAGTAAAAGAAGATGGGAGGGGGGAGATGCAAGGGCATTGGTCAACCACGGAGTATGAACATGTACTCATCTCCCTGGTGATAAAGTATCTCTCCAGGACTTGGGTGTGGAAGTACTTGGGGCACTATGAAATCTGTTAATTTTTTTTACAATTATGTTGTTTACCATAGGTGTGTCCAAACTTTTTACACTATACTGAAATATTAAAGGGCACTGTGATACCTTTGTACATTAAATATGCTTAAAAACTATTTAATGTACATCAGTACCCTGAATTGAGCTGAGCGCCGGGACGGACAAGTTCACAGTGTCTTGGCTGAATGAGCAGGTATCGGACACCTCGGTCTCCTTGGACGCATCCTCGCTCATCCATGCAGACTGGACACTGGCCGACAGTTGGTGGGCAGCCGAGGGTGGAGTCGGGTCTCTTGGTTGCTTTGTTGGGTCTGCTCCTGTCTCTGGCCATGCTCACCCCACCCCAGCAGACGATGGCGTGGAACACCGCAGAGGCCACCACAGTGTATATATATATATATATTTTTTTTGCTGTTGTTTAACTTTTGTCGCTGTATGTCAGGTCGCTCTTGAAAAAGAGATTTTAATCTCAATGAGTCTTTACCTGGTTAAATAAAGGAAATTAAGAAGTGGCTGGTTGCATCAGCTGTGCTCTTTTAATGTCTTTAATGTCCTTTGTGTTTTTTTATGTTTCCCTCTTAAACACATGTTTATGTGTGCTATGACTATGAGATTTTTTTCCCCATGGCCTCAGTCTGGACCCCCTCTCTAGGGGCCCAGGCTTAGACTGAATTTTTTTTTCTCACCCCCCAACGTTTACCTGTTTCTCACCTTTTTTGTAAGGGGCGCCGGAAGTTGGCAGACCCGTCAGCAATCCTGTTCTGTCTCCCTGTAATGTTCGTCTGATCTTGAATGGGATTGTGCTGAAAATCTTAATTTCCCCTCTGGGGTTATTAAAGTATTTCTGCTTCTCATTCTGATTCTGATCAGTATATGCTAAACTATTTGGAAAAAAAAAACATTGTTGTCTTGGCTTTTTTGTTATAGATGACAAGGCAAACTGTTGTTTGCAAAATTGTGCAAAAAACATTTCAAGGCAGGGCTCTCCAACCTGTTTTCCTCTGAGAGCTACTTTTATAAAAGGAAAATGGTCGACAGCTGCTCATTTTTGTTTTATTTTCTCAGTCGATTTTCACCCAGACAAAGTTTATTAGCTTGTTTGGTTGGGATATAACCAAAATGTTGGCACAGTATCTGCAAGCCATGTTTTGTATTAAAAAACAAAACAATCAACAGCACATTTTGTTCATCTGCATCTTGTATTTTAGTATATATTTTTTCATATTTCAATTTTTTTGTATCACTATTAAAGGTATTTTGATAAAAAAGGAAGAATGTTGTGTTTGATTTAGATGACTGACAACTTTTAAAATGTACTTTAATTAGTAAGTAGATCTTCAGTAATTATGGCTATTGTCTTTGTGCTATTTTGTGGTATTTTTTATTAAATATTGTTTAAATTGAACAGTTTCACAAATAATAGCAGTTTAAGCAAATATTGGTTTAACCTTGGTGAGCTACTCAAAATCAGCCCTCTGTTACTAGTCGGAGACCCTTGTTTTAAAGTGACCCTATTAGGGCTGTGAATCTTTGGGCACCACACAATTCAATCCGATTCTTGGGAGTAATGATTCGATTCAGAATTAACTCTCGATTCCAAACAATTCTCAATTCAAAATCAATACTTTTTAATAACATTGGGTGTCAGTTTTTATGATGAACTACATTCCTCCATAAAATAAATTAACAGCTGTAATACATTATTATTTTTATTTATTTATTTATATTAGAATAAAAGTGATTTTGTTTGATAAAATTCTACCCAAATATTTAATAAAGTCAAATAGAAATAAGGCAAATAGAGAAGTATTTCACACTTCTCTTTTCTAAAGTAAATATGTACAGCAGATACAGATCATCTACATCAACAATATGATTTGTCTGAGTGGCTGGACAGGACAGATTAAAATAAAAACATTTTTTTTAATTAAAATCATTTTTTAGGGTTTTTTTAATCGATTAAGAATTGTTACAAATATGAATCGTGATTCATTCGTAAATCGCTTTTTTTTGACACCCTTATAATCTATTATGCAAAACCAACTTTTCTTAAATATTGGTACCTATTTTTGTGTATTTGGGATCTGCCTAAATCCCCAAAATTGTAAACCTAACCATGGAGGCATGGGGGAGATATTTATAAAACACATTTGTTTGATTGATTGATTAGACGGTGGAACGGTTGAAAAATGTGGAAAGAGTAGTCAACAACAAAAAAGGGTGAAAAATGGGTATAAAAAAAACGGAATTCTGTGAATTCCTGGACATTTTTTTAACTTGGAAAAAATATATTTTGAATGTCCAGGATGAGTGGAATATGTTGAAGGTGGAATGTTTTGAATCAGTTGAAAAAATATGGAAATAGTGGAATGTTTTGAATCAGTTGAAAAAATGTGGAAATGGTGGAAGTTTTAAAAATGGCCAATTCTGTCCCGGAGAAAACCTGGAATTCAGGGAAATCTGAGAATATGTCAAGGGAAAGCCCGCGATTCCCGAATAGGCTGAACAGTTTGAAGTTGGAACGGTTTGAATCTGATAAAACATGTGGAAGATAGAGCGCGCCAAGAGATGGAGATGGAGATGAAGAAGAAGAAGAAGAAGAAGAAGAAGAAGAAGAAGAAGAAGAAGAAGAAGAAGAAGAAGAAGAAGAAGAAGAAGAAAGGGAAAGAGAAGCAGAAGAAGGAGAAGGAGAAAAAGAGGAAGAAAAAGAAATGGGAGGGGAAAGAGAAGGAGAAGAAGAAGAAAAAGAAGAAGAGGAAGAAGAAGAAGGGGAAGAAGAATAATAATAATAAGAAGAAGAAGAAGAAGGAGAAGGAGAAGAAGAAGAAGAAGAAGAAGAAGGTGAATAAGGAGAAGAAGAAGAAGAAGAAGAAGAAGAAGAAGAAGAAGAAGGAGAAGGTGAATAAGGAGAAGAAGAAGAAGAAAAAGAAGAAGAAGAAGGGGAAGAAGGAGAAGGACAAGAAGAAGCAGGGGAAGGGGAAGGAGAAGGAGAAGGAGAAGAAGAAGAAGGAGAAGAAGGAGAAGGAGGAGAAGAAGAGGAAGAAGAAGAAAGGGGAGGGGAAAGAGATGGAGAAGGAGAAGGAGAAGGAGAAGGAGAAGGAGAAGGAGAAGGAGAAGGAGAAGGAGAAGGAGAAGGAGAAGAATGTTGGTGCCACAGTGTGCACACATGATGATGCTGGAGGAACACTCAGGAGTTTGATGGCACACATGAAGGATTAGGGCCAACATAGGCCTTAAGGTGACAGGGTGAATATATGACCTCACATGTTGGACAAGAACATATATAGGGCAAAGTATAGATTTATTTCAATAAAAAACTGAAATTATTTTGGTTTCAACTAATTTCAAATAAAAATCAACTAATTACCCACAGCAGCTGTAATGGTCTCAGGATAGTTGCTGCTACTCAAACCTCACATCTGACATGTTCTGCTATCACACATCTCTTCACATATGGACACTTCTCTCTCTCTCTCTCTGTGTGTGTGTGTGTGTGTGTGTGTGTGTGTGTGTGTGTGTGTGTGTGTGTGTGTGTGTGTGTGTGTGTGTGTGTGTGTGTGTGTGTGTGTGTGTGTGTGTGTGTGTGTGTGTGTGTACATACATGCATGTTCTGGAGGCAAAGAGCAGGCCACAAACAGTGGCCACTGGGAAATTAAGGAGCACTTTGTCATGCATCCTTAAATGTGTGACACTGTGCCTCAGGAGACAGCGTCTGATTGGTCTAGGAAGCATCCAAGAGTGACGGCTGAGTGATGGCCTCCAGGGGATGCCGAGTGTGTGTGTGTGTGTGTGTGTGTGTGTGTGTGTGTGTGTGTGTGTGTGTGTGTGTGTGTGTGTGTGTGTGTGTGTGTGATGGCTGGTCTTGGAGGCGCAGGACAGCCTTGTGACTTGTCTGGGTGGCACCCTGTCACAAGCAGCTGGCGATGTCTTGTGATGTTGCCACCAGGGAGTCATACGTCCCTTTTCAAGTTTCACATCACTTTCATACACAACTATCAGCACTCTCCTGTTTTTGTTGTTGCGAGGACATCATGATGCACGTTATGCTAAACAGGTCATGGACAAGGACTTTGAGTCAAGATAATGCAGATTAATCACACTTTTGATTTGGGATTAATTAGGATGAATTACTTGCTTTGCATGATTAAAATGAATGAATTGCGATTCTTATTTGTAACGATTTTTAATTGATTAAAAAAAATAATCTAAATTTGATTTTTACTTCTTTTTCCCCCCCCCAAAAAATCTGTCCTGATCAGCCACTTTAGTGAATGTTTGGATATAATTGTATTAGACAAAACAAGTTTAATTTTAAGTAATATAGAAATGTATCAGAGCTGTTAATCTGTTTTAAGGAGGAATGTAGTTCATCATAGAACTGGCACCCAATGTTATTAAAAAAGTATTGATTTTAAAAACGTTTTAAATCAAGAATCAATTCTGAATCGAATCATTACGCCCGATAATCGGATCAAATGGTGCCCAGAGATTCACAGCCCTAATAATTAAAATAATGATAAATAAATAAATAATAATAATAATAATAAATACTATTTTGACACAAATGCCATTTTATTGTCAGAATGTCTTCCTTTGTTTTTAAATATTTTATAAAATACACTTAATTTATTTGCTCAGTTTTATCTAAAGTGATCCTGAAGATACACTATATTGCCAAATGTATTTGGCCACCCATCCAAATGATCAGAATCAGGTGTCCTAATCACTTGGCCCGGCCACAGGTGTATAAAATCAAGCACTTAGGCATGGAGACTGTCTCTACAAACATTTGTGAAAGAATGGGGCGCTTTCAGGAGCAATTCCATGCTCCCAACCTTGTGGGAACAGTTTGGAGCGGGCCCCTTCCTCTTCCAACATGACTGTGCACCAGTGCACAAAGCAAGGTCCATAAAGACATGGATGACAGAGTCTGGTGTGGATTAACTTGACTGGCCTGCACAGATACCTGACCTGAACCCGATAGAACACCTTTGGGATGAATTAGAACGGAGACTGGGAGCCAGGCCTTCTCGACCAACATCAGTGTGTGACCTCACCAATGCACTTTTGGAAGAAAGGTCGAACATTTTTAGATTTACTAAGGTCTGACAACCTGCTCAGTGGCCTGGTTGTTAGAGTGTCTGCCCTGAGATCGGTAGGTCGTGAGTTCAAACACTGGCTGCATCATACCAAAGACTATAAAAATGGGACCCATTACCTCCCTGCTTGGCACTCAGCATCAGGGTTTGGGATTGGGGGTTAAATCAACAAAATTATTCCAGAGCGCGGCCACCGCTGCTGCTCACTGCTGCCCTCACCTCCCAGGGGGTGGAACAAGGGGATGGGTCAAATGCAGAGGGTGATTTCACCACACTAAGTGTGTGTGTGACTATCAGTGGTACTTTACCTTTAACTTTAATACACACGGTCATTGTAAAAATGACTTGTAACGTAAGCGACACTGACTTTCAGCACCGATGCGATTAAGAAATAAAAAAAACAGCCATAGCTGCAGGGTCTTCTATATAAATGATGCAGGATGCGACATAGGAGAGCCAGAATCCAAACTCAACAGGGGGGCCGGCATAATTGCCGAGTATGTCCCTCATATTTACTATTTTTAATGGGCTGCTGGCATAGAGTGCACAATAATGGCTGTCATGTTTATTTTGAGCTTATTTGCTCGCACTTTCATCAGGCTACAAGGACTGGCGTGGAGTGAGATAGAACGTCGGAGTTGTCTCGCAGCTTCCTGAGCCTGATAGATGTTACCGCCACTTACCACCTGAGGGGCGCAGGGTGGGGAGTACGCAGTCTGGGAAATCGAGGATTTACGCTTGCACCGCGCTTTCCTCCAATTAATAGATTGCCAGAGTGTTGTGCCGTTTGCATGACAAAGGAGGGTAATATTAAACTGCCATTTGTAATGAAAATGCACTTTGCAAATTAAAAAGTGCAGAAACCCAATTTTTCTCACCTCTTTAGGAAATAAACAGTCCTTAACCAATTAGAGAGCATTGTAATAATTCTATGATTTATTGCCGGTTGTTTAACTTTCAAAACTGGGCTAACCTATATTAAGGTCACAATCCATCATGTCTTGCTTGGATGGCCGAGAAGTAATGGCTGTTGTATTAGCTGCTTTTCATGATAGTATGAAAGAAGTATTAGCACTTGTCAACAAAACTGCTTACAACAGAACATTAGTATGCATGAGCTGCTTCGCCTATTCATTATCTTGGCAGCTCCACACACGTGTTTGCCGCCTTATAAACCGTTTTGCCGAGCCGAGAGCACACGCACGATGTTTGGTTTTGTGATGGAGCGGCGGCGTGCGAGCTCCGGGCCACGCTCTGGCCGCAGTGCAAACAGGCAGGCGTGAGGCCAATGGGACAGGGGAGGTACGAGGGCGGGCAGGGACAATGGGGTTTTTTTTGGGGAAAAAAGTGGGGCACCGACCTTTTAGTTAGGCTAAAACATGATTTTTAATTATAAACCAGGGGTGACCAAAGTGCGGCCTGGGGACTAATTCTTTAGCACAGGGGTACCATCACTTTTTCTGCAGACCAATTGACCAAGTGGAGGGGATTTAACTAATTCATATATATCATTTATATTTATTTATTTATAAAAGAGATGTTTTTGTTTACAAGTTAAATGTGATTAATGATAATACAAGCATGTTTAACGCATATAGATTCATTTATTTCATGAAGACAATAATATAAGTTGGTGTATTACCTGATTCTGATGACTTGCATTGATTGGAATCAGACAGTAGTGATGATAACTTCCACATTTTCAAATGGAGAAAAAGAAAAGTCCTCCTTCCTGTCCAATACCACATGAAAGTGGTTGCTTTTTGGCATCTTATTTGTCCAGCTTCCATACTCCTTTTTATACACATTAGAAAAAATACATTGGCGGCATACTCCATAGCTTGCTAGCTTGTTGCACGCCAGCTTTCTGAGACCCTTGTTTTGTTAGTGCAGGCAGGAACTGTGCAGTCGGTCTTTAGAGTTTTAACGGCAGGTACGGCGCGAGTCTGTTGAAATAAAAACTGTTTCTCGTCTTCCTGTCGGTCGTTTTTTCTTAATAATGACCTGGCAGCAGCCAGCGTCATCTCACAAGACCCTCGGGTGCAGTGAATGTCAATCAAGTGACGTCTTGGTGAAGATTGATGATCGCAAATTTTTAGGTCTATTTTTTTAATGCCTGGCTGGCAATCGACTGACACACCCTCCGCCATCGACGTAATGGGCACCCCTGCTTTAGCAGCAAAAACATGGAATAAAAGAAAAAACGGGTGAAATATAATGAGAACAAGTTGACTCTAATAAAAACTTTTTAACTTCCTTTTATCTAACAAATTGCTCTTAAGATAACTTGTATTAGTTTTTTTCAATATGCATATATATATATATATATATATGTGTGTGTGTGTGTGTGCGTGTGTGTGTATGTGTGTATTTTACCTCTGTTTTAAATGTTATATTTTAGTCTGTCCTTTGCCTGTATTTATTTGTGGTGTACAGCCCTTTGTTTTTCAACTGTGGTTGTTTTTAAAGGGATTTATAAATAAAGTTGGTATGGTACGGTATGGTAATAACACAAAGCCTTTATTTTCCTTAAAGTTAAAAAGATTTTTAAAAAAAACAAATAACCTTTGATAAAAGCCGAAGGTGATAAAAAACTTGATTTAACAACAGCGTTGATTTGTTTGTCAAATTAAATTTTTTTAAATTTAAATATGTTACTGTTTGTTTTTAAAGCTTTGAATGGACTGGCCCCAAATAACATCATCCAAATGTATGCTCCAGTTGGCGCGTTGAGGTCTGAGGGCCAGTTCCAACTTGTGGGGCCTACAACGAGGCTTAAAACTAGGAGCCTTCTCTGTTGTTGGCCCTAAACTTTGGAATGTTCTGCCCCCTCATGTCAGAATGTTGAATGTTTGAAGTCTCGTCTTAAAACCCACTTTTATTCTCTGACTTTTAAAGCGGCGTGAGTCTTGTGGTCCTCTGTGTATTTTTTTTGTTTTATTCTATTATATTGATTTTTTTTAATTGTTTTATTCTAATTTATTGATGTCTTTTTTATTGTATTATATTATTGTTATTTGTTCGTCTATTGTTTACTTTAATTTTAAACGCTTGTAATTTTAATTACTTTTATTGTTGTTTTCTATATGCAGCACTCTGGAGACAGTTTTGTTGTTAACAGTGCGATATAAACAGAGGTGGGTAGTAACACGCTACATTTACTTCGTTACATCTACTTGAGTAACTTTTGGGATAAATTGTACTTCTAAGAGTAGTTTTAATGCAACATACTTTTACTTTTACTTGAGTATATTTATAGAGAAGAAACGCTACTTTTACTCAGCTCCATTTATCTACATTCAGATCGCTACTCGCTACTGATTTTTATCGATCTGTTAATGCACGCTTAATTTGTTTTGGTTTGTCAGACAGACCTTCAAAGTAGGATCTATGCATGCCTGCGTTTCACCAAACAAATACAGTCACTGGTGACGTTTGACTGCGTTTCACCAATCAAACAGAGCCAGGCGGTCACATGACCGTCACACGTGGACCCCGACTTAAACAAGTTGAAAAACTTATTGGGGTGTTACCATTTAGTGGTCAATTGTACAGAATATGTACTGTACTGTGCAATCTACTAATAAAATTTCCAATCAATCAATCAAAAGTGTGAAGGAAAAAAGACACTTTTTTATTTCAACCGTACCTCCCGTCAAAAACTGACTGCACAGTTCCTGTCTTCACAATAAAAGTGCCGCTCCATCGCGCCTGTGCTAACAAAATAAGAATATCCGAAAGCCAGCGCAAACAAGCTAGCAAGCTACGGAGTTTGCCGCCAATGTATTTCTTGTAAAGTGTATAAAAACTAATATTGAAGCTGGATAAATAAGATGCCAAAAACCAACCACTTTCATGTGGTATTAGACAGAAAGGAGGAACTTTTTTTCTCCTCCATTTGAAAACGTGGACGTTATCATCACTACTGTCTGATTCCAATC
The DNA here is from genome assembly GCF_033978785.1 of Entelurus aequoreus. NCBI lineage: Eukaryota > Metazoa > Chordata > Actinopteri > Syngnathiformes > Syngnathidae > Entelurus > Entelurus aequoreus. Next base: position 54,613,919 of record NC_084736.1, read on the forward strand.
AATGCAAGTCATCAGAATCAGGTAATACACCAACTTATATTCTTGTCTTCATGAAAGAAAGGAATCCATATGTTAAACATGCATGTATATTCATTAAAACACCTTTAACATGTGAACAAAAATGGCAAAATAAATAAATATAGATTATATACTGTATATATAAATGTATGTATATATGTATATATATATATATATATGTATATACATATATATATATATATATATATATATATATATATGTATATATGTATATATATATATATATATATATGTATATATATATATATATATATATATATATATATATATATATATATATATATATATATATATATATGTGTGTGTGTATATATATATATATATATATATATATATATATATATATATATATATATATATATATATATATATATATATATATATATATATACTGTATATATACATATATATATATATATATATATATATATATATATATATATATATATATATATATATATGATATGTGTGTGTATATATATGTATATGTACATATGAGGTAGACCACCTCGACTTGGTCATTTAAAAAGTAGCTCGCCTGCTGAAAAAGTGTGGGCACCCCTGGCTTACATGAACTCAACGTCAAATTTGAGGAAGCACATCGTGGTAAGTAACGTTAGTATATATTTTGGCTGTCACCGTAGGCTGATGTTAGCTTCCCTGCTATGAATCACTGTCAAATGTACATCGTGTGGGGACATTTGTTAACGCACTGCAGCCTCATAGACAGACAGAGATACACACACACACACACACACACACACACACACACACACACACACACACACACACACACACACACACACACACACACACACACACACACACACACACACACACACACACACACACACACACACACACGCACACACACTCACGCATGCATACAAACACCAATCAGAGGTGCACAGTGTGTTCTCAGGTGCAGCCCACACCTATCAGTTTATGGTTTGCGTAAAGGCGAACTTGTTATTTTCCTTTTTAATCTCTGCCTACTGAGCCTATGGTGCTGTTAAGTTATTGTGGCTCAATTTGCCTTCATTTTTTTATGTTAATGTAATATTATTTAAAGGCCTACTGAAACCCACTACTACCGACCACGCAGTCTGATAGTTTATTAATCAATGATGAAATCTTAACATTGCAACACATGCCAATACGGCCGGGTTAACTTATAAAGTGACATTTAAAACTTCCCGGGAAATATCCGGCTGAAACGTCGCGGTATGATGACGTATGCGCGTGACGAAGCCAGAGTAAAGGAAGTTATGGTACCCGTAGAATCCTATACAAAAAGCTCTGTTTTCATTTCATAATTCCACAGTATTCTGGACATCTTTTGCAATTTGTTTAATGAACAATGAAGGCTGCAAAGAAGACAGTTGTAGGTGGGATCGGTGTATTAGCAGCGGACTACAGCAACACAACCAGGAGGACTTTGTTGGAGCGCTAGCCGCGCTAGCCGCGCTAGCCGCGCTAGCCGCCGACCTCACCTTGACTTCCTACGTCTCCGGGCCGCCAAACGCATCGGGTGAAGTCCTTCGTCCTTCTGCCGATCGCTGGAACGCAAGTGAGCACGGGTGTTGATGAGTAGATGAGGGCTGGCTGGCGTAGGTGGAGAGCTAATGTTTTTAGCATAGCTCTGTGAGGTCCCGTTGCTAAGTTGCTAAGTTAGCTTCAATGGCATCGTTAGCACAGCATTGTTAACCTTCGCCAGCCTGGAAAGCATTAACCGTGTATTTACATGTCCACGGTTTAATAGTATTGTTGATTTTCTATCTATCCTTCCAGTCAGGGGTTTATTTTTTTGTTTCTATATGCAGTTAAAGCACGATGCTATCACGTTAGCTTGTAGCTAAAGCATTTCACCGATGTATTGTCGTGGAGATAAAAGGCACTGAATGTCCATTTCGCGTTCTCGACTCTCATTTTCAAGAGGATATAGTATCCGAGGTGGTTTAAAATACAAATCCGTGATCCACAATAAAAAAAGGAGAGTGTGTAATCCAATGAGCCAGCTTGTACCTAAGTTACGGTCAGAGCGAAAAAAGATACGTCCATCACTGTCTCTCAAGTCCTTCACTGTAACGTTCCTCATCTACGAATCTTTCATCCTCGCTCAAATTAATGGGGTAATCATCACTTTCTCGGTCCGAATCTCTCTCGCTCCATTGTAAACAATGGGGAATTGTGAGGAATCCTAGCTCCTGTGACGTCACGCTACTTCCGGTACAGGCAAGGCTTTTTTTTATCAGCGAGCAAAAGTTGCGAACTTTATTGTCGATTTTCTCTACTAAATCCTTTCAGCAAAAATATGGCAATATTGCGAAATGATCAAGTATGACACATAGAATGGATCTGCTATTCCCGTTTAAATAAAAAAAAAAAAAATTCAGTAGGCCTTTAATATATTATTGTTTTAGTTGCTTAAGAGATATTCCTGGCTCTGAATTTGCTCATTGCTATTTTTATGTTTTTGTGCATTATTTGTTGCCGTCATCAATAAACAAACAGGTTACTCATCAGTTACTCAGTACTTGAGTAGTTTTTTCACAACATACTTTTTACTTTTACTCAAGTAAATATTTGGGTGACTACTCCTTACTTTTACTTGAGTAATAAATCTCTAAAGTAACAGTACTCTTACTTGAGTACAATTTCTGGCTACTCTACCCACCTCTGGATATAAATAAAGTGGATTGGATTGGATTAAGGCTGTCATTGCTCAAAAAAATAATAATGCATCAAAATCAATTTTGTTATGAAATATTGACAATTTCCAAGGCTCCAATTACTCCAAATTTAAATATTCCACATTGAAATATTTTGGGGGGAAATTTTTGCATATTTTTTGTGTTTGCCTAAAAAACACAATTAATTAGACTAAAAGGGCATAAAACAAACAAATTGCGAAAAAAACATAAACATGTATAATTGACAGAGAGCTCTGTAATTGAGCGAGAGATTTAAGTGTTGAAATGTAAAAATAATTTAAATGTGTCACTTATTTTCAACAGTTTTACTAGTGGGGCCTTTTTGTATCCCCAATAATTTTAGTGGAATTAAAATTATATATATCATTGCTCAAAAAGTAATAATGAATAAAGAAAAAAAATACGTTCTGAATTATTAACCTATTCAAGATTCCAATTACTTCACATCAAATATTCCCCTTTGACATTTTTATTTTTTATTTTTGGGGGGGTTGCATATTTTGTGTTTTTGCCATAAAAAACGGATTCTCTTTGACAAAAGGCTCATAAAACATGATTTTTTTTTTAATTACATTTGCAAGTCCAAGAAGTGTATAGTTTATGGTGTGTTGGCTAGTCTGTTCAGTCTTTGCTGTCGAGTTTTGTTGAGTCCTAAAAAGTGTTAATAATGTAAGTATTGTACTTATAACACACCATCTGTTTGATTGTAATGTGCATCTTAGTTGCATTTGTCATTAACAAATGTTGAAGTGTAGAAATAGCCATGTGAAATCGCTAATACCAATCAGTAGCATGTCAATAGCAGTCCATAGGGTGCACCGGATTATAAGGCGCACTGCCGATGAATGGTCTATTTTTGATCTTTTTTTCATACGGTCGTATTATTATTATTTTTTTCTAAATGTAAAACACTTCCTTGTGGTCTACATAACATGTAATGGTGGTTCTTTGGTCACAATGTTGCATAGATTATGTTTTACAGATCATCTTCAAGCCGCTTTCTGACAGTTGCTTCCGGATGCGCCGTTTTGTGGGCGGTCTTATTTACGTGGCTCACTTTCGGCAGCGTCTTCTCCCCGTCATCTTTGTTGTAGCGGTGTAGCGTGCAAGTACGGGAATGGAAGAAGTGTCAAAAGATGGAGCTAACTGTTTTAATGACATTCAGACTTTACTTAAATCAATAACGGAGCAGCATCTCCTCATCCGTAAACAACAACACCGGAAATGTGTCCCGTGAAAAACCGTCCGACTGGAACTCTAATAACTAAAGTTCCTTGGGTGAATAATGTAAACTCACTACACCGGTATGTTTTAGCGCTTTCATGGCGAGTTTACTGACAGATATAAGTAATAACTTTACACTACTTTATATTAGAAATGGCAACAGAGGAGGATGAATGTCCCATAATAAAAAGATAGAGAAAAAGAAGAAGCTTATCGACTACGGCGTCGTCACGGATTACAAAGGCGGACTCGCACAATTTTTCAGGATTTATGCAGATCCCAAATACACATGAGCAGGTACTAGAAGGTAAGAAAAGTTGCTTTTGCATAATATTGCGAATACAAAACGCTAGATAATATGTCTTACCTTATACACACACCATAATAATACTTGTATGTTGAAGCACATCAAGCGGTGCAGCTTCATAGCTTACCAAAGTCATACTAAAATATTTTGATAGATTTTTGAGCGCCGTGTGTAATGTCTATATTTTCAATGGAACATATAAAATGTTGGTGTTGTTTACTTGAGCCATATTGCCATCATAGTGCAGTCTACACGTATCTCTTATGTGTGACTGCCATCTACTGGTCACACTTATCATTACACCATACACCAAACAAAATCGCTTCGAGGTCGGTAAGCAAAATCAGAATTATTCCGTACATTAGGTGCACCGGGTTATAAGGCGCACTGTCGAGTTTTGAGGAAAACAAATGATTTTAAGTGGGCCTTATAGTCCGGAAAATAAGGTATGTAGCATTATTTGAAAAGTGGAGCCTTACTTTTTGAGTACATTTCTTTGTTGGCATTGGAAATTGCAACATTACCTAGATGTAGTTTGGTTGAGTCCGCTCTCAGTGCTGCTGGTGTGATGGCCAGCAGCACCGGGCGAGACGTCACACACAACCCAGGTACCGTAAAATGGATTGTTGGATTTTACGTAAATCGGTGCCCAGTACGACCCGTGGTATTTGGTCGGTGCCAAAAAAAAAACCTCCCTCGCCACAAGAAGGGACAAGAGAGCCCGATCTTTGTTTTGTGTTATGAATACACCAGCAAGAGGGTGAACTGGACGAGTAGCACCTGATTTAATATTCAGTCAAGAGTGGACTGAGACGCCGCTTTGAAAAAGAGTCAAAGGCGGCAGAAAGCGAAGTAAAGCTGAAGGGCCCGGCAGGGTATCGAGCAGGGAGAAGGGCGGTGTGACACAGTGACATTTGCCTCCACAAATGGGCTTCCTGGCTTCAGCCACACAGTCTGCTGTGATGCCCCCCGACTGGGAGCCAAGAATTCACTTAAGCCCACGGAGAAAATGAATGGTCGTGTTTTGACTTCTACCACGACGCCCCTTCTCCCAGATACCTTGTGCCGGTCAGAGAGGCTCTTTGTCGGGAAACGCTGGGTTCCGGGCATGTTTAAACACCACTGCTAATTACACCACTAATTAGCGAGGTTGGATGAAATGTTCTGACTACTGCTCTCTTTTTTTCCACCATGAATTGCTGCAGTTTGGAGTCAATAAACAATTAATTTGTGTCCAGAAGACTATCATTCCATCTTTCAAGCTCCCCATGGACCCCTCAACACCACTATACAGTAGGAAAGGGATTCATACGGCCCCATTTGTCACGGTTTATCTGACACACGAAACGTGACGAATTAGGGGTGCACTGTCTACTTTAGCCGCCAGATAGCAGTAGAGTGTTGTTATTTTGTGGCAATTCCAACTTTAACAGCATCAGTTGCGATGTAGAGTGGCACTTTCCATCATTTTCAGCAGACTGCATTGTAAAATTCTTAACCCGCCATAGATGCACCTAGGAATAGGGACATATTAATCTCTTCCTTATTGTAGTCATTGGTCTACTGTAAAGCCAAAGAAAACATTAAACCTGCTCAGTGGCCTTGTGGTTAGAGTGTCCGCCCTGAGACTGGAAAGTCGTGAGTTCAAACCCCGGCCGAGTCATACCAAAGACTATAAAAATGGGACCATTCGCCTCCCTGCTTGGCACTCAGCATCAAGGGTTGGAATTAGGGGTAAATCACCAAAATGATGCCCGAGCGTGGCCACCGCTGCTGCTCACTGCTCCCCTCACCTCCCAGAGGGTGAACATGGGGATGGGTCAAATGCAGAGGGTAATTTCACCACACCTAGTGTGAGTGTGACTATGGTTGGGACTTTAACTTTAACTTTATTTCGTACAAATGGTCGGTAGAAAACAAGTCTTTTATTGGAAAAAAAAAAAAAAATTAATCAAAGTGACCATTTTCAATGAAATAAAATGAACATTAGTGCGACTTGAGGTAAAATATACAGTACAGGCCAAAAGATTGGACACACATTCTCATTCACAACACAACAGATGGGCCCAACCCCATTGATAAAGCAAGACATTTCACTAAGTAACCCCGATAAGGCACACCTGTGAAGTGAAAACCATTTCAGGTGACTACCTCTTGAAGCTCATTGAGAGAATGCCAAGAGTGTGCAAAGCAGTAATCAGAGCAAAGGGTGGCTATTTTGAAGAAACTAGAATATAAAACATGTTTTCAGTTATTTTACCTTTTTTTGTTAAGTACATAACTCCAAATGTGTTCATTCATAGTTTTGATGACTTCAGTGACAATCTACAATGTAAATAGTCATGAAAATTAAGAAAACGCATTGAATGAGAAGGTGTGTCCAAACTTTTTGCCTGTACTGTATTTTGTGGCAATTCCAACTTTGACCACGGCATCACTTGCAATGTAGAGTGGCACTTTCCATATTTTCAGCAAACTGCATTGCAAAATGCTTAACCCGCCATAGATCCACTCAGGAATAGGGGCATATGAATCTTTTCCTTACTGTAGTCATTGGTCTACTGTGAAGCCAAAGAAAACATCTTATTTCGTACAAATTGTCGGTAGAAAAGAAGTCTGTTATTGGAAAAAAAAGACCGGTTTTAATCAGTGTGATCATTTTCAACTTGAGGTAAAATATATATAGGTGTACCGTAGAGAAGTATGAATTTTTTTGGCAAGCTGACACAACAGCGTTATCAGTATCATGCAGTATCATGCAGTATCATGCGTCAAACCCCGTTTTTAGAAGCTGTGCACTACTAGGCGTGGTCATTGTGGCCATTAATCCTGACTTCCTCATTTTGATTTTGAAAAAGAATTGCACAAATTGTTTTATTCATGTGCTATATATATTGTGCCCCTGAGTTAATGTTGCTGATCAATTTAAATTGATTATTTATTGAATTTATTTGTCAGTATCAAATGGCCGGTCAAAAACTGTTAATAGTTTAAATAAGGATTTGCCGTAAGTTCCAACTATAAGCCGCTACTTTTTTCCTACGCTTTGAACCCTGCGGCGGCACGGCTATTTTATGGCTTTTTCTTCGCGGACGGCCATACTGCAAATAGTTTAAAAAAAAATACAAAAAAAAGGAAATATTGTATTTCCAGGACACTATTATATATCTTTCTGTGTAAATAACTCATTTCACAACGTATATATCTAGAACCTTTATTTAACCAGATAAGACACCCATTGAGATCAAGATCTCTTTCACAAGGGTGACCTGGCCAAGAGGTTAAGACCAGTGGCGTGCAATCACTAGAGGCAGGGGAGGCACGGCCTCACCTGCCATCATGGAAAGAAAAAAAAAAGTAAAAAGAAAACAAATTAATTAAATTGTTATATGTATCCAGTGATTATACTAAAGTTATTTTCCATTTAACTTCACCAGTTTTAGATTATTTTTATCTTTATTTTCACATTTGCCGTTCAAATACTGAGAAAAGACGGTGCGGTGATCAGCAGCCAGTTGAGGCACTTGTGCCTCAACATGGATTGTGCGCAATGACTCGGCTAACTGCTGGCCTGCTGTGCAGTGAGACCGTATTGCTGTATGAATTATATTATACATTTCCATAGTTTAGTTAGCTGAGGTATATAATGTACAGTGTATTTTGTCAACAACTGTATGTGTGTAACATATTTCTTGTGCTGAGCGATCATAAAACTGGAGGCTCGTCTCATAACCCCGCCTCCTGGTGCCAAGCAGGCAAGCACCTCCGCCGCACAATGCACCGCCCGACGGGAGCGCCACACCAACCAAAGCCCACACCCAAACCCTCCACGTGCAAGACCGAATCCACCCAAAAAAAGTCACTTAACAAGAAGCCAAAAAGTGCAAAAACAACAATGCTCGCGCGGCGCGCCGGAGGAGCCGTGAACAGGGACACAACATTCGGTACACCTGCAGACTACAGCGCGGATTTCATATTTCATTCATTCACAACTCTTCCAACACGAACATCACTGCTCCCGCACTTATAAGTAAAGGTAAGACCATAATAACATTTTTTTTATTAAATGTGCTTTTTTGTGTGCTACAGTTTGTAAGTGTAAAGTTAAAGTTAAGTATACCAATGGTTGTCACACACACACTACGTGTGGTGAAATTTGTCCTCTGCATTTGACCCATCCCCTTGTTCACCCCCTGGGAGGTGAGGGGAGCAGTGGGCAGCAGCGGCGCCGTGCCTGGGAATCATTTTTGGTGATTTAGCAAGGAAGAATGCTGGTATGAGCTTTTAAACATAACCCGTTAACTGCTGCCAATCAAATGGTGAATAAGATACTCTTTAGGGTTCATATGTTTGTAAATCTGACTGTGATGAAGTCAGTGCCTCACCTGACATGAACCTCACCACACGCCACTGGTTAAGACATACATTTTAAAATACATAAAAGAGAACTGTAAAACAATAAAGATTTACACCTTTTAAAAACACAGGCACTGTGCCAACGTCTCTCACTGTCTGTCCCTCAGGACAGAACGGGAGGCTCCAAATGGAAGTAGTTCAGTGAGTTTCAGTTTCGTCTGCAATGCATTCCATGCCATAGGAGCAGCAATGCCAAAAGCTCTTTTGCCAAATTCAGTCCGTACATGGGGAACAGTTAAAACATACAAATTGTTAGAACGTAATGCGTAAGAGCTGCTTTTTCTTTGTAACAAAGTACACAAGTATGGAGGCATTAAACATAAAATAGCCTTATAAATGATAGTCAGCCAATGTGTGTATCGGCGTGCACTCAATGGAGATAAGTCTGACTTCATATACATATATATCTGCAAGTAATATATGTAAAAATGTTTTTATTCTAAAATTTAGTGGGTGCAGCTTATATACTGGTGCCCCAGTATTGGTTTTTTTAATTTCAGGCAAATTGAGGCACTTTAAATCTTTTTTGTTACAGACTCAAAGGTATTTCTAAAAAAAGGTATTATTTGCTGTAAGATGATTTATATTTCATTATTTTATTTTATGTAATAAGGATATAATGTTAAGCAGAGGTGTACTTGTAACAATTTTATTAACAAATTATACTACTTATTGAGAGGGGGGTTGAGACATGTGTTTATTTTAAGGCCCTTACAATTACATTTTTTTTTTTTTTGCAATTTAAGGACTAAAAAAAATCACGATAAAGGTATTGTTTAACGTAATTAAAAAACACATTTCTCCAGCAAGACATTGAACACAGTATGACCGACTACAGGACCAGCACTAACCCTGCGTGCCACAGTGAGAATACTTGGGGATATTCACCATTATAATCTTATCATTGGCGCAGCAGGAAGGGGTTTGGAAGACATTTGTGGTAAAATGTCATATGACGCGCCCTGTCATTCATTCATTGACATATTTTATATGTGTTTTTGTATGCAAAAAGGGGCCCCCTGCATGAGGAAGGGCAACCCTTACCAAAAAAATATTGATTGTCGTTTTAATTGTCCGTACAAAAAAAAATACCGGTACCCAGTAGGGTTGTACGATAAAGCAAAAGTGGCTCACACTCCATCTTCATTGCAAGCTACCAATAGCTAAGAGACTTTGCTTCTCCCACGCCAAGTGCCTCACACCCTACACCCTACACAGACAGCATGAAAGAACTAGATCACCGCTGGGGTTGTCCATGGGACCACATCCTCGACGAGGTTGAAGCCCTCGGGGAGTTACCCAAGATCAGAACTGACGTAGCCCTGGATGACTACGCCCTCCGCATCCGCTCTCTGGTCACGATGCTGAAGCTGCAGGGACCGACTGGAGCCAGGGAACTAAACACAGGCTCCACCGTGGAGCGCTTCATAAGGAAGCTGCCCAGACACCGAGAGGAAAGGTTCCGGCGGCGCCACGACTAGCTCCATCCCGACCAGCCAGCAGCCAGCTTAGAGGAGCTATCTGACTTTCTGAGAAGTGAGGTAAAGCACATCCGTCTCCCAACAAAAGCTGAGCTGAAGTACGGCGGACACGAATGGACCAATCGAGCAACCAAGAGGAAGGAAGGGTCAGTCCAGGTGATGACGACGATCCCAGGGGCTGACACTAAGGAGGAGAGGGACACCCCCCACGGTGAGTGGGGCGGCCCTAAGCAGGGTGACAAGAAGCTTCAACCACCTTGCCCGTGTTGCACGGGCCCCCACTGGCTTGAACACTGTCCAGAGTTTGGGAAGAATAACACCGAAGAGAGGAAATAGTGGATCAAGAACAACAAGCGGTGTTGGAGGTGCGCCCGTGAGCACATGGCCAAGCAATGCACCCTGAAGAGGCCTTGTCGTATTAATGAATGCGGCAGGATACACCTCACGGTCCTTCACGACCTAAATACCAGAAGCGACAAGCCGGAGACCGGAGAGTACCCCCGGGACCCATCAAGTGAGATCCAGGAGGGTCGTACCTACTACGTAGGCCCAGTCCGTGGTAACAACCCCCGAGTGTTACTCAAGATGGTGCCGGTCATCCTACGCCATGATGGGAGGGAGATGTCCACCTATGCCATCATTGATGACGGTGCAGAGTGCACCATCCTGATGAAGGAGGCAGCCACCGCCCTCGGGCTCAAAGGTCATCCTCATCAAATGAAGATCCTCACCATCCGACCCAAGCCCACCCAGATCGCGGGTGAGATAGTGTCCCTGGAGATCATGGCAAAGGGGCGACCAGGAGAAGTGCACCCCCTGCGCGATGTGTTCACCGCGGCTGACGTGAGCCTTTCTAACTATGGCTACCCAATAAAGGCGCTCAAGGCAAAGTACCCCCATCTGGCAGAGTTGAGGCTTGATTAAGAAGAGGAAGTGGTACCGACCATCCTACTCGGGTCCGATCAAGCAAGGCTGACCCTCCCAAGGCGCATCCTCCCAGGCCCATGTGGCTGCCCTGTCGCCCTGGACACCCCACTTGGTTGGACTCTACAAGGCCCTATCAACCTAAAGCGTGCTAATCCCAGCCAGACCCGAATGCACTTCCTTGGGGCCGAGTACAAAATGGAGGAACCCTCAAACCATCCCAATAAGGCTGCCAGTGAGACAGAAGCAGTCCTTGAGGTAATCAAAGCAGATGTGATTAAGGACAATGTGGAGGAAGACAGGGATGCAAGCATTGAAGATGGGCAGAAAATGCAGGAGGATCATCACCAGCAACAGTTTGATCAAGCTCCTGAGGAGAACTGTCCCAAGGCTGTCTTTGAAAATAAAGCTGCTGCCTGTGAGCTGTCATTGTTTTCCACATCTGAGGAGACTAGGGAGTTAGGATCCATGGAGACAGAAATAGGTGTACAGTTACAACATAACCAGGACAAGGAAAAGCTCTCAGCGCAAGAAGAGCTTAAGAAGCAACTAGCCCCCCTTCAAGTTGACTTCCAGTACAACCCACCTAGCGCCCCTCCCACTCTAAACTTCACCCTTGGAACACAGGTCCCCAAAGCTGAAGTCCTCGCCAATGTGTTAGTCAAAGCGGAAGCCATCCGGAATTCCAAATCATTGGAATATGCAAGTAGCGGCCTGGCTGACCTCCATCCCATCACGCCCAACTCTCTCCTCATGGGGCGGCCAGTCATGATTGTGGATCCAGCGCTACCCAGAGCGCATTGGCTCCTGGGCAGAGTGAAGACCGTCACTAAGGGGCAGGATGGTAGAGTTCGCTCAGCAATAGTGGACACTGGCCAGAGAACCTACCATCGACCAGTGCCTCACTTTATCAAGCTCCCCCCATACTCTGACCCGACTCCCCCATACTCTGACCCGACTCCCTCATACTCTGACCCGACTCCCCCTAAACCCCCCTGATCTGCTTATATATCAAACCTTCATTACTATGACTGATTTCCTTCACATAAATCAGGGGGCGGCTGTTCTGAAGGTTTTTCATATTTGTGTAAATTGTCCCTTTTAGTTCTATAGATGGATCATTTCTGTTAAGGGATTAATTATTATTATTTATTTTTTTCTATTTCATATGTGTTGTTTGGGAAGGTGAAATGTATTTTCGTTAAGATTGTTTAACCGTTGCTACGGTTACGGTTGCCATGGTTACGGGCACTTCCGTTTCCGCCGGCAGGTAGAAAAAAGTGTTTAAAAGCGCTCCAGCATTGACAGGCTGCGGAGCGTCGGTAATACTACCCGGGAGAGAGAGTTCACCACAGTTGCAGATCAGATAGGTAACTAGTACTCTAAAGCTTTGTATTTAAGTGTGTCATGAGTGACAGTTAAGTGCCAGTGCACTAGTTTAAGTTTAAGGACGTTTTGGGCGCTTCACGTTGCCAGTGGAGGTGAAGCGCATTGCTAAACGCTAGTTAGCTCACCGCAGCTCGCACCTGTGTTTGTGTGCTGCCCAGGGACTTCACGAACGCCAGGTTCAGTCACGTTTGGACTAAGTTTATTTAAGAGACACTCTCCCCTGGGACTATTTATTGTTTGGAGAGCGAGTGTGGGAACATTGTAGTTGTGTGCTATCGTGGCTACCTTGCTGCGAGGGAAGTGGACAGCGCGAGGTACGAGTGTTCGTAGCACGCGCTCACGGTCTTAGTCGTCAGAGAGGTGACCCAGGACGAGGCTGGTTCTCCTCTTGCTCCAGACTAGACTCGTGAGGCAAGCTAAGAGGAAGCATGGCCGAGCCCCCCCCCTTCTCTACTCTACAACGGGAGGTGTCCCCCCTCTCCAACGCCCCCTTTATATCCAGCAGTTGCAACTCACCACCCCCACCCCTACGTGCACCAACGATACATCAGGACCACAACAGACTATCTTCTGGCCCAGCCAAGGGGCCCAGGTTGGACTGTGTGTGTGTGTTGTGTAATTGGTTTAGTGCGGGAGGTTTCATTGGGGAGGTAGCGTGTGAGTGGGGATGAGTGTATGAGTGTAATCAATGTGTTTATTATTGTATGTTATATGGTATATAGTAAATTGGTTAACTATATAAGTTGTCTCCTCTCACTCTCTCCTAGACTATCTTTATTGGGTAAATAGTGAAAATTGCAGCATCCCCCTACGGTAAATATACAGTCCTTTACAGGCTCCCGAACAACCCCATTAATTTGAGCGAGGATGAAAGATTCATGGATGAGGAACGTGAAAGTGAAGGACTAGCGTGCAGTGCAGGACGTATCTTTTTTCGCTCTGACCGTAAATTAGGTACAAGGGTTCATTGGATTCCACACTCTCTCCTTTTTCTATTGTGGATCACGGATTTGTATTTTAAACCACCTCGGATAGTATATCCTCTTGAAAATGAGAGTCGAGAACGCGAAATGGACATTCACAGTGACTTTTATCTCCACGACAATACATCGGTGAAGCACTTTAGCTATTGAGCTAACGTGATAGCATCCGGCTTAACTGCATATAGAAACAAAACAAATAAGCCCCTGACTGGAAGGATAGACAGAAGATCAACAATACTACCAAACTCTGGACATGTAACTACACGGTTAATGCTTTCCAGCTTGGCGAAGCTTAGCAATGCTGTTGCTAACGACGCCATTGAAGCTAACTTAGCTACGGAACCTCGACAGAGCTATGCTAAAAACATTAGCTCTGCACCTACGCCAGCTCTCATTTGCTCATCACGACCCGTGCTCACCTGCGTTCCAGCGATCAACGGTACAACAAAGGACTTCACCCAATCACCGATGCGGTCCGCGGCCCGGAGACGTAGGAAGTCAAGGTGAAGTCGCCGGCTGGCGCGTCTGCTATCCATCTCAAAGTCCTCCTGGTTGTGTTGCTGTAGTCCACCGCTAATACACCGATCCCACCTACAACTTTCTTCTTTGCAGTCTCCATTAAACAAATTGCGAAAGATTCACCAACACAGATGTCCAGAATACTGTGGAATTTTGAGATGAAAACACAGCTTTTTGTATTGGATTCAATGGGCTCCGAATACTTCCGCTTCCACTGTTGACGTCACGCGCAAACGTCATCATATCGAAACGTTTTCAGCCGGAAGTTTGCCGGGAAATTTAAAATTGCACTTTATAAGTTAACCCGGCCGTATTGGCATGTGTTGCAATGTTAAGATTTCATCATTGCTATATAAACTATCAGACTGCGTGGTCGGTAGTAGTGGGTTTCAGTAGGCCTTTAATGTTCAACTCTTGACAAAAACACTCAGTTGTATTAATCGTAAAACCTTGTAGTATTCTCACATAAAGATCCATGTACTGTATATTGCACATCATATTTGTGGATGGAACAGTGTAAAAATCTCTGCACGGTATCTCTGATCACACTCTTGTCCATGCAGCTCGACACGTTCTCTGCTCTTATGTTGTGCGTCCACGCAGGTCCCGGATGAATATTCATGTGCGTTCGAGTCCCAAACATCCCTCATTAAGAGTGGCACGCTGGGCCATACATTGGGCCAAATGACACAGCTTTGACATACACAAACCAGCAGGGGGTCGGCGGGAGGGAGCAAAGTCGTCCGGATAAAAGGCCTGGCTCCCTACTTGCTCGTGTCTAACCACAGATAATGGCTGCCAACGTGGCTGTGTAGGTCTTTTCAAGCAATCAGCGCTCACACTTTTACAGGACCGGGTGTGGGGGTGAAGAACAGGAGGGGGACGGGAGGAAAAAAGGAGGGAAGAGGGGAGGTAAAGAGGCAAGACATCAAATGCATAGAAGGCAAGGTGGGTAAAAGCAATGTCTAGAGAAAATCCAGGCAGGGGTTCTATGAATGGGTTTACAGAAATGCTGCCATGGTGGATTAGTCATTCAAACGAATTACATTTAATTGACTGCGATCAAATGTTAAGCCTTTGCCAAAAGAGAAACACTTGATGTGAATATATATTTCTTGGTACTATTGAGGAAAATACTTTACATCTTAATCAAATTATTCAAGGAGTCAACTTTATTCACAAAATGATGGCATTAATGTACAAAACACCCAAACTAGTGAAGTTGGCACGTTGTGTAAATGGTAAATAAAAACAGAATACAATGATTTGCAAATCCTTTTCAACTTATATTCAATTGAATAGACTGAAAAGACAAGATACTTAACGTTGTTATTTTTTGCAAATATTAGCTCATTTGGATTTTGATGCCTGCAACATGTTTCAAAAAAGCTGGCACAAGTGGCAAAAAAGACTGAGAAAGTTGAGGAATGCTCATCAAACACTTATTTGGAACATCCCACAGGTGAACAGGCTAAATGGGAACAGGTGGGTGCCATGATTGGGTATAAAAGCAGCTTCCATGAAATGTTCAGTCATTCACAAACAAGGATGGGGCGAGGGTCACCACTTTGTGAACAAATGTGTGGGGAAATTGTCGAACAGTTTAAGAAAAACCTTTTTCAACAAGCGTTTGCAAGGAATTTAGGGATTTCACCATCTACGGTCCGTAATATCATCAAAAGTTTCACAGAATCTGGAGAAATCACTGCAAGTAACATTGAATGCCCGCGATCCCTCAGGCGGCACTGCATCAAAAAGCGACATCAGTGTGTAAAGGATATCCACATGGGCTAAGGAACACTTGAGAAAACCACTGTCAGTAACTGCACTTCATCGCTACATCTGTAAGTGCAAATTAAAACTCTACTATGCAAAGCCAAAGCCATTTATCAACAACACCCAGCTGGGCCCCAAGCTCATCTAAGATGGACTGATGCAAAGTGGAAAAGTGTTCTGTGGTCTGACGAGTCCACATTTCAAATTGTTTTTGGAAACTGTGGACCTCGTGTCTTCCGTAACAAAGACAAAAAGAACCATCTGGATTGTTCTAGGCACAAAGTTAAAAAGCCAGCATCTGTGATGGTATGGGGGTGTATTATTGCCCAAGACATGGGTAACTTACACATCTGTGAAGGCACCATTAATGCTGAAAGGTACATACAGGTTTTGGAGCAACATATGTTGCCATCCAAGCAACATTATCATGAACGCCCCTGCTTATTTCAGCAAGACAATGCTAAGCCACGTGTTACTTCAACGTGGCTTCATAGTAAAAGAGTGTGGGTACTAGACTGGCCTGCCTGTAGTCCAGACCTTTCTCCCATTGAAAATGTGTGGCGCATTATGAAGCCTAAAATACCACAACGGAGACCTCGGACTGTTGAACAACTTAAGCTGTACATCAAGCAAGAATGGGAAATAATTCCACCTGAAAAGCTTAAAATATTGGTCTCCTCAGTTCCCAAACATTTACTGAGTGTTGTTAAAAGGAAAGGCCATGTAACACAGTGGTAAAAATGCCCCTGTGCCAACTTTTTTGCAATGCGTTGCTGCCATTAAATTCTAAGTTAATGATTATTTGCAAAAAAAATTAAGTTTCCCAGTTTGAACATTAAATACTTTACAGTCTATTTAATGGAATATAAGTTGAAAAGGATTTGCAAATCATTGTATTCTGTTTTTATTTACGAATTACACAACGTGCCAACTTCACTGGTTTTGGGTTTTGTATAACGGCCTAGTACGTATGATGTTCAAGAAGAAAATGACCCCTGTGGAGCCCATCAAAATCCAGGGCCAGGAGGTGGCAGTAGTGGGGCAGTACAAGTACCTGGGAGTCCACTTGAACAGCAGACTGGACTGGAAGGACAACAGCAAAGGTGTATACAAGAAGGTCATGAGCAGACTCTTTTTCCTGAGGAAGCTTAGGTCCTTTAATGTGTGCAGCAAAGTGTTGGATATCTTTTTTCAGTCTGTTGTGGCCAGTGCCCTGTACTTTGCAGTGGTCTGTCGGGGGAGCAGCACCAGCAAAAGGGACAAACTGATTCGGAAAGCCGGCCAAACTATTGGCACGCAATTGGAGGCGTTTGTGTCAGTGAGGGACAGGAGGACACTGGACAAACTGCTCGCCATCATGGACAATCCTGCCCACCCACTCCATCAGACAATTGAGCTCATACTCCAACAGGCTCCTTCAGCTTGGTTCCCACAGTGTTACATTCAAGAACTCCTTCATTCCACACTCCATCCAGCTGTATAATCACTTGCCATACAGCAATAGATGATATCCGTCTATTACCTGACACCTTCTATGTTAGCTACCTCTCTCTGTTTATAATGTATATTTTCTGCTGGATCTACTCTCTATTTTATGCTGCCTTTTTTTTTTTTTGCTGCAGCTGTTACATATACTGTACATGGTAATTGGGATTTGTTATATATTGTATATATTATATACAAATATAATATAAGTGTGTGAATGTGAGTGTGAATGTTGTGTGTCTATCTGTGTTGGCTCTGTGATGAGGTGGCGACTTGTCCAGGGTGTACCCCGCGTTCCGCCCGAATGCAGCTGAGATAGGCTCCAGCACCCCCCGCGTCACAGAAAGGGACAAGCAGTAGAAAATGGATGGATAATATATCAGTATATATTATATACTGTATATATATTATGTAAATATTACCATCCATCCATCCATCCATCTTCTTCCGCTTATCCGAGGTCGGGTCGCGGGGGCAGCATCCTAAGCAGGGAAACCCAGACTTCCCTCTCCCCAGCCACTTCGTCCAGCTCTTCCCGGGGGATCCCGAGGCGTTCCCAGGCCAGCCGGGAGACATAGTCTTCCCGACGTGTCCTGGGTCTTCCCCGTGGCCTCCTACCGGTCAGACGTGCCCTAAACACCTCCCTAGGGAGGCGTTCGGGTGGCATCCTGACCAGATGCCCGAACCACCTCATCTGGCTCCTCTCGATGTGGAGGAGCAGCGGCTTTACTTTGAGCTCCCCCCGGATGACAGAGCTTCTCACCCTATCTCTAAGGGAGAGCCCCGCCACCCGGCAGAGGAAACTCATTTCGGCCGCTTGTACCCGTGATCTTGTACTTTCGGTCATAACCCAAAGCTCATGACCATAGGTGAGGATGGGAACATAGATCGACCGGTAAATTGAGAGCTTTGCCTTCCGACTCAGCTCCTTCTTCACCACAACGGATCGATATAGCGTCCGCATTACTGAAGACGCCGCACCGATCCGCCTGTCGATCTCACGATCCACTCTTCCCTCACTCGTGAACAAGACTCCGAGGTAATTGAACTCCTCCACTTGGGGCAGGGTAAATATATTGTAAATATATATATTGTAATATATTGTAAATATTACATATATGTTATATTTTATATTGCTACTATGGTACATTTTTAGTCTACTTCAGACCTGCATTATCCTTTCCATCCTTACACTTTCCATCCTTTGTAACTGAGCTACTGTGTGGAACAATTTCCTTTGTGGATCAATAATGTTTGTCTAAGTCTAAATCTAATGCATTGTATACATATGTACTGTAATGTAATCTTTCAATTATATGTCTTAGGTATATGTCTAGCTACTTCTAAATCCTTAATCCTGGCCTCCATGGCGACAAATAAAGTAAGTTTCTTACAAGTATCATCCCTGTAGCACGAGGAATAGCTAAACATGCTTCACTACACACCTCAGGAGGATACAATAGCTCACCGCTAACAGCAAGCTAACGCTCCTGAATGTAAACAAATGGGTGGATCTATACATAATAGGGTTTCTGTAAGAGAACAAACATGACACAAACCTTCCTAATTGTTAGAAATCCCACTGTTTATATTAAACATGCTTCACTGATGAGAGTATTTGGCAAGTGCCGTTTCGTCCTACTAATTGTGGCGATCCTTGAACTCACCGCAGTCAGTTTACATGAACAACTTTCTCTGACGCTGCCACAGAAAGACGTGTTTTATGCCACTCCTTCTTTGTCTCATTTTGTCCACCAAACGTTTTATGTTCTGAGTGAAATGCACTAAGGTGAGCTTTGTTGATGTTATTGACTTGTTGGAGTGCTAATCAGGCATATTTGGTCACTGCATGACTGCAAGCTAATCGATGCTAACATGCTATTTAGGCTAGCTGTATGTACATATTGCATCATTATGCCTCGTATGTAGTTATATTTGAGCTCATTTAATTTCCTTTACTTATGTCTTCTGTGTATTTAATTTACATTTTCATGTCTCATGACACAATATCTGTATATAATATTGTCTGTATTTCTGTTTGTGTGCCATGTTGTTCCAGACCACAGCAAACATTACACAGCTTGCAAATATTGTAAAAAATCTATATGAAAAAGACAGCCTGCCGTTTCCTTTAACTTGGACACACACATCTATAACTTTGGCCATTATAAGCCAGTAATGACCAGGAGTTACCTCATCCTGTGAGAAGTGTTACTAATGTTTTCCAATGTTGTTAAAATGTGTTGACTAAATATTACATTTCAACATATCTGTCAACAAAGATTTGTGTTAGCCTGCGAGAAGCAGTCATTTTGATAGTAGGCTAATATAGCTAATGTAGACACTTGCATCAAACATTTCACAGAGTCATGCACAGCCAGTTATCTGGAAATCAATGTCAATAAAACAAAAGAAATATGGTTCAACCCCCCCTCACCTCAGAACCCCATCATCATAAACACACAAACAGTTAAAACAGTTGACACTTTTAAATACCTGGGCGTAACCTTGGACAATAAACTCACCTTTGATCAGCACACCACAGACATTCAAAAAAGAAGTCAACAAAGACTGTCAGCCATCCGAAAATTTAAAGGACTATACGTTGCACCTAATCTCCTGTTATTACTTTACCAAAGCATTGTTCAACCCATCCTTATGTACTGTTCCACATGTTTTTTCACCATGCTTTCTGTAACCAACCGGACCAAACTCACACGCATTACAAAAATAGCAGCTAAAATCATCGGCCTACCCACACCCAACATTTCAGACTTAAACCACAGGTCCATCACTCGACTGGCAAAAACAATAGTCCAGGATATCACTCACCCACTACACCAATACATCATCCCACTACCATCAGGGCGCAGGTACAGAACTATCAAATTCCGGAGGGCCCGCCTCAGGAAAAGCCTTATCCCTGCAGCTATAGCCGCCCTTAACAGCAGGCCCGGCCGACCTGTCTGACAAGCCTGTAAATGTGTGTTGGTCATGTAGGAGGTCTTTTTGTTATTTTTTGTGATGTGTAATGTCTATTGTTCAAATTTGTATTGTTCAGTGACAATGCATTTCCCCAAGGGGACCAATAAATCTAAATCTAATCATGAGTTGTCTTCATTATAACACTTATATCAGACTTTTAAAGTCATTTTGGTAGTAGGCTAATATAACTACTATAGACACTTACATTATGTGTTGCCTTCATTAGAACACTTATATAAGGCTTTAATTTTTTTGCTGCTCCAGATAGATGTTTGTATTTTTGGTCCAATATGGCTCTTTCAACACTTTAGGTTGCAGACCCCTTTTGTTAGTGTTTTCCTGTGTTTAGCTTTAGTTCCTGTCCTTTTATTTTGGCAGCAGTTCAATTTGTGTGTTCCTGCACCGACTTTACTCCTGCCGTTTGAGCGCTATAAACAGCAGTTTTCTGTTAACATATAAGACTATTTAAGTTGAGCGGCTGCTTCGCTTCGTCGGCGGGACATTATTCATTCAATAGCCTTGTCAAGTACGGATTTACTTTGTGGACGCCGTCTGCTCCACACGTATTGTGAGTTTTTGCTGTTGTCCAGCATCCTGTTTTTGTTTTACTTTGTATGTAGTCTGTTTAGTTTTTTTGCCGTGCATAGCATCCCCTATGCTTTCAGAACACTTCCCAGTTGCGCTCGCCTTTTTGTTTGTTTAGTTATTAAATGCCTTTTTATCTGCACGCTGCCTCCTCTGCTTTTTTGAAATCGCAACAACCTTCGTCTTTTCACACGACTCGATCCCGACAACATCCCATTGTTTTGTTTTTCAAACAATATTACTTTGAGATAGGCTCCAGCACCCCCCGCGACCCTGAAAAAGAGACAAGCGGTAGAAAATGGATGGATGGATGGATGTTGCAATTGTGGTGTTTCGGATTAAATTGATTTGAATTAATTTCAATTGGCAACATTGATTTGAGAAATTGTTATGGTCATTGAACCAACTGAGGTATGACTGTACATTTTGATTTTAAAATTGTTGTATTTCTAACCCAGCCAATAGAGATTAACCAAAACCAATTCAATGAATGGGACAAAATGCTATCAAGGTATATATGGCAAAGTAAAAGGCCAAGAGTTCGTCTCAAAACTTTACAATTGGTCAAACAAAAGGGAGGATGGGGTTTACCTTGCCTCCGATATTTCTATTTTGCAGCCCAGATGAGAGCAGTGATATGCTGGTGCAACCCGTCATACATTGCTCAATGGAAAATTATTGAAGAAGAAATGCCCTCCATCCCCATACAAGCAATCCTGGCGGATAGGAATTTCCAAACCCACATAAATAACATTGATAACCCATGGGTGAAATGGACCCTTAAAGTGTGGAAAATGATTATAAAGGAATACAAACTCGAGAGTGATATTGCAGTTCTTAAATGGTGTGCCTATGATACAGAGTTTACACCTAATAAATTAGACTCAAGATTTAAGGACTGGATATCTAAGGGTATAACAGCTTTATGTAGTGTAATGAAAGATTAAAAAAATGCTTAGTTTTGAAACCATTAAAAGGACATATATATTAGAAAACCAAGACTTCTATATCTGAGGAAGAATGGACAATACTATGGAAATATCAATGGACTTGTACCAGCTCACCTAAGTGGAGGGGGTTTGGCTGGAAACATTTGATCAGATTTTTTATTACACCTTCTCAGAAGTCTCACTATGATAACAACTCCTCTGCCTGTTGGAGAAATTGTGGGAATTCAAATGCAAACCATTACCATGTTTTCTGGGACTGCTCCACCATAAAGGACTTTTGGAAAGAGATACACCAAGCTCTACAGCAGGGGTGTCAAACATACGGCCCGCGGGCCGGATCAGGCCCACGAACACGGTTTACCCGGCCCGGGGGATGAGTTTGCTAAGTATAAAAATGAGCTGAAATTTTGAATGAAAGAAACTGCTGTTCTAAACATGTCCACTGGATGTCACTATAGCAATTATTTGTATATTTGTAGATGATGCTACATACTGTATGTACAGAATAAACCACATGATGTTAGTTCAACAGTTGAGGAAAATGAGTAAACTACATAAATAACATCCTGTAATTTGATTTTGATGTTATTTTCTTTATCTTGATAGATTAAAAATAACACCAATTAGAGGCTTTTAAAACTTTGCCAGACTCAATTCCACCTATTTGACCGATGAACATGATCACATCATTTATTCAGAACGTATAAATAATGACCAACGAAGATAGAATACTATTAACCGCAACATGTAAGTGTAAAAAAAACAACAACATTATGATTTGTACATTTTCAGAATATTTTTAAACAAAGAAAACAATCTGAAGTTGTTGTTATTTTTAGGTTATCATGCCATGATTTTATCAGTTTGGCCCACTTGGGAGTAGATTTTGCTCCACGTGGCCCCTAAACTAAAATGAGTTTGACACCCCTGCTCTACAGGATATTTTCAAACGTGAAATACCCCTCGAAAGTAAAACTTTGTTTCTTGGACATGTACCTCAGGATTGGCTGAAAAAAGATGAACACTTAATGAATATCCTACTGGTGGCTTGTAAAAAGACCATTACTAAGAAATGGATATCCCAGGAGAGCCCAACTTTGAAGCAATGGATGGAAACAACAATGGACATGTATAAAATGGAGAAGATAACTGCCTTTATAAATTATAAATTGGAGAAATTTACTTCATACTGGGAAAATTGGGTCAACTATGTCACGCCCCATAAACCTGACTTTAATTTTTCGAATTAGTGATTGTACTGCAAAAAAAAAAGAAAAAAAAAGGGATTACTCTCTATATGTGTATATATATATATATATATATATATATATATATATATATATATATATATATATATATATATATATATATATATATATATATATATATATATATATATGTGTATGTGTGTGTATATATATATCTGTTTATATATGTATCTGTTTATATTTTATTTTATTTCTGTTTATTATTATTATTAATGTATTATTATTTATTTTCCTTTTTTTTCTGTTTATTTAATCGATGTATTTGTAGATATTACTTTTTTTGTTGTTTCCTTCTTTTTTGGGGGGCGGGAGGTGGGTGGTATGGGTGGGATATAGACAAAAATATTTTGACATTCAGGGCAGACAAAAGGTATATGATTTATGTGAATATGATGTAATGGATAGGAATGTCTGATGCTGGATGTCAATAAAAATAAAATGAAAAAAAAAAAAAAAGTTGTATTTCTATAAGTTAGACAGTTTGAACTTCAAAATCAAAAAGCCTCACATAACATGAATGCAAATTGCTTGTGCTAACACAAGTTGTGGAAACGCATTAAAGGCCAGTAAGTGGGCAATCACTATTTTCTATATATGAATGGCAGATGATTTTGAATATGTTGTCAAATTACTACATATTGTTGCTTATCTATAGAAGCATCAAACACTGCAGCTGCGTTTAGTGTCCAGACATTTAAGCCATTGGGTCTCGAGTAAGAGAGGGATGAACTTTGACATATAATAAATATGAAATGACCTCTACCACTGGCACAACTCAACATAACCATTAGGAAATCAGGCTTCATTCGAACCACAAGCTGGACAATCACTCATTATTGTCTCTCTCTGCACGGAGTTGGCCAATCAAATCAAAATGTGACCTAATTTGACAATCGCTATGAGAGTGACCTCGGCATAATGTGAATAAGTGCCCTTTATGATGAGAAAGTATTGAGACTAATTCTACATAGCTTGTCAGCTCGGGTGTTGTGGACGGGGGGAGGAGGGGTTAGCACCATATGCTCTGTATATGACAGCTACTGTACTCCACAGTCTTAATGGGTGTGTGTGTGCGTGTGTGTGTGTGTGTGTGTGTGTGTGTGTGTGTGTGTGTGTGCGTGTGTGTGTGTGTGTGTGTGTGTGTGTGTGTGTGTGTGTGTGTGTGTGTGTGTGTGTGTGTGTGTGTGTGTGTGTGTGACAGATGTTGCAGTCTGAGGTCTGGGGCAGATGGCTTTTGGCTGTTTTTGCCAGTGATCTTTTTCCAGTAAGAAAAAGAAGAGCACACTGCGAGTGGACTTGTGTTTACAATAAGGAAACTGACCTGCTGTACCTTTATATGCTGTATATATATGTATATATGTATGTGTGTATATATGTATGTACAAACCCCGTTTCCATATGAGTTGGGA
This sequence comes from Entelurus aequoreus, assembly GCF_033978785.1. Lineage (NCBI taxonomy): Eukaryota > Metazoa > Chordata > Actinopteri > Syngnathiformes > Syngnathidae > Entelurus > Entelurus aequoreus. The sequence continues at coordinate 54,638,373 of NC_084736.1, forward strand.
CATTATGTTAGATGTAAATATAAACGGAATACAATGATTTGCAAATCATTTTCAACCCATATTCAGTTGAATATGCTACAAAGACAACATATTTAAAGTTCAAACTGATAAACTTTTTTTTTTTTTGCAAATAATCATTAACTTTAGAATTTGATGCCAGCAACACGTGACAAAGAAGTTGGGAATTGTGGCAATAAATACTGATAAAGTTGAGGAATGCTCATCAAACACTTATTTGGAACATCCCACAGGTGAACAGGCAAATTGGGAACAGGTGGGTGCCATGATTGGGTATAAAAGTAGATTCCATGAAATGCTCAGTCATTCACAAACAAGGATGGGGCGAGGGTCACCACTTTGTCAACAAATGAGTGAGCAAATTGTTGAACAGTTTAAGAAAAACCTTTTTCAACGAGCGTTTGCAAGGAATTTAGGGATTTCACCATCTACGGTCCGTAATATCATCAAAAGTTTCAGAGAATCTGGAGAAATCAGTGCAAGTAACATTGAATGCCCGCGATCCCTCAGGCGGCACTGCATCAAAAAGCGACATCAGTGTGTAAAGGATATCCACATGGGCTAAGGAACACTTGAGAAAACCACTGTCAGTAACTGCACTTCATCGCTACATCTGTAAGTGCAAATTAAAACTCTACTATGCAAAGCCAAAGCCATTTATCAACAACACCCAGAAACGCCGCCAGCTATTGCAAGGAATTTAGGGATTTCACCATCTACGGTCCATAATATCATCAAAGGGTTCAGAGAATCTGGAGAAATCACTGCACGTAAGCAGCTAAAATTGTGACCTTTGATCCCTCAGGCTGTACGGCATCAACAAGCGACATCAGTTTTTAAAGGATATCACCACATGGGCTCAGGAACACTTCAGAAACCCACTGTCAGTAACTACAGTCGGTCGCTACATCTGTAAGTGCAAGTTAAAACTCTCCTATGCAAGGCGAAAACCGTTTATCAACAACACCCAGAAACACCGTCGGCTTCGCTGGGCCTGAGCTCATCTAAGATGGACTGATACAAAGAGGAAAAGTGTTCTGTGGTCTGACAAGTCCACATTTCAAATTGTTTTTGAAAACTGTGGACGTCGTGTCCTCCGGACCAAAGAGGAAAGGAACCATCCGGATTGTTATAGGCGCAAAGTTGAAAAGCCAGCATCTGTGATGGTATGGGGGTGTATTAGTGCCCAAGCCATAGGTAGCTTACACATCTGTGAAGGCGCCATTAATGCTGAAAGGTACATAAAGGTTTTGGAGCAACATATGTTGCCATCCAAGTAACGTTACCATGGACGCCCCTGCTTATTTCAGCAAGACAATGCCAAGCCACGTGTTACATCAACGTGGCTTCATAGTAAAAGAGTGTGGGTACTAGACTGGCCTGCCTGTAGTCCAGACCTGTCTCCCATTGAAAATATGTGGCGCATTATGAAGCCTAAAATACCACAACAGAGACCCCCGGACTGTTGAACTGAACAACTTAAGCTGTACATCAAGCAAGAATGGGAAAGAATTCCACCTGAGAAGCTTAACAAATATGTCTCCTCAGTTCCCAAACGTTTACTGAGTGTTGTTAAAAGGAAAGGCCTTGTAACACAGTGGTGAACATGCCCTTTCCCAACTACTTTGGCACGTGCTGCAGCCATGAAATTCTAAGTTAATTATTATTTGCAAAAAAAAATTAAGTTTATGAGTTTGAACATCAAATATCTTGTCTTTGTAGTGCATTCAATTGAATATGGGTTGAAAAGGATTTGCAAATCATTGTATTCCGTTTATATTTACATTTAACACCATTTCCCAACTCATATGGAAACAGGGTTTGTATATACTGTATATATATATATATATATATATATATATGTATATATATATATATATATATATATATATATATATATATATATATATATATATATATACATATATATATATATATATATATATATATATATGTGTATATATGTATATATATATATATATATATATATATATATATATATATATATATATATATATATATATATATATATATATATATATATATAAATGTATGTGTATGTATGTATATATATATACACACACATATATATATATATACATACATATATACATATATATACATAAACATGTATATATACATATATACACGTATACACACACACACATATATATATATATATATATATATATATATATATATATATATATATATATATATATATATAAATCTATATACACACATATATATATATATATATATATATATATATATATATTGACACTGAATCAGTCATCCTACTCTTGGTTTTAATCCTATTCAATAACCTTGTCGAATGATATGAAAGCAAGTGTTAGTCACAAAGATTATTATCAAGGCTTAGGTCAGGCTGATTACAAAAATAAATACCGTATTTTTCGCAGTATAAGTCGCTCCGGAGTATAAGTCACACCGGCCGAAAATGCATAAGAAAGGAGAAAAAAAAACATGTATAAGTCGCACTGGAGTATAAGTCTCATTTTTTGGGGAAATTTATTTTATAAAACCTAACACCAAGAATAGACATTTGAAAGGCAATTTAAAATAAATAAAGAATAGTGAACAACAGGCTGAATAAGTGTACGTTATATGACGCATAAATAACCAACTGAGAACGTGCCTGGTATGTAAACATAACATATTATGGTAAGAGTCGTTCAAATAACTATAACATATAGAACTTGCTATACGTTTACCAAACAATCTGTCACTCCTAATCGCTAAATCCGATGAAATCTTATCCGTCTAGTCTCTTACGTGAATGAGCTAAATAATATTATTTGATATTTTACGGTAATGTGTTAATAATTTCACACATAAGTCGCTCCTGAGTATAAGTCGCACCCCCGGCCAAACTATGAAAAAAACTGCGACTGATAGTCCGAAAAATATGGTACTAACCAAGTGATCAACAAAAAAAAGGGACTCGTAACAACTGATGACAAATAGATGTACATACAATTACGAGGTGCTAAACAAAAACATTCAAACAAAATAAAAAATAAATAAACTCTGAGAAATTACAGCTTCACCACCTTAGTCATAATTTTCCAGGCTTCTTCTGTTTGTTACTGTCATTACTGCTACAAGTATATGACAACTGAGTACCACTGTGTACCCATACGGACCACAGCTGAGAAACAGATATTTTTTGGTGGCCCTCAATGGCCTTAAGGTTAAGAAACACTGATCTGATGATATGTTTATTATTGTAGTGGTGTAGAACTAAGATCCTGTCCACACAGGAAGGTTTTGGCCTACCATCCAAATGGCAACCACTCATTTTTGAGGAAACTCCACGTCACCTCCTGTCATTGGGAAAGGATGGAACGCAAAAGACTACGGGGGAGCTAGCTGACATCTTTGATCCTGACTTTGTCTGGAGTAAGGCATAGATTTGCTGAAACAAGCGAATTGCGAGGACTGTTTGCCGAGAGGCCGCAGAGTCGTGCATAGAGAGAGTATAGCCAACTCGGTTTCGGAGTTGGTCCCCAATGGCGCTCTGTAGTCACGTGGGGGGCTTTTGGCCAATCAGAGGCCAGACAATCTCCGAAATGATTGGTCGAAAGCCCTTCACATGACTACAGGGTGCCATATTGGGGACAAACTCCGAAACCGAGTTGGCTATACTCTCTCGTGACCAGTGTTGGGACTAACGCGTTACTTTGTAACATGTTACTGTAACGCCGTTAGTTTCAGCGGTAACTAGTAATCTAACGCGTAATTTTTTATATTCAGTAACTCAGTTACCGTTACTACATGATGCGTTACTGCGTTATTTTACGTTATTTTTTATGTAGTATCGGCTAGAAACAGAAAATCTGAGTATGTTTTATTGGAGCGCTTCCGTGTTGGAAAAGAAAAGGCGTGCTTTGTGTGGGTGGGGGCGGGGGGTGCTCCCATACCGTAGCCGAGGAGCGCAGGGGAGACGTTCCTCCAGGGCAGGGGTCACCAACCTTTTTGAAACCAAGGGCTACTTCTTGGGTACTGATTAATGCGAAGGGCTACCAGTTAGATACACACTTAAATAAATTGCCAGAAGTAGCCAATTTGCTCAATTTACCTTTAACTCTGTTATTATTAATAATTAATGATATTTATCTTTGTGGAAACACTGATCATCTTAATGATTTCTCACAATAAATATATATAGAAACAGATAAATATCAATATGCAACACTTTATTTTTATATTTTCTCTAAGTGCACATTTTTCAAATTGAACATTTTCAAATGATCACTTCTAAGACAGTCTTGTGAAATCACAATATCCCATTTTAACTAGCTAGCCACTAACATTTTTTTAACAAATCATGAATTACTTTGCACCATGTTTGTACAAATAATAACTCATGTAAAATACAAAAGTAAACTCTCAAATTTTTAAATCATGTCACACTTTGAACTGGACACCAAATCTGTTATCTGTTTCTTTGTCAGTTAGTGGGAAGCCTGGCATTGCATGCTGTTAACTAGTGTGTTGTACTCTGGTGTGTAACTTGACACTGCAACTCTGAGTGAGTCTTGCAGATGTGCATCAGTGAGGCGTGTTCTGTGTTTGTTCTTGATGAAGTTCATGTCAGAAAAGGCTGATTCACAAAGATAAGATTTTTCCTCATTGTTTGCGGAACCTTCTTAATCTTTTGGACATATTTTCACAGCAATCTGGCCTTAAGCTTAATAATGATAAATGTAAAATGTTAAGGATCGGAAATCTAAAGGGAACGTCCTTTCGAATGGAATGCAAAGTGCCTGTTTTGTGGACAGATGGACCAGTTAACATACTTGGTGTTGTTGTCCCAGAAAATCTGGAAGATCTAGGCTCAGTAAATTATGATAATCGACTAAGAAAGCTGGACAAAATTATGCAATTATGGAAAGTGAAATCCCTAACCTTGTATGGTAAAATGTCTATTGCCAACTCGTTAATTATTCCTCAATTTATTTATTTGTTTTTGTCATTACCAGCTCCATCACAAAACTTTTTTAAGATTTATGAGCGGAGGGTCTTCGATTTTGTCTGGAACGGCAAACCAGAAAAGATTAAAAGAAAGGTTTTTTACAAAGAGTATGAATATGGGGGCCTGAAACTTCTCAACCTTGAAGCTATGTGTCTGTCTTTAAAAGCATCAATTGTTCCAAAGATGTATTTTAAACATTGAGTGGTACACAAATGTCCTGTTGGACAAAAAACATGTACTGTATCAAAAGAAATTGTATCCTTTTTTACAAGTGATCCCCTCCCAGAGAGTCTGCTGGGAAACATGGCGGGGTTCATAAAGGAAACAATCCACTCATAGTGGTGTTTTCAATTTTATGTGCCAGAAAAAAGAGACGATATTTTGCAGCAGTTAATATGGATGAACTCTAATATTGTAATAGATGGAAAGCCTTTCTTTTGGAAAAATATGTTTGAAAGAGGAATCATTTTTGTCAATGATATTATCAATGAGAATGGTAAAATTATGAAGTATGATGAATTTAGAGCTATGTATGGTGATGCTTGCTCAAGCTTTTCATTTTATCAACTAACTGGAGTAATTGGGAAAAGATGGAAACAAATAATTAATTATGGAACTACTAAATTATTAGTTTGTAAACCTCTAATAAGAAATTCTAGTTGGCAAAAAGGAACTAAAATAAATAGAAAAATATATCATTTTTATTTAATAAAGAAATCTTTGAAGGCTGCCTCATACAACACAAATGGAAAATGGGAGGACTTTTTTGACTGCCCGTTGCCATGGGATGCCATATTCAAACTAATCTATAAAACCACTATCGATGTGCAAAATCGTTATTTTCAAATTAAAATTATTTTTAACTTCTTACCCACAGGGAAAATGTTAAAATTATGGAATATGACAGAGTCAGATGATTGTCGATTTTGTTGTCAGGAGCCTGAATCCACCCTGCATTTGTTTTGGTATTGTCATATTGTGTCTTTGTTTTGGGTGGAAGTTGAAAAAATGTGTTTAAGGATTGGTTTGTTTATGAAGCTTAATGTGGTTTCTGTTATTTTAGGAGAGTTCATTGACAATCATGATTTAGTCAATTTAATTATAGTACTCGGTAAAATGTTTATTTTTAAGGCCAAAAACAGATATTCACTTAGTATTACTTTCTTTAAAACATTTATCCAGTATTTTCTAACTTTAGAAAGTTACATGGTTGAAAACGATAATGATGCCAAAAAACATTAAAAAAAAGATGAGAAGTCCTCAAAGGCTTATTTTGAAAGTATAATTATGTTTATAGATTATATGATATCTGTTGTTGTGTTCCCTAATTTGAGTGACCTGGACATAATCTGGACTGTACATAAATGCTTATTTTGAAAATGTAATTTTGTTTATAAATTATATGCAATCTGTTGTGTTCCCTAATTTTTTTCTGTGTACATAAATGAAGGTGTGTGTTGCTGAGTCCGACTTGGACATTATCTGGACTGGGCCTGGTTTAAAAAACCCTTTAAACAAATCTAATTTCATTGACAACCTGGTCTGTTGAAGATAAGGCCCTTTTTTCAAAAATAAAATAAAATAAGATAAATAAATTAAAAAAAAATTCTTGGATAAAAAAGAAAGTAAAACAATATAAAAATAATTACATAAAAAATAGTAATTAATGAAAATGTTAGTGGACCAGCAGCCTATACAATCATGTGTGCTTCAGGGACTGTGTCCCTTGCAGATGTGTTGTCTATGTTGTGGGAACCAGAATATTGGTAGCAGAAAGAAATAACCCCTTTTGTGTGAGTGGGTGTGGATGAGTGTGCATGGGGGAGGTTGTTTGGGTTGATGCACTGATTGAAAGTGTATCTTGTGTTTTTTCTATGTAGATTTAATTAAAAAAATAAAAAATAAAAAATTATTATTATTATTTTTTTTTAGAACAGGCCCGCGGGCGACTCGTCTGGTCCTTACGGGCAACCTGGTGCCCGCGGGCACCGCGTTGGTGACCCCTGCTCCAGGGCCTATGTACTTCGGGGCTAACAACCTTCACTTTACCCGGCAGTGGGTCTTTACAGCTCCGGACTCGAGGGTGAATGACGAGGCCGGCGGTTTGTTGCAACTTTGTGACTTTATTGGTGTCTTGCACACAGCCATCCACCAAGCTAGAGCACCTGCACATGCTCCCTCACCTCTCTCGCCCACTCACTCACTGACATCACTCACCTCACATGCTGTCATGTCTTAAAGGGCCACACACACACACATACGGTACTCTCATAACAACTAACAAGACATCATGGCGAAGCCAGAAGTCTAGTTTCTTGACATTCTCACTACTTTTCTTTTGTCGAGCACAAAGAAAATAACATTTTAGTTACATGTAAGTTGTGTCTTGGATCAAAGATCCCATCTACTTAAAGTTAAAGTGCCAATGATTGTCACACACACACTAGGTGTGGCGAAATTATTCTCTGCATTTCACCGATCACCCTTGATCACCCCCTGGGAGGTGAGGGGAGCAGTGAGCAGCAGCAGTGACCGTGCCCGGGAATACTGCCCAAAACAGCAATTCAAATCTGCTGAAAGAGCTACAAAAGCAACATGCTTCGACGAAGCTAGTAAAGAGAGACAATGCCACTTCAGCTCCACTTAAAGATTTTAACGGAGGGACTGCTAGCCAGGACAACATTGATAGAGCCATTGCAGCGTATGTGCTAGAAGACATGCAGGGTATTTCTACAGTGGAGTCGCCCGCTTTCAGGCAGCTAATTAGCATGATATCGGCCTCAAACAGCAAATGGCACGGAAAACATGTTCCAAGTACCTGGACAGTGAGTACATAAACATGGAAAACGAGCTAAAGAAAACACTCCAAAGTCTGCCTCTGCTCATCATTCATCATTGAAGGTACACACTCTGTCAACTCTCTAATATACTGTTTCATTCTAAACTTCTAGAGTGTTTGATTATCACATCACTCTAAATGTATAGACTATAAAGTTCACAAGCATAAAGAGGGATCCTAGTGGGCCAGGCCAATTTTTCCTTATCTCTAAACTAAAACTGGGGAAATGTGTAGAGTGTTCTGGGCTTCAGTACAGTGTTGATCTCCTGAATACATGATTTTATTTCCGAATTCCTTGAGAGAAAAACAATTCCTGGTTAAGCCTTGTGTATGTCATGTGTGCTTTCCTTGGGTGAAGCAAGGTTTACAGCTATATTGTTATTATGCTGTTTGTTACGTATGTATGTTATGTTACAGCTATTTAAAATAGTTTTGTCAATTTGTTCTGGCCTGAAATAAATTGGCCCTTTGAAACATATCTTTGTCTTTGTGTGTTGTATGTAGACCACATTGCTTTCTGAGTTCAGTGATGCAAATGCATGTCAAGTTGATCAACACATTGTATTATTCTCCAGTGCAATAACAGTACTGAAATGAAGGCTAAAAGGGCATTAATGGGAGCTTTAAAAAAAACAAAGTAGAAGAAGTAACTAAATAGTTACTTTTCACAGTAAAGCATTACTTTTTGGTGTAAGTAACTGAGTTAGTAACTGAGTTACTTTTGAAATAAAGTAACTAGTAACTGTAACTAGTTACTGGTTTTCAGTAACCAACCCAACACTGCTCGTGACACGGCTCTGCCCCACTGCAATCCTTAACGGTTGCCTAGCAATCTGAAGCTATACGGGGGAGTTTGGGACGGATTTAAAGTGGTTCTGACCACACTGAGTGATTTCAGATGACAGGTAGTTTGCACTTCCAACTGACCTCTGATCAGCGTAAGGTACGGAATTGTTGAAATAAAAAATGTATAAGTGCTGAAAGCCGCTAAAGCGTCAACCGCCGTCAGCCGTCAACTCTACAAAACAAAACTCAGGGGCGTTCGGTCTCACCGGATACGTTTTTGCAGGCAGAAAATAATCGGAGGCATGATGTGAGAATGATGATGGAAAACAACAGAATCATCATAGAAAATGATGCTCATGCTCTCTTCTTCTTCTAGCTTTGTGACATTACATCTAAACCCACAAGTGTTACCGTATGGACAGTAGGGCTGATCTTTGGGCAGCACACCATTCGATTCTTGGGGGTAAATCGATTCAGAATCAATACTCGTTGTAATAACATTGGGTGGCAGTTCTATGATGAACTACATTCCTCCATAATACAGATTAACAGCTCTGATCAATTTCTGTATTACTGAAAAGAAAACTGGTTTTGTTTGATAAAATTCTTCCCAAACATTTAATAAAGTCAAACACAAATAAGGCAACAAGAGAAGTATCACACTCTTGACTGTTGTAAAGTGAATCTGTACAGCAGATATAGATCATCTACATCAACAATATGATTTGTCTGAGTGGCTGAAAAGGACAGATTGAAAGAAAAATGTTTGAATCTATTAAGAATCATTACAAATATATATTTTTTTGACACCCCAAGTAGTCAGTAGTATATTGAGCCCTGCAAAGTGTTTGCCTGTAAGTATTAATACACATCAGCAGTTTGATTTTACAATAATGTGCATTTTAGTATTCAATTTTCCTATTAGGAGATGTTGAAACGCGTCTGTAAAATAACCAATGCTAACCAGTAGCATCTATTGGAATCCTCCCTTTTTAGGGACGAGTCCGCCCAGGTTCTAAGGCTGTCTAAATAATGAAATAATGAATAATAACAGCTTCGATCAATCTCTATATAACCTAAAAGAAAACTGGTTTTGTTTAAAAAGAAAATTATTTCCAAACATTTAATAAAGTCAAATACAAATAAGACAGTCTAAATAACGAAATAATGAATAATAACAGCTTCGATCAATCTCTATATAACCTAAAAGAAAACTGGTTTTGTTTAAAAAGAAAATTATTTCCAAACATTTAATAAAGTCAAATACAAATAAGACATAAGAAGTATCCAACACTTTTGTAAAATACATCTGTACAGCAGATATGATAATCTACATCAGGGATGTCCAACATGCGGCTCGCGGGCCGGATCAGATTCAATCCTGTGTTTGCTAAGTGTAGAATTGATCTGCATTTTTTAATAAATAAACTGCTGTTATAAATGTGTCCACTGGATGTCGCAATAGAAATTCTGTTAGGCAAGCCAATAGTTTATACCGGGGCGAGCAAGGGGTACACGGTAAAGCGGGGCTGTGACTCCTCCTCCTCGACCCAACGTAAAACAAACAGGAGTAATATAAACAATTAAAATGCTGCATAAGACGATGCACATTGAAATAGTTTTGTGGACATCATTGCCTTCTGTGCAAATTTAAAGAAAGTAAACAGTGTGATTTACTGCAATACTTTCAGTCTTCAAAGTTTTTTATTTTTGGTTAGTTGAAATTGTTCACACATTGCACAGCTTTTATTTTCCTATCGATACACAGTGATGCCGAGAAGGCAGGGAGTAAGTCAACCCTCTTGAACAGTTTTTACCTCAGTTTGTGTGGTTTGTTGAGTTAGCACAGGATTAATAAGTGGAAACGACAAATGAGATAGTCGATACATAGAAGTGTTTTTATTTGTTTTGTTTTTTGTTCCATCCTAGATGGGCTGTGACTCAAAGTTGAATTACTGTGTAGATACAGTGAAATTAAGTCCAGGTTAATTGTGTTCTTCACAGTGTTTTTGAAAGGGCACCAATTTTTCCCTTTAGAATTTACAACTAACTTGCAGTGTTTTTGTCACGATGATTATTTGTGATATGTACATTTTCAGAATGTGCTTCTTCTATTTTGGGCCAAAGTAAAACAAAGAAAACAATCTCAACTTGTCGTAGGTGTATTATTAAGTTATTATGCTATGATTTTTACCCGTCCGGCCCACGTGGGAATAGATTTTCCTCCATGCCGCCCCTGATCTAGAACTAGTTTGACACCCCTCCTCTACATCAACAATATGGTTTTCCTGAGTGGCTGGACAGGACAGATTAAAACTATTTTTTAAAATTATTATTATTATTTTTTTTTTTATTAAGAATCTTTACAAATTGGAATCGCAATTAATTATATATTAAAAAAATACAATAAAATGACACCCTTAATGGACAGGCTTTGAGACATTCTAAAGCACAGGTGTCAAACTCAAGGCCCGGGGGCCAGATCTGGCCCACCACATCATTGTATGTGGCCCGCGAAAGCCTGGGAAAAATGTGTGTTGATAAAATACTTCATTTTTTTCTTTACTAAATGCAAATAATTATTTCGATTTTTACAGGAAAAAATGTGTATCTTCTAAACATTATTATCTAATCATGCCAAATATCACATTATTACATAGTGTTTAAAAAAAAATAGGTTAGTAAAGATAACAGTTTGTACATGAAAAAATCTAATAATCGAGTGCGTAAGAAATGGTGTAATAATATGAGGTGATTACTGGTACACATTTACAAACCCCGTTTCCATATGAGTTGGGAAATTGTGTGAGATGTAAATATAAACGGAATACAATGATTTGCAAATCCTTTTCAACCCATATTCAATTGAATGCACTACAAAGACAACAAACTCATAAACTTTTTTTTTTTGTTGCAAATAATAATTAACTTAGGATTTCATGGCTGCAACACGTGCCAAAGTAGTTGGGAAAGGGCATGTTCACCACTGTGTTACATGGCCTTTCCTTTTAACAACACTCAGTAAACGTTTGGGAACTGAGGAGACACATTTTTTAAGCTTCTCAGGTGGAATTCTTTCTCATTCTTGCTTGATGTACAGCTTAAGTTGTTCAACAGTCCGGGGGTCTCTGTTGTGGTATTTTAGACTTCATAATGCGCCACACATTTTCAATGGGAGACAGGTCTGGACTACAGGCAGGCCAGTCTAGTACCCACACTCTTTTACTATGAAGCCATGTTGATGTAAAACGTGGCTTGGCATTGTCTTGCTGAAATAAGCAGGGGCGTCCATGGTAACATTGCTTGGTTGGCAACATGTGTTGCTCCAAAACCTGTATGTACCTTTCAGCATTAATGGTGCCTTCACAGATGTGTAAGTTACCCATGTCTTGGGCACTAATACACCCCCATACCATCACAGATGCTGCCTTTTACATTTTGCGCCTATAACAATCCCAATGGTTCCTTTCCTCTTTGGTCCGGAGGACACAATGTCCACAGTTTCCAAAAACAATTTGAAATGTGGACTCGTCAGACCACAGAACACTTTTCCACTTTGTATCAGTCCATCTTAGAGGAGCTCAGGCCCAGCAAAGCCGACGGCGTTTCTGGGTGTTGTTGATAAACGGTTTTCGCCTAGCATAGGAGAGTTTTAACTTGCACCTACAGATGTAGCGACCAACTGTAGTTACTGACAGTGGGTTTCTGAAGTGTTCCAGAGCCCATGTGGTGATATCCTTTACACACTGATGTCGCTTGTTAATGCAGTACAGCCTGAGGGATCGAAGGTCACGGGCTTAGCTGCTTATGTGCAGTGATTTCTCCAGATTCTCTGAACCCTTTGATGATATTATGGACCGTAGATGGGGAAATCCCTAAATTCCTAGCAATAGCTGGTTGAGAAAGGTTTTTCTTAAACTGTTCAACAATTTGCTCACGCATTTGTTGACAAAGTGGTGACCCTCGCCCCATCGTTGTTTGTGAATGACTGAGCATTTCATGGAATCTACTTTTATACCCAATCATGGAACCCACCTGTTCCCAATTTGCCTGTTCACCTGTGGGATGTTCCAAATAAGTGTTTGATGAGCATTCCTCAACTTTATCAGTATTTATTGCCACCTTTCCCAACTTCTTCTTCACATGTTGCTGGCATCAAATTCTAAAGTTAATGATTATTTGCAAAAAAAAAAAAGTTTATCAGTTTGAACATCAAATATGTTGTCTTTGTAGCATATTCAACTGAATATGGGTTGAAAATGATTTGCAAATCATTGTATTCCGTTTATATTTACATCTAACACAATTTCCCAACTCATATGGAAACGGGGTTTGTATATCAATGCTGTCAAATGGTATATTTTTTTAAAAAATCGGATCAATTAGAATTTTGATTAATCACAGGATATTGTCCACATGCATAATTTTAATTCATTTTAAAAAAAGCGGCCCTCTGAAGGCAGCCATTACTGTGAGGTGGCCCTCAATGAAAAGGAGTTTGACACTCCTGCTCTAAAGCTTAATACGGAATAGTTTGTGTTCATAGAAAACCAGGCAGAGCAGAGGCGAGTCCTCATCTTTTCTTCCTGCAATTCTCTTTTTTACCCCCCGCCCCCTCTCCCCCTCTCCTTCCCTCACTAGGTAAAGGTGTCCTCTGGAGGATTACAGCCAGGCCTCGGGGGGGATTTGTCTTAGCGCAGAGTGCCACCTTGTTGTCAAGGCGGCAATGACACATTTCTTTCAAAGGCACCCGTGACAGATGCTCACTGAGGAGACGTCAGCGGCTGATGCACGGCGACATCAATGCGGCGCATACAAAGATGCTGTCTGGGATACATATGAAGATGAAACGGGAGACGCGGGATTGGCCAGAGGGCAGGAAGATTATGACATGACATCAAGTGAGTGCTGGAGCTCCGACATGACTGCCTCGAGAATGTTTGCCGTGGCAAGACAGTGATACATTTTATTTCATTCGGTCGAGATAGATCATGGTAAGGAAGGATTTATTTCCCGCGACACGTGGACATACAAGTCACCAGATAACGACATCATTACTAAGCTTCAAAACAGAAGCTCTGTCAAAGATTTGTGTTTTAAAAAGGTAATAATGTTGTATAATGTTGCCTCTCTAAATCTTCAAGTATGTGGACTCTCATTCCAAGAAATAAGACTACAGCCGTGTCACAAAACTTTTGTCCATCAGGACCATACTGTATGTGTTGTCATTTGTTACCAAAATTAAGGCAGATTGTTGAGGTTTTACACCTTGTTAGCTTCTTCTTACACTTGAAAAATATGCAGGTTAAGAGTTGATTGTTTTACATTGTTTTTATATCTCATCTAGGTTTACCTTTTTGTATACCATATTTTCCGAAATACTAGGCGCACTTAAAATCATTGTTTTTCCTCAAAACTCAACAGTGCGCCTTATAACCCGGTGCGACTAATGCACGGAATAATTCTAGTTTTGCTTACTGACCTCGAAACAATTTTATTTGGTACATGGTGTAATGATAAGTGTGACCAGTAGATGGCAGCCAAACATAAGAGATACATGTAGACTGCACTATGATGGCAATATGACCCAAGTAAACAACACCAACATTTTATATGTTCCATTGAAAATATAGACATTACACACGGCGCTCAAAAATCTATCAAAAGGTTTTAGTACAACGTTGGTAAGCTATGAAGCCGCACCGCTTGATGTGCTTTACCATATGAGTATCATTATGGTGTGTGTATAAGGCAGGGGTGTCAAACTCATTTTAAAATCGGAGGCCACATGGAGAAAAATCTACTCCCAAGTGGGCCGGACTGGTAAAATCACGGCACGATAACATAAAAATAAAGACAACTTCAGATTGTTTTCTTTGTTTAAAAATAGAACAAGCACATTTTGAAAATGTACAAATCATAATGTTGTTGGAGTTTTTTTACATTTACACGTTGCGGTTAATAGTATTATATCTTTATTTGTCGTTATTTATACTTTCTACATAAATTATGTGATAATGTTCATCAGTCAACTTATTGGTGTTAATTTTCAATCTATCAAAATAAAAAAATAATACCAAAATCAAATTACTGGCTGTTATTTATGTAGTTTGCTCATTTTTGCCTTGACTGGTGCACTAACATCATGTGGTTATTTTTTTTTTACATATGGAGCATAATCTACAACGATACAAATAATTCATATTGCGACATCTAGTGGACACATTTAGAACAACAATTTCTTTCATTCAAAAATGTTGGCAAATTTTTATACTTAGCCAACTCATCCCGCGGGCCGGATAAAACCTGTACGCAAGCCTGATCCTGCCTGTACATGTAATACCCCTAGTATAAGGTAAGACATATTATCTGCCGTTTTGTTTCGCAAATATTATGCAAAAGCAACTTTTCTTTCCTTCTGGTACCTGCTGATCTTTATTTGGCATCTGTATAAATCCTGAAAAATTGCGCGAGTCCGCCTTTGTAGTCTGTGGCGACCTCGTAGTCGATGAGCTTCTTCTTTTTCCTCTGTCCTCTTGTTGTGGGACATTCATCCTCCACTGTTGCCATTTCTAATATAAAGTAGTGTAAAGTTCTTACTTATATCTTTCAGTAAACTCGCCATGAAAGCGCTAAAACACACCGGTTTAGTGAGTTTATATTATTCACCCAAGGAACTTTAGTTATGACGGTTTTTCACGGGACACATTTCTGGTGTTGTTTCCGGAAGAGGAGATGCTGCTCCATTATTGATTGAAATAAAGTCTGAATGTCATTAAAACAGTTAGCTCCATATTTTGACACTTCTTCCACTCCCGTCCTTGCACGCTACACCGCTACAATAAAAAAGATGATGGGAAGAAGACACTGCCGAAGGTGAGCCACGTAAATAAGACCGCCCACAAAACGGTGCATCCTGAAGCGACTGTCAGAAAGCGGCTTGAAGATGATCTGTAAAACAAAATCTATGCAACATTTTGACCAAAGAACCAACATTACATGTTATGTAGACCACAAGGAAGTGATTTACATTTAGACAAAAATTATAATAATATGACTCCTTTAATGGGCACTATAATCCGGTGTACATTATATAATGAGGTGGGTAGAGTAGCCAGAAATTGTACTCAAGTAAGAGTACTGTTACTTTAGAGATTTATTACTCAAGTAAAAGTAAACAGTAGTCACCCAAATATTTACTTGAGTAAAATTAAAGGTATGTTGTGAAAAAACTACTCAAGTACTGAGTAACTGATGAGTAACCTGTTCGTTTAATGATGACGGCAACAAATAATGCACAAAAACATAAAAATAGCAATGAGCAAATTCAGAGCCAGGAATATCTCTTAAGCAACTAAAACAATATATATTAAATAATAGGACATTAACATAAAAAATTAAAGCTCTATGGAGATGATGATTTCATTTTCCAGCATGATCCAGCAGTGCCAAAACCACCAGTAACTGGTGTACTGACCATGGCATTACTGTCCTCGATTGGCCTGCCAACTCCCCTGACCTGAACCCCATAGAGAATGTGTGGGGTATTGTGAAGAAGAAGCTGAAAGACACCAGACCCAATAATGCAAATGAGCTAAAGGCCGCTATTGAAGCATCCTGGGCATCCATAACACCTCAGCAATGCCACAGGTTGATTGCCTACATGCCACGCCGCATTGATGCAGTAATCTGTGCAAAAGGATTCCCAACCAAGTACTGAGTGCATTAATTGACATTTCCAAATGTTTGATTTTGTTTTGCTGTTATAAATCTTTATTTTTTACTTGGTCTGAAGAAATATTCTAGTTTTTTGAGATGGGATTTTGAGTTTTCTTAATCTGTATGCCATAATCAGCAATATTAAAATAATAAAAGGCTTGCAATATTTCAGTTGATGTGTAATTAATCCAGAATGTATGACATTTTCATGTTTTTAGTTGCATTACAGAAAATAAAGGACTTTATCACAATATTCTAATTTTCTGAGACGGTCCTGTATATGAAAAAAGATCAAAAATAGACCATTTATCGGCAGTGCGCCTTATAATCCGGTGCACCCTATGATCCAGATAATACGTTAATTGTTAAGAATATCGAAATGCTACCTAAAATATTGCCTGTACAGTTAAAAAAAAGTGTTATGTTGGCCAAAGTTTGATTCTGGAAGAGACTACTGGTCAATATGTTTCCATTGTTTACAATGGAAACGTAATTGGATTGATTAATTACCTTTAAAAACAGTCTCCATCAAAACTGACAAATTTTGTCATAGATTAAAAAATAATTAAATGTAACAGTGAATAATCAAGATTAAACACATGGTACATTTAAAATAGGATAGGAAAGGATACATTTTATTCATCCCACTTTGGGGAAATGATGTGATTTGCAGTGCAGATACAAAAAAGTCCACAACAAATAACACATGAAAACATCAGAGAACATAAGGGACATAAAAGGACACGAGGGATGGGTACCCAACTCTGTAGTTTTATAGATACCGCCTGAGTTGTGTCTGTAGTACCGGATATTGATTCCTGTAAAATCAAACTGCAACCAGACGTCACAGTTAGAGCAGACTCGGCCAAATTGCCTGGAGGTAATGTTGGAATGTTCCATGCCAACAAGGCAAATATGCCTCCTCAGGTTTTCCCTGGATTGCAACTATAGATGTGGCGGTGGGGGCGTGGCCAATGTGACATCATCATGTATACGACATGACCATTTTGATTTGCAATGATGAACATATTTTCTTTAAAAAGACTAACCAAACTTTTTATGTATATTCCAAATCCTACTCAGTGGCCTAGTGGTCAGAGTGTCCGCCCTGAGATCAGTAGATTGTGAGTTCAAACTCCGGCCGTGTCATACCAAAGACTATAAAAATAGGACCCATTACCTCCCTGCTTGGCACTCAACCACAAGGGTTGGAATTGGGGGTTAAATCACTATAAATGATTCCCGGGCGCGGCCACAGCTGCTGCTCACTGCTCCCCTCACCACCTAGGGGGTGATCAAGGGTGATGGGTCAAATAGTGTGTGTGTGACAATCATTGGTACTTTAAATTGTTAACTTTAAAACAAATGTGTTATTCGTTTTTCAGAATACATTTTTTCTCGTGTTATCAGAATCAGAACTAGCTTTATTGGCCAAGTGTGTATAACACCAAGGAATTTGACTTGCTCTCTTAGCTGCTTATAGTAAAATGTAATAAAGGCCACGGTATATTCTGCCCTATCTGAATGTTGCAACTAAGTTTGCCAAATATGTAAACAGTCCTTAATATGTAAAAAAAAACCTGTAAAACTAACCACACTAGGGAAAGTATATAAAAAATGTGTACATATTATATGAAGTGCACACACAGTACATGTAGAAATCACGTTAAATGAATACTATAGTTTGAAATAAACTTAAAATAGCAAGGCAATGTTGCAGGATGAAGGTTGGCTCTAACGCCGCTAGCTTTATGCTAACGTATAATGGACTAGCTCATTGGCAAGCTAACCCAAATTAGCATGGCCAATGGCAGGGCACATGCAGTCCTATGGACAAACAATCATTCACACTCACAATCATTTCTATGGATTATTTGCAGTCTCCTAACCTAGCATGCATATGTTTTGGAATGTGGGAGGAAACTGGAATCCTCAAAGAAAATGGAGGTTCGAAGACACACACGGCGTAGAGTTAGACGTTCTTGTCGGTTGTATTAGATTTAGGGTAATATACACAATTTCAAAAATGGCAAAGACATTGTAGCTTATACATTACATTTGCATGCACAATCTTCTATATAATACTTGCAAATGAGACTCAGTGCACTGAGTCTCATTTGCACTATTTACACTTTTTGTATAAGTTCTGGTGTACATGAGGTTTCCATTGTAGGTTAAGGTTCTAGAGTGTTACATAAATGTTAATGTTCGTGTGTAAACATGTGTAAAAATGTTCTTGCGCTGTCACCTGAACTCTGTATTTAAGTGTTAGACCTTTCAGAGAACCTCAAGAAAGGTCCAACATTTAACTATAGAGATCAGGTGACAGCTCAAGAACCTTTTTACTCTAATTTTTATTACACCTAAACATTTAACATATAAATAATACTATTATTTAATCATAATTAACCAAATGAATTAAGTCTAAAAGCACTATAAATGGTACACTTAAATCCAAATTGATATTTTTGATTAAATCCAAGGTCATTCCGTCAATAAAATGAACAAAGTGTGATTACGTTCTGATTAATGCTGTTAAATAGTGGCATTTACACAAAGTTGTAGGCTTTACATAACAATTTCTCTTCTGATTTATGTGATCGTCGAGATTGCAGATAGCAACCATATTATGTTACACTTAATTGACAGAGTTTTGTGGAAAAGATTGCCTCAACTTGATCAATTAAATCCAACGTTTTATTTCTTACAGTGTATAGTGTCATAAGGAAAACATATATAACAACTGGACAGCAGAGATGGCATTATCAGCTAAAATAAAAAATAACATTTAAATACTTATCTAAATTATATATTAACTTATGAACACACAAAAGTAAGGAAATATGAGTACCGGAATCGATTACCAGGTACCAAGAAATGGTGTGAAGGGTACCCATCTCAAATCAACACACCTATGAAGGCAAGACTAAAAGTAATTGTATTGTGCAATATAAAAACTACACATCCATGAGTAAATCAGTGATTAATGTAAATATCCATGTGTAAGCGTGTAGATGACCACTATGAAACCAACTGGTAGTGTATTGCAGTCCACCAGGCAGTGTCCTTACAGGGGATGAGAACTTAATTAGAAGATGATAAAAAAAAAAAGACCAGGAAAGGATGAAGTCAGAATGGACCAATGGGGTGATTGTTAGCAGGACATCTGGCACGCTTGACCTTCCACTTGTCTGACTGCCACACGTGCACGCAGCGCTTTGAACCGCGTGCACGTACACGCGTCATACATATGCAAAAATGTTGGCGATTTGTGCTCCAACAGGTTCCCAAAGAGCTGACAGCGGAAACATTGTGAAGGTGAACAACATGGCCGGTGGGGGGTGGCGGAGATGGAGACCATAATGAGATCGGTGTCCGGCTGCAGGCTGGCAAAACGTGGTACACCCAGCCACACACACACACACACACACACACACACACACACACACACACACACACACACACACACACACACACACACACACACACACACACACACACACACACACACACACACAGAGATTTGTGTATTTGAGACCTCAGAATAATCTCTTTAGGACCACCCTTTCTAGATATATAAGGATTTGTATTTAAAACATGGATAATATATACACACTATGTAAATATAAAAAAGCTTGTTGTGAACAATGAGTTGGAATTTCACAAGAAAAAGGTCACAATTTCACAAGAAAAACTTAGAATTTTGGCAGTTTCATAATAAAAATCGTAATTTTACTCAACGCAAGTCAAAATGTTACAAGAAAAACTGAACATTTGTGCAATATTATGATAAAAGTTGGAATTTTACTCAACAGTTTTCAACAATTTTACAAGAAAACTTAAAATGTTGGCAATTTTATGAAAAGGTCGTAATTTTACTCGACAAAAGTCACAATTTTCTAAGAAAACTTACAAATGTTGGCAATATTATAATAATAATTGGAATTTCACTTGGCAAAATCATGACAAAAGTCATCAATTTACTCAAAAAATGTCACAATATTGTGACAAAAATCAGAATTTTATATGACGAATGTCACCATTTTGCATTAAAAAGTCATAATTTTACATGAAAAAGTCATAATTTTACAAGAAAATATTGCAATACTACAGACACTTTGGAGCAATGCACGGACTCTAGTATCTGGCCCTCTATTGGATGCAATGGTTTTCCATATCGGGACCATGATTTCGGTCCTAACTTTTTCACCGGTCCTCATACGGACCCTTGTTGATGTCTCAAGAAGGGTAGAAATACAAGAACACACACACACACACACACACACACACACACACACACACACACACACACACACACACACACACACACACACACACACACGCCTGCTGCATATGAGGTCCGATGCATAAACAATGTGCCCTGAGATACAGCAGAGTGAGACTATGGCCCTTAGCCCAACTCCCACCAGCAACTCTGCCCTCCACTCTCTCGCTCACACTCACAAACGAACATGTGCATGAGAAGGACCAAACGGAGAGGAAAGGTGGCGCGCACAATGCAGTAACACACAGGTGTTGCACACAATCAGAGAAATAATCCTTGTAATAAATTACATGTTGTTTGTTGGATCATCAGCCTTAAAGGGACACGGCGTCCAGATCACCGAAATGTCACAAAGTACTATTTTTTGCTCCCGAGAATGAATAATTTCCCATAATATCAATTCATTTTTGAGGAATTGTGTAGAACTCATTTGTACTTAGAAAGCCTCCTTTCCATCGCCAGACTCGGTATGTCAGCCCTTCCTGTTGTGCCGTCATCTACACAACTGGAGTCCATGTAGACAGTGTGGACAGAGGCATATACAACTATTATTTTGGTCGCCGTGGTCCATGATTACTTCAAAACTGATATGGTTAACATTGTAAGCAAAAAATATATATGAAATAATCAATATTTCAGGAATTCCCTGCTTTTGCATAGCCACCTGTGTTTCCTCATGCTCTTTCAGAAAACATCAGTAGAAAAGGAAAAAAATATATATATATTTTTCACTACAGAAGGGTTCGGTCAATGCGCATATGAAACTGGTGGGGTTCGGTACCTCCAACAAGGTTAAGAACCACTAATATATATATGTATATATATATATATATATATATATATATATATATATATATATATATATATATATATATATATATATATATATATATATATATATATATATATATATATACACTGTATTTTTTGGAGTATAAGTCGCTCCGGAGTATAAGTCGGAAAGGCCAAAAATGCATAATAAAGAAGGAAAAAAACATATATAAGACGCACTGAAGTATAAGTCGCATTTTTTGGGGAAATGTATTTGACAAAACCCAACACCAAAAATAGTCATTTTAAAGCAATTTAAAATAAATAAAGAATATTGAACAACAGGCTGAATAAGTATACCTTTAATAACGTATAAATAACCAACTGAGAACGTGCCTGGTATGTTAACGTAACATATTATGGTAAGAGTCATTCAAATAACTATAACATATAGAACATGCTATACGTTTACCAAACAATCTGTCACTCCTAATCGCTAAATCCGATGAAATCTTATACGTCTAGTCTCTTACGTGAATGAGCTAAATAATATTATTTGATATTTTACGGTAATGTGTTAATAATTTCACACATAAGGCGCTCCTGAGTATAAGTCGCACCCCCGGCCAAACTATGAAAAAAACTGCGACTTATAGTCAGAAAAATACGGTATATATATATATATATATACACATATTATACACACACACACACACACACACACACACACACACACACACACACACACACACACACACACACACACACACACACACATATATATACATAAATGTATACATGTATATATATAAATATACATGTATATATATAAATATACATGTATATATATATATATATATATATATATATATATATATATATATATATATATATATATATATATATATATATATACAGTATATATACACACATATTGTATATATACACACACACACACATATGTATACATAAATATAAATGTATACATGTATATATATATATATATATATATATATATATATATATATATATATATATATATATATATATATATATATATATATATAATGACCACGAAAAGGACAGGCGGTAGAAATGGATGAATGGATACATTTCAAGAACTGTATAAGCAAGTCACTGAGTAGTAGAGATGTTAATGATAATGATAATGGGTTATACTTGTATAGCGCTTTTCTACCTTCAAGGTAGACAGTATTTCCACATTCACCCATTCACACACACATTCACATACTGATGGAGGGAGCTGCCATGCAAGGCGCTACCAGCACCCATCAGGAGCAAGGGTGAAGTGTCTTGCCCAAGGACACAACGGACGTGACTAGGATGGTAAAACACAACTGATTAGAGTTGTGACGTTTGCAAACAAATCTAATATTTTGAACAGTGTACGGTAAGTTATGATTCGCATTTTAGCAAGTCATTCGTTTGGGAGATATCTTTTTATTTATTTGCCATGCTGCTGCATGCACAAGTCGACTACATAACATGTACCGTATTTGCCGGACCATAGGGCGCACCGGATTATAAGGCGCACAGCCGATGAATGGTCTATTTTTTATCTTTTTTCATATATTAGTTGCACCTGATAATAAGGCGTATTAAAGGCCTACTGAAACCCACTACTACCGACCACGCAGTCTGATAGTTTATATATCAATGATGAAATCTTAACATTATAACACATGCCAATACGGCCGGGTTAACTTATAAAGTGACATTTTAAATTTGCCGCTAAACTTCCGGTTCGAAACGCCTCTGAGGATGACGTATGCGCGTGACGTAGCCCGGGGAACACGGGTATGCCTTCCCCATTGAATACAATACAAAAAAGCTCTGTTTTCATTTCATAATTCCACAGTATTCTGGACATCTGTGTTCGTGAATCTGTTGCAATTATGTTCATTGCATTATGGAGAAAGAAGCTGAGCAAGCAAAGAAGAAAGTTGTCGGTGCGAAACGGAAGTATTTTTCGAACGAAGTCAGCAACAACAGTACACAGCCGGCGCTTCTTTGTTTACATTCCCGAAAGATGCAGTCAAGATGGAAGAACTCGGATAACAGAGACTCTAACCAGGAGGACTTTTGACTTCGATACACAGACGCCTGTAGAGAACTGGGACAACACAGACTCTTACCAGGATTACTTTGATTTGGATGACAAAGACGCAGACGTGCTACCGTGAGTATGCAGCTTTGGCTTCTAAACATTTGATAGCTTGACCGTATGTGCGCGTCACGTACGTAACTTTTTAAAAATATATAAGCTTTATGAACATTGGGTTAGGTGAACTGTCTTTTGGGCTGAGTGATTGTGTGTGTTGATCAGGTGTTTGAATTGTATTGGCGTGTTCTATGGAGCTAGGAGCTAGCAGAGGAGCTAGGAGCTAGCATAACAAACACGTAGGTGTTTTTATGCAGGATTAATTTGTGGCATATTTAATATAAGCCTGGTTGTGTTGTGGCTAATAGAGTATAAATATGTCTTGTGTTTATTTACTGTTGTAGTCATTCCCAGCTGAATATCAGGTACCGTGAGTATGCAGCCTTGGCTGCTAAACATTTGATAGCTTGACCGTATGTGCGCGTCACGTACGTAACTTTTTAAAAATATATAAGCTTTATGAACCTTGGGTTAGGTGATCGGTCTTTTGGGCTGAGTGATTGTGTGTGTTGATCAGGTGTTTGAATTGTATTGGCGCGTTCTATGGAGCTAGGAGCTAGCAGAGGAGCTAGGAGCTAGCATAACAAACACGTAGGTGTTTTTATGCAGGATTAATTTGTGGCATGTTAAATATAAGCCTGGTTGTGTTGTGGCTAATAGAGTATATATATGTCTTGTGTTTATTTACTGTTGTAGTCATTCCCAGCTGAATATCAGGTCACCCCCGGCTCTCACAGCATCTTCCCTATCTGAATAGCTTCAACTCCCCACTAGTCCTTCACTTGCACTTTACTCATCCACAAATCTTTCATCCTCGCTCAAATTAATGGGGAAATTGTCGCTTTCTCGGTCCGAATCTCTCTCACTTCATGCGGCCATCATTGTAAACAATAGGGAACTTTGCGTATATGTTCAATTGACTACGTCACGCTACTTACGGTAGGGGCAAGCCTTTTTTTATCAGATACCAAAAGTTGCGATCTTTATCGTCGTTGTTCTATACTAAATCCTTTCAGCAAAAATATGGCAACATCGCGAAATGATCAAGTATGACACATAGAATAGATCTGCTATCCCCGTTTAAATAAAAACAAATCATTTCAGTAGGCCTTTAAAGGGGTCATATTATTATTATTTTTTCTAAATGTAAAACACTTCCTTGTAGTCTACATAACATGTAATGGTGGTTCTTTGGTCAAAATAATAATAATAATAATAATAATAATAATAATAATAATAATAATAATACCTGGGATTTATACAGCGCTTTTCTAAGTACCCAAAGTCACTTTACATGTTTTTCTGAACCCATTAATCATTCACACCTGGTGGTAAAATGTTGCATAGATTATGTTTTACAGATCATCTTCAAGCCGCTTTCTGACAGTCGCTTCAGGATGCGCCGTTTTGTGGGCGGTCTTATTTACGTGGCTCACCTTCGGCAGTGTCTTCTCCCCGTCATCTTTGTTGTAGCAGTGTAGCGTGCAAGGACGGGAGTGGAAGAAGTGTCAAAAGATGGAGCTAACTGTTTTAATGACATTCAGACTTTACTTAAATCAATAACGGAGCAGCATCTCCTCATCCGTAAACAACAACACCGGAAATGTGTCCCGTGAAAAACCGTCCGACCGGAACTCTCTAATAACTAAATTTCCTTGGGTGAATAATGTAAACTCACTACACCGGTTTGTTTTAGCGTTTTCATGGTGAGTTTACTGACAGATATAAGTAAGAACTTTACATTACTTTATATTAGAAATGGCAACAGTGGATGATGAATGTCCCACAACAAGAGGACAGAGGATAAAGAAGAAGCTCATCAACTACGGCCTCGGACTACAATGGCGGACGCGCACAGATTTTCGGGACTTATGCAGATCCCAAATACACATCAGCAGGTACCAATAGGTAAGAAAAGTTGGTTTTTTTTGCATAATATTGTGAAACAAAACGCCAGATAATATCTCCTTATAGGTGCCATTTTGGGGTCCTTATACACACACCATAATAATACCCGTATGTTAAAGCGCAGTACGTCTGACTACAGTTGCTGTAATTTGCGTCAAGCGGTGCATCTTCCTAGCTTACCAAAGTCACACTAAAACATTTTGACAGATTTATGAGCGCCGTATGTAATGTTCTATAGGCATAGGGTTTAGTACGTGTGCCTCACAATACAAAGGTCCTGGAGTAAATGTGTCACCCATGGATCAGGATGATTCCATTCACAAATGTATGTTTTTGCAGCTGCAAAAAGCACCCTGGAAGTAATTGCTATCCATTTGTTGTTTTTTTAGGGAAAAAAAATTGCAAAAAGGATATGCTTAAGATAATAATAATCTATCAATAAAAGAAGCCCACCAGGAGGGCTGAAAGTAAATTATTTATTACAATTTGTTCATTTGTTCACGTATTGTGTCTGTTGTTTTGAATAGGCTGTATTCAAGTTGAATGGACTACAATGACAGACGCGCTGAGATTTCGGGACTTATGCAGATCCATAAGTAAGAAAAGTTGGTTTTGCATAATATTGCGAAACAAAACACCAGATAATGTCTCCTAATAGGTGCTATTTTTGGGTCGTTATACACACACCATAATAATACCCGTATGTTGAAGCACAGTACGTCTGACTACAGTAGCATTCCGTCAAGCGGTGCATCTTCTTAGCTTACCGAAGTCGTACTAAAACATTTTGACAGATTTATGAGCGCCGTGTGTAATGTTATATATTCTCAATGGAACATCAACGTTGTGGGCTTGCTTGCTAGCGTCATTTATTGAACCAGCGTCGACTTGCAATCCACACTTATGTGTGACTGCCATCTACTGGTCACACTTATTATTACACTTTGTACCAGATAAAATTGCTTCGAGGTCTGTAAGCACAACCAGAATTAATTTGTACAGTAGGATTTTAAGTACACCTTGAAGTCCAAAAAATCTGGTTAAATAACGAGTCTTTCGAACGGCTCCTCAAAGAGCCACAAATCCCATCTTTAATACCGATTAGTCACTCTGTGTCAGAACTGCCAATCAGGATGATTCCATTCACAAATTCATGTTTTTACAGCTGCAAAAAGCACCCTGGAAGTAAATGCTATCCATTTGTTGTTGTTTTTAGGGAAAAACATTGCAAAAAGAATGCGCTTAAGATAATAACAATCTATAAATAAAAGAAGCCCACCAGGAGGGCTGAAAGTAAATTATTTATTAGAAATTGTTCATTTGTTCACGCATTGTGTCTGTTGTTTTGGATAGGCTGAATTCAAGTTGAATGGAATAGTTCATTCCTCTGAAACAGAGCTCTTTAGAGAAAGTTTACAAAAGTGGTTCCGACGCTCCTCCACAATTTCACGTCTATTGTTGCTAACATTTCAACGTGATAATGATGTTTGTGCAAACATTCGGCCGCCTTGTTGGACTGTCAATATCCTCCCCGGAGCTCACGAGGGCATTCATTTTTACATTTGCAGTGAAGAGAAATTAAGGAGAACGGGGGAGCGGCAAGCGAGTGCTGTTGAAACAACGAGGAAGGAGATAATTGAGATGTCCGGCGCTTGATAAAATGCACTTTTTTCCACTGATGCTGGCAGAGGAGAGAGAGAGAGAGAGATGGAGGAGAGGAGGTCTAGAGGGAGGTGACAGTGGAGTATGTGGCTGTGCTGCCTGTCTGACCTGATTGCAAATAAGCGCAGGCGCTCCACCGCGGCCCAGAAGCACTTCACTGTGCACACACACACACACACACACACACACACACACACACACACACACACACACACACACACACACACACACACACACACACACACACACACACACACACTCTTTAATAAGACTGCTTAATGGTGACTGTACAACGCCACAACAGTAGAATTCAAATGTGTGTGCATGGATACAGGATGGGGACACGGGGAAGGGGGCTGCTGTGGTGAGACAGCAAGGGGAACGGGGAATAGATGGGTAGGGAGAGGATGGGTTGTGGGGGGGGGGGGGCAACGGTGGGTTTCTGAGATGCATTTGCAATTTAAAACACGGTTTGGTATAATGAAAATGTAAAGCAGTGGTTTTATTTTATTCAGTGTGGCAGGTTCGGATTCCCAGAGAACCTCCACTTGAGCAATCAGTCCATTAATAATTGAATTTTTGTTCAGGAGCTGCGCGCGCACACACACACACACACACACACACACACACACACACACACACACACACACACACACACACACACACACACACACACACACACACACACACACACACACACACACACACACACACACACACATATTGAGTGTGCAAAACTGTAAGCGACAAATGCGTCTTCTCCTTCCAGCTGCTGACCCTAATATTAAGTGGCCAATTAGAGATCTTTATTTAATTGCCCGGTTACTCATTCTCACTACACACTCTACCAACAACTGACACTAGAGCATCAGGGATGGATTGGCCACACACGCACGCACGCGCACACACATGCACACACACACACACACACACACACACACACACACACACACACACACACACACACACACACACACTTGTATTTGTTACCTTCTTGAGACCTCCTAAAAATGCCTACCTCTTTAGGACCACCCTTTCTAGATATATAAAGATTTGTATGTACAACATTTATAATACATACATACTATGCAAATATAAAAAAGGTAAGCTTTTAGGTATATATATATATATTTATTTTTTTGGTTTGTAATTGGTTTTTAATCTTCATTATTTACTTCAAGTTATTACAGTATGTCTCTTTATACATATATATATATATTTTTAAAAAAAAATCAATTTGGCCAAAGGGGGCGCATTTCAATTTCTTACACACACTTGTTATTACATATGTTGGCCAGAGGGGGAGCACTTAAAATTTTCACACACACTTGTTATTTCATATGTTGACCAGAGGGGGAGCACTTTTAAAACCGACACACAGTCAATTTGAAAAATCCCTGCTTTTTGGGACCACTCTCATTTTGATATATTTCATCACCAGGGGTGCAAATGAGACATTCTCTATTAGATGCAATGGTTTTCCGTATTGGGACCATGGTTTATGTCCTAACTTGTTCACCGGTCCTCATATGGAAGGTACTTTTCCTTGTTGATGTTTTAAGAAGGGTAGAAATACAAGAACACACACACACACACATATTTTGTGCGACAGGCAGAGATATCTTGATAATTCCCACATAAAGATGCCTTGTTGCTGCTGCACTATTTCAAACAGGAGGGCGCTTTGATAGCTGCACCCAAAAATAACAATGAGAGCACTGTAACATGCACTCACTTGTCGCTTTATTAGGTACAACCCATTCATTCTTGTTTCTGGTTATTGTTTTTATATTAATATTATCTTGATTTTGTATGTACTTTATGTCATATTTTATTCATTATGGTACTTTTTCGTCACTTAGAATATCGTTTGTCTTTGGTACACCAATGTGTTTATTGTAGGCCATTGGTTCTTTGTTTTAATTTTGCAAAAATTATATATATATACTGTATCTATATTTATATTGTTTTTTTTTATCTTTGGTATGAATATTATTATGTAAACTCCAAGTTATTGTTTTTTTTGTTTTTTTGTTGTAGCTATTTTTGTATTACAACATTTTATTATTGATCATGCATTGTAATCTTTTGTTCTGTGATTGTGTGATGTTTTTGCCTGGAGCCCAAGAAGAATAGTCTCCACTGCGGTGTAGACTAATGGGGATCCTTATTAAACTAAACTAAACCTATATTTCAAGATCCCATGTTATGCTATTTTTCCACCATTCTGAAGACGTCTCAGTGGTCCCACAATTGAGTATTCAGAGTGTGTTGCCCAAAAATCTAACCCTGATGCTGGAATTTTGACAGTGTCTCTTAACCATTGTTGGGCCGCCAAACAATATCTTTGTCCCAGCTGTGATCCGTATGGGCCAACGCTGTACTCACTTGTAGTACACCTTTCTACCACTTGTAGCAGTAATGAAAATATCAAACAAACAGAAGATGTCTGGAGCTTAAATCAAAGAGAAGTTTCTTAAGCGCAAAAATTATGACTAAAGTACTGAAGCTGCACTTTCATTGGCACGTGAATTTTTTAAATCTGATTTATTTAAGAAACATATTTAGTTAGGGACGGCATGGCGAAGTTGGTAGAGTGGCCGTGCCAGCAATCGGAAGGTTGCTGGTTACTGGGGTTCAATCCCCACCTTCTACCATCCTAGTCACATCCGTTGTGTCCTTGGGCAAGACACTTCACCCTTGCTCCTGATGGCTGCTGGTTAGCGCCTTGCATGGCAGCTCCCGCCATCAGTGTGTGAATGTGTGTGTGAATGTGGAAATACTGTCAAAGCGCTTTGAGTACCTTGAAGGTAGAAAAGCGCTATACAAGTATAACCCATTTATCATAGTTAGAATGTATTTAATTTAGCGTGTAAATTTATTTTTGCAATCAGCCTGACCTGAGCCTTGATAATACTCTTTGTGATTAACACATGCTTTCATATCATTTGACAAGGTTTATCCTGTTAAACTGTAAGTAGGTTAAATATGATTAAAATCCAGAATGAGATGAATAATTCTGTGTTAATGTTTGAGTGGTCCCCGGGCCCCTCTTTACTGGAAAAGTTGGGCCCCGAGGTCAAAAAGGGTAGGAACCCCTGGTTTAAAACATGAAGCATCCTGTTGTGTGCAGCGTTCATTTTTGTTGACTAAAAATTTTCTTTCTTCCTACCCTACTGTCTAAAGCAGGCCTGGGCAATTATTTTGCCTCGGGGGGCTAAATTTAGAGAAAATAATGTGTCTGGGGGTCGGTATATCTATTTTTATGAACACTAATACAAAACCTCAGAATGATCCAACCATCCATTTTCTACCGCTTGTCCCATTCGGTGTTGCGGGGGTACTGAAGCCTATCTCAGCTGCATTTGGGCGGAAGGCGGGGTCTTGGCTTGGGTCTTGGCTTGGGTCTTGGCTTGGGTCTTGGCGTTGTGGAGCTACGACTGGCGGCACTTGGCGTCGTGGAGCTGCGACTGGCGGCACTTGGCGTCGTGGAGCTGCGACTGGCGGCACTTGGTGTCATGGAGCCGCTACTGGCGGCACTTGGCGTGGTGCAGGAACTGGTATGTGATGTGGAGCTTGGCGTGGTGGAACTTGGCGTGGTGCTGCTAGGCATGTTGGTAGCCTTGGAGCAGGGCGTGGAGCTAGCCGTGGCGTAGGTACTAGCCTTGGTGCTGGTGCTAGCCTTGGCGCTGGTGCTAGCCTTGGCGCTGGTGCTAGCCTTGGAGCAGGGACAGGTGCTAGCCTTGGAGCAGCTAGCCGTGGTGCAGGTGGAAGTGGCCTAGCTGGGGGTTGCGGCTTGGCAGGCCGAAAGACCGGAGGTGGTGACGGGACCGGAGGTTGCAGCTTAGCCGGCCGAAAGACCAGAGGCGGCGGCCGGGCTGGCGGCTGTGGCTTGGCAAGCCGAAGAACTGGTGGTGGCGGCCGTGCTAGAGGCTGTGGCTTGGCATGACGCTGGGCGACCCCACCTGCACAGTTCCCAGCCCTAGCCCCCCCTCAAGGAGCGGATACCAGACGCGCTCCCCGCTGTCTGGAACCGTTTCTTGGGGTGGGTGGAGGGAGGTCAGGAGGGGGGAAAAATCCTCCCCTCTAAATTGTCCAAAAAGTCTTTCTTTCCCCCCCACCTGGGCTTTTGTGGGTGAAGAAAAAATGTGTGACTTGGGCGTGTGACTTGGGCGTGGCTTGAGTCCTGGGGGGCGGGGCATAAAAACTAGGACGTGGCTTGGTTTGACAAGATCTAATTTGTAAAAACATGTCCTGATAATGCTTGATCATGGTCTTTGAGTCTTTTGTTGGAGGCGGGTGATCAAAAGTAAAAGAGTTGAAAAAAAAAATCCTGGTCTGTGACGTCATCCTTGAGCTGCGGAGCTGGCAGCAGCCTGCTTCCGCCCGGAGTGGGAGGAGCCTGCGGGAGCGGCGCATTCTGTACCCTCGCGGAAGGCCTCCCCGACGTCCCTCGTCTTTGGCGGCGCTTCCGTGGCTGGGGAGACGCGCTAGCGTCGTCAGGGCACACGGAGCTCAATGGCACCAGTTTGCCGCCAGGACCCCAGACCAGGTCCTTGCGCTCCGTGGAGGAATAGCGCAGCGTCTCGGCCTCCATGGCGCGCAGCACCGCCCAAGAAGCCTCCTCCAAACTGTCCAACTTTTGTGCGGAAAAAATATTATGCTGGCGACATAATGTCAAGACTTGGACTTTGGGGTTTGTTTTCCCGGAAGGCAACGGAAAGTTGGCGCGGGCAAGACATGAATGTAAGTACATGATTTATTTAACACTATCAAAAAAGAACAAACGAAAGGCGCGCACAATGGCGGAGAACAAACTTGACTATTGAAACAAAACTTGCACAAGGGCAGAAACTATAAACAATAAACAAAAACTTACTTGGCATGGAACGGTGAAACAAACAGCGTGAACTGAGCATGGAATCGTAAACATGGCATGAAACAGAGTGATGATACCAGAAAGACCGCCTGGCAACTGGAAGCTTAAATAATAGTGACATGATTAGTGACAACAGGTGCGTGACTCAAAATGTGAAAACGTGAGACAGGTGCGTGACATGAGGATGTGAACCAGGTGAAACTAATGGTTGCTATGGTGACAAAGCAAGGGAGTGAAAACAGGAAATAAAAAGTGTCCAAAAACCAAACAACATGACTTAAACAAAACATGATCAACAGACATGATAAAAGGTACATACAGGTTTTGGAGCAACATATGTTGCCATCCAAGCAACGTAATCATGGACGCCCCTGCTTATTTCAGCAAGACAATCTCAAGCCACGTGTTACAACAGCGTGGCTTAATAGTAAAATAGTGCGGGTACTAGACTGGCCTGCTTGTAGTCCAGATCTGTCTCCCATTGAAAATGTGTGGCGCAATATGAAGCCTAAAATACCACAACGGAACAACTTAAGCTAAACATCAAGCAAGAATGGGAAATAATTCCGCCTGAAAAGCTTCAAAAATTGGTCTCCTCAGTTCCCAAACGTTTACTGAGTGTTGTTAAAAGGAAAGGCCATGTAACACAGTGGTAAAAATGCCCCTATGCCAACTTTTTTGCAATGTGTTGCTGCCATTAAATTGTAAGTTTATGATTTGCAAAAAAAAAAAAGGTTTTTTCTCAGCTTGAACATTAAATATCTTGTCTTTGCAGTGTATTCAATTGAATATAAATTGAAAATAATTTGTAAATCCTTGCATTCTGTTTTTATTTACGAATTACACAACGTGCCAACTTCACTGGTTCTGGGTTTTGTATTAAAGGTTTGCATGTATTAAAACGCATGCATTGATAGTGCATTCAAAGCTCATCTACTAGGCTCGTGCTCAGAGGATGGAAATGCGCAAAAGAGCGAGCGCAATCCATTTAGCGCAGTGGTCCCCAACCACTGGGCCGTGGCCCGGTATCGGTCCGTGGATCGATTGGTACCGGGCTGCAGAATAAATAAAAAAAATAAAAAATAAAAATAAATGTGTTTTTTTATTTTCATTTTTTTATTAAATCATTCTGTTATTAATATTTCTGGTTCCTACATTATAAATCAATATAGATCAATACAGTCTGCAGGCATACAGTCCGTAAGCACACATGATTGTATTTTTTTATGACAAAAATAAAATAATATAAAAAAATTAATAACACAGAATAAATAACACATTTTCGAGCGTTGACCGGTCCGCAGTTACAAAAAGGTTGGGGACCACTGATTTAGCGTGTCTGTCTTCATGTATATGCAGAATGTATGCTGACTATTAGAACGCCCACAATACTGGGAGATGCCAATTTCAATCAATCAATCAATCAATCAAGGGGAAGCAGTGCACTATCAACACCGTGTATGGTGAGGATGGTGTTCTGCTGACCTCGACTGCGGATGTTGTGGATCGGGAGGGAATACTTCGAAGACCTCCTCAATCCCACCAACATGTCTTCCTATGAGGAAGCAGTGCCTGGGGAATCTGTGGTGGGCTCTCCTATTTCTGGGGCTGAAGTTGCTGAGGTAGTTAAAAATCTCCTCGGTGGCAAGGCCTCGGGGGTGGATGAGATCCGCCCGGAGTTCCTTAAGGCTCTGGATGCTGTGGGGCTGTCTTGGTTGACAAGACTCTGCAGCATCGCATGGACATCGGGGGCGGTACCTCTGGATTGGCAGACCGGGGTGGTGGTTCCTCTCTTTAAGAAGGGGAACCGGAGGGTGTGTTCTAACTATCGTGGGATCACACTCCTCAGCCTTCCCGGTAAGGTCTATTCAGGTGTGCTGGAGAGGAGGCTACGCCGGATAGTCGAACCTCGGATTCAGGAGGAACAGTGTGGTTTTCGTCCTGGTCGTGGAACTGTGGACCAGCTCTATACTCTCGGCAGGGTCCTTGAGGGTGCATGGGTGTTTGCCCAACCAGTCTACATGTGTTTTGTGGACTTGGAGAAGGCATTCGACCGTGTCCCTCGGGAAGTCCT
This sequence comes from Entelurus aequoreus, assembly GCF_033978785.1. Lineage (NCBI taxonomy): Eukaryota > Metazoa > Chordata > Actinopteri > Syngnathiformes > Syngnathidae > Entelurus > Entelurus aequoreus. The sequence goes on from NC_084736.1 coordinate 54,672,495, forward strand.
GTGGGGAGTGCTCAGAGAGTATGGGGTATCGGACTGTCTGATTGTGGCGGTCCGCTCCCTGTATGATCAGTGTCAGAGCTTGGTCCGCATTGCCGGCAGTAAGTCGGACACGTTTCCAGTGAGGGTTGGACTCCGCCAAGGCTGCCCTTTGTCACCGATTCTGTTCATAACTTTTATGGACAGAATTTCTAGGCGCAGTCAAGGCGTTGAGGGGATCCGGTTTGGTGGCTGCAGGATTAGGTCTCTGCTTTTTGCAGATGATGTGGTCCTGATGGCTTCATCTGGCCTGGATCTTCAGCTCTCACCGGATCGGTTCGCAGCTGAGTGTGAAGCGACTGGGATGAGAATCAGCACCTCCAAGTCAGAGTCCATGGTTCTCGCCCGGAAAAGGGTGGAGTGCCATCTCCGGGTTGGGGAGGAGATCTTGCCCCAAGTGGAGGAGTTCAAGTACCTCGGAGTCTTGTTCACGAGTGAGGGAAGAGTGGATCGTGAGATCGACAGGCGGATCGGTGCGGCGTCTTCAGTAATGCGGACGCTCTATCGGTCTGTTGTGGTGAAGAAGGAGCTGAGCCGCAAGGCAAAGCTCTCAATCTACCGGTCGATCTACGTTCCCATCCTCACCTATGGTCATGAGCTTTGGGTTATGACCGAAAGGACAAGATCACGGGTACAGGCGGCCGAAATGAGTTTTCTCCGCCGGGTGGCGGGTCTCTCCCTTAGAGATAGGGTGAGAAGCTCTGTCATCCGGGAGGAGCTCAAAGTAAAGCCACTGCTCCTCCACATCGAGAGGAGCCAGATGAGGTGGTTCGGGCATCTGGTCAGGATGCCACCCGAACGCCTCCCTAGGGAGGTGTTTAGGGCACGTCCGACCGGTAAGAGGCCACGGGGAAGACCCAGGACACGTTGGGAAGACTATGTCTCCCGGTTGGCCTGGGAACGCATTGGGATCCCCCGGGAAGAGCTCGACGAAGTGGCTGGGGAGAGGGAAGTCTGGGCTTCCCTGCTTAGGCTGCTGCCCCCGCGACCCGACCTCGGATAAGCGGAGGAAGATGGATGGATGGATGGATGGATCAATCAATGTTTATTTATATAGCCCTAAATCACAAGTGTCTCAATATGATCATTTACCAATCGCAGTGTGATTTATCAAGACTGAAAACCATAACCGATTTTCTGCGGCCGCTGTGTTGCGTTTATAATTATTACGTCTAGAGAGTGCTTGCAAACTGGCACAGTTATGCACAAATGGTTGTGAAAAGGAGGCAATCCTACAGCAAAGAGAATATTGGACCTGTGTGCGTGTCAACACATTTAAACTGTCAAAATTAAGATTAGTAGCATCTTCTATCCAGCAGTGACATTTTATAATTTCAATTAATTCAAATTGCTTCATTCCATTGATTAGTTTGGGTGTCTGCTTCCTTTTTGTAATGGTGTTGATTTTTTTAGGAGATATATTATTTACACAGGTATGTATTATTAGTAATATGAAAAAAAACATCTTGCAATATGCCTTTTCTTGCATCTGACGCACCTTTCCAACACCCAGAGCTAAAAGTGGAATGTGTTTTCTAGATCGCACTTCTAAATCGCCCAGAAAAGGTGGTACAAATTGGACAACATACCCAAACAGCACAGATTGGACCGTTGGAGCATGTGATGTCATGGATGTGGAGTGTATCCTGGGGGAAAGCCGGGATATATTCACAATACACATTTAAATAAGGTTGGCCGAATTACTTTTGCACTCTTTATCAGTTGTACACGCAGTCTTAGTAAATCACCCGCAGCACACCCACTAATAATACTGACACTAGTTGGCACTTGTTACTTAATAGATCAGGCCCTGAGTATTATCCAGTTCCTGGTATGAACGCTCTATGCTAGGAGTGCCCATTACGTCCATCGTCAGGGAATTTAAAAAAATAGACATTACCGTATGTATCATCAATCTTCACCATGACGTCACATTTGTCACTTAATTGACATTCACTGCAACCGAGGGTCTTCTGAGATGAACGCTGGCTGGTGTGAGCTTAGTATGAAGAAAAAACCAAGAGGAAGGAACGCGAGAAATACTTTTTAATTCAACACGGACCCTCTCTCCCAAACACTTGCCATCAAAAGTGTAAAGACTGACCACACAGTTCCTGTCTTCACAATAAAAGTGCTGCTCCATCCATCCAAAACAAGGATCTCAGAAAACTAGCGCGCACAAGCTAGCGAGCCACGGAGTTAGCCTCCAATGTATTTCTTGTAAAGGTTATAAATAGGAGTTTGGAAGATGGACAAGTAAGAATGTAAAAATATTGGTTATTAGTTATTGGAAAGAGAGGACTTTTTTTTTCCCATCACAATGCAAATTCAAAATATTTAAACTTTTGAGCACTACTGTAAATCAGAATAAGGTAATGCACCAACTTATTTTATGGTCTTCAAGAAAGAAATTAGTCTATATGCATTTAAAGTGTTTGTATCTTTATTAAACACCTTTACCATGTTAACAAACATGTCTGTTTAAAAATATATATATATATATTTGTTTATATATATATATATATATATATATATATATATATATATATATATATATATATATATATATATATATATATATATATATATATATATACATGTATATATATATATATATATATATATATATATATATATATATATATATATATATATATATATATATATATATGTATGTATGTGTATATATATATATATATATATATATATATATATATATATATATATATATATATATATATATATATATATATATATATATATATATATATATATACAACAAATGTCATTATTGGCTTTATATTAACCAAAAATATTAGGGTACATTAAACATATGTTTATTATTGCAAGTTTGTCCTTAAACAAAATAGTGAACATACTAGACAACTTGTCTTTTAGTATTAAGTAAACAAACAAAGGCTCCTAATTTAGTCTGCTGACGTATGTAGTAACATATTGTGTCATTTATCATTCTATTATTTTGTCAAAAGTATTAAGGACAAGTGGTAGAAAATGAATTATTAATATATTTGTTCATTTACTGTTATTATTTGCTTACTTTCTCTTTTAACATGTTCTATCTACACTTCTGTTAAAATGTAATAATCACTTATTCTTCTGTTGTTTGACATTTTACATTAGTTTTGGATGATACCGCAAATGTGGGTATCAATCCGATACCAAGTAGTTACAGGATTATACATTGGTCATATTTAAAGTCCTCATGTGTCCAGGGATGTATTCCCTGAGTTTATAAACATAATATAAATAACTAAAAAAATGAAAGAAGATTTTGTGATGCTAAAAAATATCAATGTAATCATAGTAGTATCGACAAGATACGCTATAGTACTTGGTATCATCACAGTGGATGTTAGGTGTAGATCCACCAATGGCGTTTGTTTATATTGTAGCGCCCAGGAAGCGTTGGTGCTGCAGGGAATTCTGGGAATTTGTTCTGTAATGTTTATGTTGTGTTGCAGTGCAAAAATTCGCCCAAAATGTGTTTGTCATTGTTGTTTAGTGCGGTTTCACTATATGGCACATATTTATGACAGTGTTGGCGTTGTTCATACGGCCACCCTTACTTAGTGTGTCATGTATGGCTGTTGACTAAGTATGCACTTCATTCGCATGTGATTGGTGTGTTCAAGGTTAAGATGGTCGCCATAATGGTTACTGTTTGGGTATGGTGAAATCTTGTCTTTACTTGGTCAACCACAGACAAGTTTTTACGCATCCATTTCCATTGCTGCGGTGAGAAGTGAAGCATGTATAGTTATCACGCGTCCTACAGGGTTGATGCTTGAAATAACCGTATTTGATTTGTCTCCATGGAGACAAGGATTAGTGATAATGAAGTAGTTACAACACTGCGGACTGACATTAGCCACTAGCTAGCTAGCCATGTCTTAAAGCACCTCTTCCTGAGGGCGTTCTGCATGACACGACGGGTGGCGGTATAGTACCGAATATGATTAATTAGTATCGCGGTACTATACTAATACCGGTATACCGTACAACCCTAATACATATACATATATATGAGGTCGATCCCCTCGACTTTATCATTTGACAAGTAGTTCGCCTGCTGAAAAAGTGTGTGCACATTTGTTCTATGCCACTGATCTCAAACTGTTACGCCAAAGAATCACTTAATTAAATATCCAAATACAGTGTTACTGTTCAAACTGGGTGTAATGTTACACTGGCCAAAAATATTAAATATACTTTTTGAATAAAACCTCTTCGACGCTACTGTATTCTAATGTTGGTCATGATGGTGGTACTTGGAGACCAAAGTGTTTTCTGAGGTGGCACTTGGTGAAAAAGTTTGAGAGCCACTGATCTATGCGGTTGTTTCGGGACACGACCACTACAAAGGGACACATGATCAGAAAGGCTTTAACCGTGTTCAATCCACTTAATATTTTTTAACAACGACCGACATTTGGTTCAATTTGATTAACAGCTTGTAAAATCAAACCCCAGTAATATTAAAGACATACATGGGGCCACAAAAGAAAACCCTGTTTGCCTTCAAACGTTATGAGCATGGTGATTCGCGGGACTGCCATTTCTAGACAGTTCCCTTCATTGACTCCTTTTCTTGTCTCGAGGGCCAAACTTCCCACTTTCCCAACCTCTCAGTCTCGATTCTCACCTCCAACATATCTCTTTCCTCTCTGTCAGAGAGTATCAGATGAGTGGTTAGCTCCATGACCGAGGCCAAGCCGGTGTCTTTCCTCTCAGGAGCCCATAACACTACATTACAGATGGCAGCACACGCAAATACACATTAGAAAAAACACAAGACTGGGGTCCCTGCATATGTAATGATGATTATGCTGTTTGTTCAAGTCCAGTAAAGCACAAAGATCCTGAATGGCATAAAACAATGACTCGGTGGCCTTTTCGACAGCTTAAAACTTGTCAAGTCAGCTAGGATTTCTCCATGTGTGTGCCTGTGTCACACAAGGTCGGCGGTGGGCCGTCAGGGCCTAACATAACCAGAAATCCTGATCATAATTAAAGATAAAAGTACATTTTAATTTACTTTCCCTAAATATCTAAAAATATTCATATTCTCTTCATGTCATATTATGCTCCTTCCAGTGCTGTTGTTTTTAGGTTAGAGTTTTTATCCAATCAGAATTCAGCTAGCTTATGTCGCCATGCTGTACCAAATCTGTAAGCGAACGGGCACATACAGTTGATAGATGATTGCGATAGCCAATCAGATCACAAGTTGTTGTCAGTAAGGCCTTCTAGATGGCCTAACATTGAACGCAACATTTACGCGTCCTGTGATTGGATACTCATCGGATACTTAGCGGATGAATTTGAGAACACATACAGTTGATAGACAGTTGCAATAGCCAATCAGATCACAAGTTATTGACATCTAAGTAGCCTGAAATTAACGAGACTGTCATTCCAAAGTGAGTATCACAATTTTCACTTTAGCAGGAAGCAGCAAGTGTTACGCCGTAGCCATACCAGGCTAGCAGAGAAGGAGAACAAAACATTGATTAGGTGGCAGATATATACTGTATTTGCAAGGCCATTTTCAAGAAGGATATTGAAAGAGAAACTACATCTTGTGAGACGAGGTCGGCCAACCCCGGAAGCCAGCTCTGTAGTACTGGCGATGAAATGGGGAAATGCCCGCCATTTCCACTTGAATCAACCAACTACGAGGGGTGCCACTGGCTTATACGCCGTTGAATGGGTACTACAAATTGTGAGTTCAATTATTTTGTTTTTTCACGTGTATTATGTTTTTTGCATTTTAATTGTGACAGTACCACATAAGATATGTTTTTATTGCTGATGCGGGTTTATTTATTTTTAAATGCACCAGAAAATAACCCGTTTTGTACACTGTTGATGTGATTTTTATTATTATTATTTTATTTGTATTTTTTTCAAAAGGGCGCCGCTGTAGTGGCTGCTGGTGGCAGGAGCTCTGTGCTCTTGTGTCATCCTTTTTGTGTTCCTGATCTTTCCCTCTTGTTTTCATGTGTTTTTTGACTTCTGCTGTGCTTTTCTGTGGACTTCTGGATCTGCCTCCCAGGAGCCTTTTGGCCATGGAGACCAGCTGCTGGGTCTCTGCCACACCAGAGTCCATTTGGAGAGACTGGAGGAGATGCGGATGAAGAGACAGGGCTGCGGAGCTAGCTCTGAGCACCGGGACGGACAAGCTTCACGGTGTCTTGGCTGAATGAGCAGGTATCGGACACATCAGTCTCCTTGGACGTATCCTCACTCATCCATGCGGACTGGACACTGGCCGAGAGTTGGTGGGCGGCCGAGGGTGGAGTCGGCTCTCTTGTTTGCTTTGTTGGGTCTGCTCCTGTCTCTGGCCATGCTCCACCCACCCCAGCAGACGTTGATGTGGAACACCGCAGAGGCCACCACAGTGTATATGTTTTTTTTTGTTGTTGTTTTTACTTTTGTAGCTGTATGTAGAAATGGCTGGTTGCATCAGCTCTGCTCTTTTAATGTTTTTAATGTCCTTTGTGTTCTTTGATGTTTCCCTCTAACACATGTTTATATGTGCTATGGCTATGCGTTTTTTCCCCCTTGGTCTCAGTCTGGAGACTGTTTTGTTTTTTTCTCATACACGCACCACCCACCCCAGTGTTTAACTGTTTCTCACCTTTATTGTAAGGGGCGCCGGAAGTTGGCAGACCCGTCAGCGATCGTGTTCTGTCTCTCTGTAATGTTTGTCTGCTCTTGAATGGGATTGGGCTGACACTCTTAATTTCCTCTCGGGATTAATAAAATATTTCTGATTCTGATTCTGATTCAATGCCCAGTAGTGCGTAAATGTGTTTCTGTATAGTTTATGTGGTGACATAAATTATGGTATTTTGAGAGGTAATCATTAAAGTCGGACATCACTGAAGGCCTAGGTGGGAAACGCACGGCCCGCCACTGCAGAAGGTGATATAGCAAAAAGGCAGATGAAAAAAGTGTCCACTCCCCCACCTCTTGTGAAGATGACAAGAGGAGAAACAAAACATGCTAATCTTCCAGCCTTTGCAGGAAGCCCAAAAAAAACCATCATTTCAACAGCGGAGCTAACAGGAGAGCATTCCTGCTCCGCATGTTCTCGATAGAGATATTCAGACTGTCGTATAAACTGCTTCTGTTTTCGTTTTGCATTTATTTCAATGCTAGACTCAGGGCATTAATTTTTCATCACCTGCTAAGCTATGAATAAAAGATAAAAAAGAAAAGAAAAAAAACTAACAGAGGGGCGGAGAGGAGAGGGGAACGAGGGACATCAGGAGGAAAAAGAGGAAGAGAGAGAGTCAAGTTGAGTGAGAGGTATAAAAAGTCGAACAAATGTGAACGCCGTGTTACAGGAAGTGTGCGTGCACCTTTCAGAAGGTCTTCATCATCTCTTTTTTACCAACTAGCCGCATCTAACCCCTCTGCAGCAGCATGCACTTGCAGGAGCCCGGTGGCTGAGGTGCAGGGTAAAGATCTTATAATGACTGGGAGCCAGAGGAGCATCTCACCTTGGCTCTTTATGGGATTACCTGAGAGCTGAACCCTGCTCAGTGAGAGGATCCATCAGCACACACACACAACCATTCCCCCCTCGCTTTTTTTCTGCCCTCGACGCTCTTTGACAGGCTGCTGGAGAGTGAGATGCTGCTGGAAAATGCAGCGCAACACGGGGCTGACAGGTTCACATGTGGGTTAACGAGAACAGATCAATCGAGGAATGGCTGCCACGCATGAACGTGAGCATCGGGAAGAAATTAGTTCCGACAACTCAATAATTCTGTTTCTTGTTATCTTGGTGTTAATGAACATCTACTTATCAGACACTTCAGTTTAACTCATCGCTGATGCAAATATCTTATCAGAGAGCCACTATCTAGCCTTGTTGAAGGGGCTACTGACAGCAATGACACTTATTTCATACACTATATTGCCAAAAGTATTTGGCCACCCATCTAAATGATCAGAATCAGGTGTCCTATAATCACTTGGCCCGGCCACAGGTGTATAAAATCAAGCACTTAGGCATGGGGACTGTTTCTACAAACATTTGTGAAAGAATGGGCCGCTCTCAGGAGCTCAGTGATTACCAGCGCGGAACTGTCATAGGATGCCACCTGTGCAACACATCCAGTCGTGAAATTTCCTCGCTCCTAAATATTCCAAAGTCAACTTTCGACTTTATTATAAGAAAATGGAAGACTTTGGGAACAACATCAACTCAGCCACCAAGTGGTAGGCCACATACACTGACAGAGAGGGGTCAGCGGATGCTGAAGCGCATAGTGCAAAGAGGTGGCCGACTTCCTGCACAGTCAGTTGCTACAAAGCTCCAAACTTCATGTGACCTTCCAATTAGCCCACGTACAGTACGCAGAGAACTTCATGGAATGGGTTTCCATGTCATACATCACCAAGTCCAATGCAAAGCGTCGGCTGCAGTGGTATAAAGCACGTCGCCACTGGACTCTAGAGCAGTGGAGACGCCTTCTCTGGAGTGATGAATCACGCTTTTCCATCTGGCAATCTGCTAGACGAGTCTGGGTTCGAAGGTTGCCAGGAGAACGGTACATTTCGGACTGCATTGTGCAAGTGTGGAATTTGGTGGAGGAGGAATTTTGGTGTGGGGTTGTTTTTTAGGAGTTAGGCTTGGCCCCTTAATTCCAGTGATAAGAACTTTGAATGATCCAGGATACCAAAACATTTTGGACAATTCCATGCTCCCAACCTTGTGGGAACAGTTTGGAGCGGGCCCCTTCCTCTTCCAACATGACTGTGCACCAGTGCACAAAGCAAGGTCCATAAATACATGGATGACAGAGTCTGGTGTGGATAAACTTGACTGGCCTGCACAGAGTCCTGACCTGAACCCAATAGAACACTTTTGGGATGAATTAGAACGGAGACTGAGAGCCAGGCCTTCTCGACCAACATCAGTGTGTGACCTTACCAATGCGCTTTTGGAAGAATGGTCAAACATTCCTATAAAACACACTCAGCAACCTTGTAAACAGCCTTCCCAGAAGAGTTGAAGCTATAATAGCTGCAAAAGGTGGACCGACATCATATTGAACTCCATGGGTTAGGAATGGAATGGCACTTCAAGTTCATATGTGAGTCAAAGCAGGTGGCCAAATACTTTTGGCAATATAGTGTATATTTACACATGGATAGAAAGACAGAAGTACTGTATATACAGTATTATGTACACACATGTGTTGACAGACTTATACCTGATGTGTGTGTACGTGAACCGACAGGCAGATGTTCACATTACGTAACAGATGTTTAAATTATGTGTGTGCGGCAATTAACGGACAGGTGTTCACATGGTGTGTGATGTAAAAGGACAAACATATGTTTACACTGTGGGTGTATGTTTGCAAATATTCTGACAAATACTATAATATGTGTGACAGGCACAATGCAGACCAACGTTTTTAGAGTGGGTCTATGTGAGTGGACAGATGTGGATTTTGTGTGTGGGTGTGAACGGACAGACTTGGACTTTTTGTACTGTTTGTATGTGAACGGACAAACAGATGTTTGCATTATGTGTGTAGGTGAACAGGGGTGTCAAACTCATTTTAGATCATTGGCCACATGGAGAAAAATCTACTCCCAAGTGGGCCGGACTGGTAAAATCACGGCACGATAACTTAAAAATAAAGACAACGTCAGATAGTTTTCTTTGTTTAAAAATAGAACAAGCCCAAATGTACAAATCATAATGTTGTTAGTTTTTTTTTTACACTTATATGTCGCAGTTAATCATTTATTTGTCGTTGTTTGTATTTTCGGAATAAATTATGTGATAATGTTCATCAGCCAACTCATTGGTGTTTATCAAGATAAAAAAAGTATATCAAAATCAAATTACAGTATGTTATTTATGTAGTTTGCTCATTTTCCTCGACTGATGTACTAACATCATGTGGTTTATTTTGTACATACGTAGTATCATCTACAAACATACAAAGAATTGCTGTTGCCACATCCAGTGGACACATTTAGAACAGCTGTTTCTTTCAATCAAAAATGTCAGGTTAATTTTTATACTTAGCAAACTCACGCGTGATCCGGCCCTCTGGCCGTACATTAGACACCCCTGTTCTAATACATAAAAAAATTGTGCATATTATATATATTATATACCACCAAACACTGTGCTCTCATTTTAATGTAATTACTGTATATCAGGGATGCCCATTACGTCGATCACGAGCTACCAGTCCATGGTAGAGGGTGTGTCAGTCGATCGCCAGCCAGGCATTAAAAAAATAGACCTAAAAATGAGTGATCATCAATCTTCACCAAGATGTCATTTTCGTCACTTAATTGACATTCACAGCACCCGAGGGTCTTGTGAGATGACGCTGGCTGCTGCCAGATCATTATTAAGAAAAAATGACCGACAGGAAGGCGAGAAACACTTTTTATTTCAACAGACTCTCACGCCGTACGTGCCGTCAAAACTCTAAAGACCGACTGCACAGTTCCTGTCTTCACAATAAAAGCCATGTTTCAACCTGCCTGCGCTAACACAATAAGAGTCTCGGAAAGCTAACGCGCACGAGCTAGCAAGCTACGGATTTTGCCGCCAATGTATTTCTTGTAAAGTGTATAAAAAGGATTATGGGAGCTGGACAAAGAAGATGCCAAAAAGCAACCACTTTCATGTGGTATTGGACAGAAATTAGTACTTTTTTTCTCCTCCATTTGAAAATCTGGACATTATCATCACAACTGTCTGATTCCAATCAATACAAGTTATCAGAATCAGGTAATACACCAACTTATATTCTTGTTTGCATGAAAGAATGGAATCCATATGTGTTAAACATGCTTGTATTATCATTAAACACCTTTGACTTGTTAACAAAAATGTCTCTTTCATAGATAAATAAATATAAATGATATATATGAATGATGTAGATAAATGATAAATGATAAATAGGTTATACTTGTATAGCGCTTTTCTACCTTCAAGGTACTCAAAGCACTTTGACAGTATATCCACATTCACCCATTCACACACACATTCACACACTGATGGCGGGAGCTGCCATGCAAGGCGCTAACCAGCAGCCATCGGGAGCAAGGGTGAAGTGGCTAGATCCCCTTGACTTGGTCAATTGAAAAGTAGCTCGCCTGCAGAAAACGTGTGGGCACCCCTGCTGTGCGACATCTAATGTTAGCTGTCAGTTTTAGCTCATTGTAAATCAAACGGTCCCTTATATTCTCTACTGTATGGTGCATGTGTTTTATAGCATGTATGTGTAAACATGAGCCTTGAACCATTGACCATTATATGCTTCCAACAATTTAGGAACAGTCCACTTGCAAAAAGTTGAACTGTTAAATTTAGTCGCCTGATTGTTATTTTAAAATTGTGTGAGGGCTTTTCAGACATGGAGCCTTCAATATGTCCCATGCATTACACCTCCAACACTTTCCACTCCCTGCCACCCATTTCCTCACATCACCACCCACTCACCATGTTTCATTGGCTCGCCAGCCGCTCTCCGTCTACTCCCTGCCACCAATGTTGCTCCCCCGGTCCCTCTGTCCGTCCTCCATCGAAACCGTTCCTCGTACCCGCTCGTCACTGCTCCAGCATCTCCAGCCAAGTCACTGTCAGCAGTGAGGGTGAAGGCCATGCCAGGAGGAGTTGGCATCAACCTGTCGCCCAACTATTTCTGCTTCCTCTCCCCGCAAGCCTGCTTAATCAAATTACTCTCCTCAGCCGTGCATTTCTCAATCAACTCGCATTAATTGTCCCTCAGCTCATTTCTGACCGGGCAAAAGCATTGAATATAACACGGTTATTCAATTTTACAACATGCTAATGCTAGCATGTTTTACCATGAATTGATTTACGTACGTGGACCCCGACTTAAACAAGTTGAAAAACTTATTCGGGTGTTACCATTTAGTGGTCAATTGTACAGAATATGTACTGTACTGAGCAATCTACTAATAAAAGCTTCAATCAATCAATCAAAGCATCAGTTACGAGTCATGCAATTAGAAATAACTGGTTCTTTTAGCTTGATATTGTGGTGGTATTTAAAATAAACACATGATCAAGTTAAAGTTAAAGTCCCAACGATTGTCACACACACACTGGGTGTGGTGAAATTTGTCCTCTGCATTTGACCCATCCCCATGTTCACCCCTTGGGGGTGAGGGGAGCAGTGAGCAGCAGCGTGTGCCGCACTCGGGAATCATTTGATGATATAACCCCCAATTCCAACCCTTGATGCTGAGTGCCAAGCAGAGAAGTAATGGGTCACATTTTTTGTAGTCTTTGGTATGACTCGGCCGGGGTGAGAACTCACGACCTCCAAGTCTTAGGGCGGACACGCTAACCACAAGGCCACTGAGCTGGTGCATGTCTATTTGGTAGTGGTCATCCAGGTTTTGTTGCCATGGTGATCAAATCTGTAACTACGGCACAGACACAGCTTTTGCATGGTCACATGACAGAAAAGTGATGTCATCCATCCATCCATCCATCCATCCATCCATCCATATTATTCCGCTTATCCGAGGTTGGGTCGCGGGGGCAGCATCCTAAGCAGGGAATCCCAGACTTCCCTCTCCCCAGCCACTTCGTCCAGCTCCTCCCGGGGGATCCAGAGGCGTTCCCAGGCCAGCCGGGAGACATAGTCTTCCCAACGTGTCCTGGGTCTTCCCCGTGGCCTCCTACCGGTCGGAAGTGCCCCTAAACACCTCCCTAGGGAGGCGTTTAGGTTGCATCATGACCAGATACCCGAACCACCTCATCTGGCTCCTCCCAATGTGAAGGAGCAGCGGCTTTACTTTGAGCTCCTCCCGGATGGCAGAGCTTCTCACCCTATCTCTAAGGGAGAGCCCCGCCACACGGCGGAGGAAACTCATTTCGGCCGCTTGTACCCGTGATCTTGTACTTTCGGTCATAACCCAAAGCTCATGACCATAGATGAGGATAGGAACGTAGATCGACTGGTAAATTGAGAGCTTTGCCTTCCGGCTCAGCGCCTTCTTCACCACAATGGATCGATACAGCCTCCGCATTACTGAAGACGCCGCACCGATCCGCCTGTCGATCTCACGATCCACTCTTCCCTCACTCTTAAACAACACTCCCAGGTACTGGAACTCCTCCACTTGGGGCAAGATCTCTTTCCCAACCCGTAGATGGCACTCCACCCTTTACTGGGAGAGAACCAGCACCTCCAAGTCCGAGGTGATGTCATCGTTTTCAAAAAGTAGTAGTAATAACGTCAACGCAGCGTTATCAGACTTTTCCCATTCTGGAACCTGTTCTCAAAAAGAATCATTCCAGGCCACCCAGAACGCCGTGTGGGTGAAAGACTGAAACAATACCAAACTTTATCGTTCCCACTGGCGATAACAATATATGTATATATTAGAATATATTATATGGTGTACAATTCACCATTTTAGAACGGGTTACAAAGGATACTAATTTGGCTGCTGACATTTTGCGTTATTTCCAGTTGTTTTATTTTTTCGACACTATTAAAAATCTACCTAATAATTTACTGGTAATATCGGACTGTCTTCTGTTGTAAAATATTTCAATCTTACATGTCGGTGAAATTGTAATAAGTACTGGTTGTTGTTTGGATCTTTTACAATCATTTTGGGTGATACTACCAATATCAAGTAGTTACAGGGGCAGTATCGGTCGTACCGATGCTGATGTCAATATAAAATTATGATCAAACAAAAACACAATCTCAATTAAATATTTAATTATTCACTACTATTGGCTTTGATTGAAATCATTTTGGTTTTTGCCCTTAAAGACTTATTTCCTAGGTTTGTGGCATTCTCTCGATGAGCTTCAAGAGGTAGTCACCTGAAATGGTTTTCACTTCACAGGTGTGCTTGGAGCTCATCGAGAGAATACCAAGCGTGTGCAAAGCAGTAATCAAAGCAAAGTGTGGCTATTTTGAAGAAAGTAGAATATAAAACATGTTTTCAGTTATTTCACCTTTTTTTGTTAAATACATAACTCCACATGTGTTCATTCAAAGTTGTGATGCCTTCAGTGACAATCTACATGTTATAGTAAATAGTCATGAAAATAAAGAAAACACATTGAATGAGAAGAATGTGTGTCCAAACCTTTGGCCTTTACTTATATATATATATATATATATATATATATATATATATATATATATATATATATATATATATATATATATATATATATATATATATATATATATATATATATATATATATGATATAGTGTGTGTGTGTATATATACATATATACCGTATATATATACTATATATATATATATATATATATATATATATATATATATATATATATATATATATATATATATATATATATATATACACACATATATACTGTATGTATATAAATATACTGTATACATATATACATACATATATACATATATACACATATATATGTATATATACACATTTATATGTATATATACACATTTATATGTATATATGTGTATATATATAGATAGATAGATGGATAGATACTGTATATATAAAATATACTATGCATATACATATGTATATACATATATACATATACATACATATTCATATATACATATGTGTATATACATATATATACACACATTATATATACATACATGTGTATATACACATTATATATGTTTGTATGTATGTACAGTATGTATGTATGTACCGTATTTTTCAGACTATAAGTCACAGTTTTTTTCATAGTTTGGCCGGGGGTGCGACTTATACTCAGGAACGACTTTTGTGTGAAATTATTAACACATTACCGTAAAATATCAAATAATATTATTTAGCTCATTCACGTAAGAGACTAGACGTATAAGATTTCATCGGAGTTAGCGATTAGGAGTGACAGATTGTTTGGTAAACGTATAGCATGTTCTATATGTTATAGTTATTTGAATGACTCTTACCATAATATGTTATGTTAACATACCAGGCACGTTCTCAGTTGGTTATTTATGCGTCATATAACGTACACTTATTCATCCTGTTGTTCACTATTCTTTATTTATTTTGAATTGCCTTTCAAACGTCTATTCTTGGTGTTGGGTTTTATCAAACAAATTTCCCCAAAAAATGCGACTTATACTCCAGTGCGACTTATATATGTTTTTTTCCTTCTTTATTATGCATTTTCGGCCGGTGCGACTTATACTCCAGAGCGACTTATACTCCGAAAAATATGGTATGTATGTGTATGTATATATATATACACCCCTGGTCTATATTGTGTAACCCTACTTCCCACCTAAAAACGTTGCCGTGTGGACAACAACGTGCAGTCTGAAGTGGAAGTACACAATGGAGACATGCATGTTTTCATTAGTATCTAAATAAACAGTGATGAAAGATATTTACATTATAATTATGAGAAAAGTAAAAATGGTCCAAAAGTGGATTTACATGGATTTCATGGGACAGCGACTGTATTTCAGTTCACGTCTGAATGGATTTACTGGTTTCTACAAATGAGTGGAAACCGCTTAGTGCGACGTCAAAAGGCTGATGTTTCACCCGAATCTAATTCCCCTCTTCCTTTCCTGCTTCCTTCCCGTGCATCCGCTTTCCCAAGCTCCAAACGTCAACCAAATCTGGGCACAAGGAGTGGCATCTGGTACCGCGTCGCCTGACGCTCACGGAGACAAAAAAAACAAACATGCAGAGTTAACCTGGAGCGGGGCCAAAGCAGCCGCTCCTCGCTAGCTAGCTAAGTGCACAGCGCCAGTCAAGTGCTGCTGTCGGCGGCGTGCCCGCATGCATCACACACGCGCACGTCGTGCGAACTCTGGCACGCTCAAACCCTGATGGCCCTGTGCGATGACATGGAGACAGAAGGGCCTCGCCTTGCTGATCTTCTCCCTTCCCCCAAGCACATGCTGAACAACTTACAGAAAGACACTTTCTAGCTTCAGACTCTCATTGTGTCCTCTTAATGTGGACCATAGGCGTGTGTCGTCACAGCGTGGTGTCATGACACTATCCTACCACAGCACCCACCATACATCTGAGAATAGCACATGTATTGATGAGACTAGAGATGTCCGATAATGGCTTTTTTGCCGATATCCGATATTCCGATATTGTCCAACTCTTAATTACCGATACCGATATATACAGTCGTGGAATTAACACATTATTATGCCTAATTTTGTTGTGATGCCCCGCTGGATGCATTAAACAATGTAACAGGTTTTCCAAAATAAATCAACTCAAGTTATGGAAAAAATGCCAAAATGGCACTGCCATATTTATCAAAGTCACAAAGTGCATTATTTTTTTTAACATGCCTCAAAACAGCAGCTTGGAATTTGGGACATGCTCTCCCTGAGAGAGCATGAGGAGGTTGAGGTGGGGCGGGGTTTCGGGTAGGGGGTAGCAGAGGTGTATATTGTAACGTCCCGGAAGAGTTAGTGCTGCAAGGGGTTCTGGGTATATGTGCTGTTGTGTTTATGTTGTGTTACGGTGCGGATGTTCTCCCGAAATGTGTTTGTCATTCTTGTTTGGTGTGGGTTCACAGTGTGGCGCATATTTGTAACAGTGTTAAAGTTGTTTATACGGTCACCCTCAGTGTGACCTGTATGGCTGTTGATCAAGTATGCTTTGCATTCACCTGTGTGTGTGAAAAGCCGTAGATATTATGTGATTGGGCCGGCACGCAAAGGCAGTGCCTTTAAGGTTTATTGGCGCTCTGTACTTTTCCCTGCGTCCGTGTACACAGCAGCGTTTTAAAAAGTCATAAATTTAACTTTTTTAAAAACCGATACCAATAATTTTGAAACCGATAATTTCCGATATTACATTTTAAAGCATTTATCGGCCGATAATATCGATGAGACTATTGCATCACACACATACCAAGATTGCGGTGTAGATCGTCTTCTTCTAGAGATCTTCTAATTCCAGAACCAACATTCAGAATGTGACAAACATTTCCATCTGCAGCCCCTTCCTAGTTATGGTTGCCTTGTAACTTTGAAGCCATCATCAACGCATGGAATTTGTAACCTATTGCCCCTTTCGTTTGATTATTACCATATTGTCCGCTAACAAACTGAAAACATGCTTTGCCATCAGAAGTCAAGGTGAAAAGCAAAAAATAAAGTATATAAATTCAAAAATGCTTACAATGACAGAAAAACAATTATTGGAATAGGTTGTTGCATCAAATAATATTGTGTTAGGAAGAATTGCAAGTGATCTAATTTGAAAAAAACATGTCCTACTTCCGCAACGTGTACGCTAGTTGGAAGTGGTATTGTTGTAGGCCGAAGTGTGAACATTTCTGACACTACGGACTAAAGGCGCACTTAAAATCATTTTTTTCTTCTCAAAACTCGACAGTGCGCCTTATAACCCGGTGCGCTTTATGTAAGGAATACATTTAGTTGAGCTTACCCACCTCGAAGCAATTTTATATGGTACATGGTCTAATTATAAGTGTGACCAGTAGCTGGCAGTCAAACATAAGAGACAAGTGTAGGCTGCACCAATTGATGTGCCTTAACATACAAGTATTTTTATGGTGTGTGTATAAGGTAAGACATTATCTGGCGTTTTGTTTCGCGATAATATGCAAAAGCATCTTTTCTTACCTTCTGGTACCTGGAAATTGGATATAATTGCTATGGTATGAAAAGGGGTAGGATTAAATAAGCTTTGCTTCTTCCTACTCCTTTTCGGACGTGCTGTAATGAAACAACTGGAAATGTGTGACGCATTACATTGTATCGTATGCATGTTCGAAATAAACTGAAACTGAACTGAACTGTACTGAACTGCTGATCTGTATTTGGGATCTGCATAAAACCTGAAAAATTGTGCGTGTCCGCCTTTGTAGTCCGTGTCGACTCCATAGTCGATAAGCTTCTTCTTTTCCTCTATCTTCTTGTTATGGGACATGCATCATCCGCTGTTGCCCTTTCTAATATAAAGTAGTGTAAAGTTCTTACTTATATCTGTCAGTAAATTCGGCATGAATGCGCTAAAACATACCATTGTAGTGAGTTTACATTATTCACCCAAGGAACTTTAGTTATTAGAGAGTCGGACGGTTTTTCACGGGACACATTTCCGGTGTTGTTGTTTTCGGATGAGGAGATGCTGCTCCGTTATTGATTTAAGTAAAGTCTGAATGTCATTAAACAGTTAGCGCCATCTTTTGACACTTCTTCCACTCCCGTGGACATTATCTATGCAACATTTTGACCAAAGAACCACCATTTTATGTTATGTAGACCACAAGGAAGTGTTTTCCATTTAGAAAAAAATTATAATAATATGACTCCTTTAATCCGCCCTATAATCCGGTGCGCCTTATATATGAAAAAGATAAAAAATAGACCATTCAACGGCAGTGCGCTTTATAATCCGGTGCGCCCTATGGTCCGGAAAATACAATATTAACGTTCTTTTTCCATAGTTTGTACGTAAACATTGAAGCGTTGTACTGCCTCGCCTGTTGCCATATCACTTTTGACAGTGTGCAGTTAGACCGCGATCATGTGAGTGCCGGCCTCTGTCTGATTGGTCAAGTGGAGTCATGTGACTGGTAGAAGTCTCTCTGTCGAGCCAAGCAGTAATCAATAGATTATTTTAAAAAATATGATAATGATGTAAATAGACGTAACAACGTAAAAGTAGTGTTTCTTCTTGAAAAAATAAATAAACACAAATAAAAGTAAAACGTATGTTGCATTAAAGCTACTCTGACAAATACAATTTATTCAAAAAGTTACTTCTTGCTAACTACCCGCCTTATCAGAATTGTTTCTGACAGTTTGGTTATGTTTGGGTTTTCCTGTGTGTTTGTGTTTATTTCCGGTCAGCGCTCTTATTTTAGTTCCACTTCCTGCATGTCTCCCTGAGCGCTCGTTTCCCTCACCTGTCCCTGATTGGCAGCCTGTCACACCTGGTTGCAGTTGCCAATCAGGCGGCTATTAATGCCTGCCTCGCCCTCCAGTCAGGGCTCCATGATTGTTTCCTGTTTCTTGCTTTCCCTGCATGTGCATTTACCTGGCACACCCGGTTACAGTTGCCAATCAGGGACAGGTGAGGGAAACAAGCGCTCAGGAAGACATGCAGGAAGTGGAACTAAAATAAGAGCGCTGACAGGAAATAAACACAAACACACAGGGTAACCCAAACATAACCAAACTGTCAGAAACAATTCTGACACACCTCTGATTAAGAGTAATATTACAACTTCCTTTTACACTTGTATAAATGTAAATATTGTTAGAACATAGTGTTCGGATATACTAATTGATACTGTACACATATTTTAGGATATGTGTTAGTTATTTAGCATTGGATTTTGGTAAATTATGACAAAATGGATTTCAATATTTCACATATGCACTGAATTGTCTCAGTATCATTAAAGGCTACTACAAACAAACACTGAGACACACTTTTCCACTATAGAGTGTTCTCAGAAAATGGCAGCGGCGAATAAATGGGACAACAAATGGGACTGATTGTGAATTTGTAAAAGGAGGAGAGAGAAATAAACAGGACACTGGAATAGTGTTTATTTATTTAACTTTATTCAATAGAGTTTTTTGATTTGTATTTAATAAAGTTTAAAAAACTTTATTAAATAAAGTTTGTGTAATAAACTTTATTAAATTAAGTTTATTTAATAAACGTTATTTAATAAACCCAAAAGGGACAACCGGTAGAACATGTATGGATGGATATTAAATACAGTTTTAATATTTAATAAAGTTTGAATATTTAATAAATATTGAAATATTTAATAAATAATAATGTTTAATTATTTATTAAATAATTAAACGTTATTTTTTAATAATGTTTATTTATTAAATAAACTTTATTAAATAATAAAATGTATTTGATAAAGTTTGATGAATAAACTAAAGTTTATTTATTAAACTTTATTTATTAACCCCGAAAGGGACAAGTGGTAGGAAATGGATTGATGAATATTAAATAAAGTTTTAATATTTAATAGTTATAATATTTAATAAATAATCAAATTTAATTATTTATTACATAATTATACTTGATTATTTAATAAAGTGTATTCATTAAATACACATTATTAAATAATAACGTTTATTTAATAAAGTTGAATTAATAAACTAAAGTTTATTTTCGAAGACTTCTATGGGAATGAAACAACAAGGATTCAGATTTCCCTCACCCGGACGCGGGCCCCCCTCTGGAGCCAGGCCCGGAGTTGGGGGACAATGGCGAGCGCCTGGTGGCCGGGCCTGTCCCCATGGCCGGGCACAGCCCGAAGAGGCAACATGGGTCCCCCCCTCCAATGGGCTCACCACTCATGGAAGGGGCCATAGAGGTCGGGTGCATTGTGAGCTGGGCGGCAGCCGAAGGCAGGGCACTTGGCGGTCCGATCCTCGGCTACATTAGCTAGCTCTTGGGACGTGGAACGTCAACCTTGCTGGGGGGGAAGGAGCCTGAGCTTGTGCGCGAGGTAGAGAAGTTCCGGCTGGATATAGTCGGACTCACCTCGACGCACAGCAAGGGCTCTGGAACCAGTTCTCTCGAGAGGGGCTGGACTCTCTTCCACACTGGCGTTGCACGCAGTGAGAGGCGACGAGCTGGGGTAGCAATTCTTGTTGACCCCCGGCTCAAGGCCTGCACGTTGGAGTTCAACCCGGTGGACGAGAGGGTAGCCTCCCTCCGCCTTCGGGTGGGGGGGACGGGTCCTGACTGTTGTTTGTGCTTACGCACCAAACAGCAATTCAGAGTATCCACCCATTTTGGATACACTCGAGGAAGTACTTGAGAGTGCTCCTCCGGGTGATTCCCTTGTCCTACTGGGGGACTTCAACGCTCATGTTGGCAGCGACAGTGAAACCTGGAGAGGCGTGATTGGGAAGAATGGCCGCCTGGATCTGAACCCGAGTGGTGTTTTGTTATTGGACTTTTGTGCTAGTCACAGATTGTCCATGACGAACATCATGTTCAAGCATAAGGGTGTCTAATGTGCACTTGGCACCAGGACACCCAAGGCCGCAGTTCCATGATCGACTTTGTAGTTGTGTCATCGGATTTGCGGCCTCATGTTTTGGACACTCGGGTGAAGAGAGGGGCGGAGCTTTCTACCGATCACCATCTGGTGATGAGTTGGCTGCGATGGTGGGGGAGGATACCGGACAGACCTGGCAGGCCCAAACGAATTGTGAGGGTCTGCTGGGAACGTCTAGCAGAGTCTCCTGTCAGAGAGAGTTTCAATTCCCACCTCCGGAAGAACTTTGAACATGTCACGAGGGAGGTGCTGGACATTGAGTCCGAGTGGACCATGTTCCGCGCCTCTATTTTCGAGGTGGCTGATTGGAGCTGTGGCCGCAAGGTAGTTGGTGCCTGTCGTGGCGGTAATCCTAGAACCCGTTGGTGGACACCGGCGGTGAGGGATGCCGTCAAGCTGAAGAAGGAGTCCTATCGGGTTCTTTTGGCTCATAGGACTCCGGAGGCAGCGGACAGGTACCGACAGGCCAAGCGGTGTGCGGCTTCAGCGGTCGCGGAGGCAAAAACTCGGACATGGGAGGAGTTCGGCGAGGCCATGGAAAACGACTTCCGGACGGCTTCGAAGCGATTCTGGACCACCATCCGCCGCCTCAGGATAGGGAAGCAGTGCAATGTCAACACCGTGTATGGTGCGGATGGTGTTCTGCTGACCTCGACTGCGGATGTTGTGGATCGGTGGAGGGAATACTTCGAAGACCTCCTTAATCCCACCGACACGTCTTCCTATGAGGAAGCAGTTCCTGGGGAATCGGTGGTGGGCTCTCCTATTTCTGTGGCTGAGGTTGCTGAGGTAGTTAAAAAACTCCTCGGTGGCAAGTCCCCGGGGGTGGATGAGATCCGCCCGGAGTTCCTTAAGGCTCTGGATGCTGTGGGACTGTCTTGGTTGACAAGACTCTGCAGCATCGCGTGGACATCGGGGACGGTACCTCCGGATTGGCAGACCAGGGTGGTGGTTCCTCTCTTTAAGAAGGGGAACCGGAGGGTGTGTTCCAACTATCGTGGGATCACACTCCTCAGCCTTCCCGGTAAGGTCTATTAAGGTGTACTGGAGAGGAGGATACGCCGGATAGTCGAACCTCGGATTCAGGAGGAACAGTGTGGTTTTCGTCCTGGTCGTGGAACTGTGGACCAGCTCTATACTCTCGGCAGGGTCCTTGAGGGTGCATGGGAGTTTGCCCAACCAGTCTCCATGTGCTTTGTGGACTTGGAGAAGGCATTCGACCGTGTCCTTCGGGAGGTCCTGTGGGGAGTGCTCAGAGAGTATGGGGTATCGGACTGTCTGATTGTGGCTGTCCGCTCCCTGTACGATCAGTGTCAGAGCTTGGTCCGCATTGCCGGCAGTAAGTCGGACACGTTTCCAGTTAGGGGTGGACTCCGCCAAGGCTGCCCTTTGTCACCGATTCTGTTCATAACTTTTATGGACAGAATTGCTAGGCGCAGTCAAGGCGATGAGGGGATCCGGTTTGGTGGCTGCGGGATTAGGTCTCTGCTTTTTGCAGATGATTTGGTCCTGATGGCTTCATCTGGCCAGGATCTTCAGCTCTCACTGGATCGGTTCGCAGCCAAGTGTGAAGCGACTGGGATGCGAATCAGCACCTCCAAGTCCGAGTCCATGGTTCTCGCCCGGAAAAGGGTGGAGTGCCATCTCCGGGTTGGGGAGGGGACCCTGCCCCAAGTGGAGGAGTTCAAGTACCTCGGAGTCTTGTTCACGAGTGAGGGAAAAGTGGATTGTGAGATCGACAGGCGGATTGGTGCGGCGTCTTCAGTAATGCGGACGCTGTATCGATCCGTTGTGGTAAAGAAGGAGCTGAGCCGGAAGGCAAAGCTCTCAATTTACCGGTCGATCTACGTTCCCATCCTCACCTATGGTCATGAGCTTTGGGTTATGACCGAAAGGACAAGATCACGGGTACAGGCGGCCGAAATGAGTTTTCTCCGCCGGGTGGCGGGGCTCTCCCTTAGAGATAGGGTGAGAAGCTCTGCCATCCGGGGGAGCTCAAAGTAAAGCCACTGCTCCTCCACATCGAGAGGAGCCACATGAGGTGGTTCGGGCATCTGGTCAGGATGCCACCCGAACGCCTCCCTCGGGAGGTGTTTAGGGCACGTCCAACCGGTAGGAGGCCATGGGGAAGACCCAGGACACGTTGGGAAGACTATGTCTCCCGGCTGGCCTGGGAACGCCTCGGGATCCCCCGGGAGGAGCTGGACGAAGTGGTGGGGAGAGGGAGGTCTGGGCTTCCCTACTTAGGCTGCTTCCCCCGCGACCCGACCTCGGATAAGCGGAAGAAGATGGATGGATGGATGGACTTCATTATTTAATAAAGTGTATTTATTAAATACACATTATTAAATAATAAAGTTAATTTAATAAAGTTTCAATAAATAAACTAAAACTTTATTTAATAACCCCGAAAGGGACACGCGGTAGACAATGGATGGATGGATATTAAATAAAGTTGTAATATTTAATAAAGTTGTAATATTTAATAAATAATGACGTTTAATTATGTATTAATAAATTAACTTTTATTACTTAATAAAGTTTATTTATTAAATTAACTTTATTAAATAATAAACTTTTTTTATTAAATAAACTGTATTAAATAATAAACTTTATTTATTACATAAACTTTATTAAATAATAAACTTATATAAAGTGAATGGATATTAAATAAAGATTTAATATTTAATAAATAATCAAGTTTAATTATTCATTAAATAATGTAACTTTATTATTTAATAAAGTGTATTTATTAAATAAACTTGATTAAATAATTAAGTTGAATTAATAAACTAAAGCAAGACTAACTTTAGCACTGAACTAACTTTAGCATGAAATAAATCCACAGTCCTCTACCTATTAGTCCTCTTTCTGCTCTATGTCTCAGGGTTTCTTCCTTCAAGGGAGTATTTCCTTGCCTCTGTCAACCAAAGGACGTACTCATCTTCAGTTCATTTTGGGTTTATTTGATGCTTTGTTTGCTGGGTGGTATGCAGTTGGACATAGTCTGAACTGTTCCGCGTGGGCCCACAGCAGCACACACTGTGAGAAATCCACTAGGTGTGCGGCCTCCACTCGGGTGCGCGGACCCTTGCAGTCACTCCCACGCCAAAGACAAGTGGCAGCAAGCGCTGCCGTGTGCCAGCTTAAAGTGGGCAGGGTGGGGATAAGAAAGAGTTCATTAAGAGATTTCAAGGCACCTGAAGTTCATTTGTCTCCCCAAAGCATCAAAAGAGGATAATAAGGACAGGGAGCGAGGGAAACGGCAACAGCAAGTCATGTCTTTTTATTTCTCACTCCAACAATCCCCCCACCCTTTGAATGGCAAAGCGCTTTCATCCTTATCTGCTACTTGTCTTGACATTTCAATATGAAAAAAAAGCCGCTTAATGCGTTCCAATGTCAAGGTTTACGCAGGGCAAACCTGTCTCCCGGCGCAATGTCGTGGTGATAGGAGAAAAGAAAATTGCTCACAAAAAGAGTATTTCAACGGCATTTAACTCTTTGTATTGTGTTTTACTGGCAAGTCTAGATCGACGCATAATGACTGCGTTACTACTCTTGACCCAGGATGTTGTCTCAATGATCAGTAATATACATGCATTGATTACTAATATGACAGTAATTATGTTTCCATTCAATGTAGTTTTAGGTGAAGCAAGTTTCTGTAAGTTTACAGGAAGGACAGTCTATGGCGCTTTATTTCATTTTTATTTTTTTATTTGCCCTCTGACTTGTGATTTCCGATTCTCGAGGTTTTTCGTTTGTGATTTCAGTCATCAAGCACACTTGTTGGATGGCTCTCTCACTTCCTAATATGTAGGGATGCAGCTATTGATTATTTTAGTAACCACCATTACTTCCCTGGGCAGCACGGTGGTAGAGGGGTTAGTGCGTCTGCCTCACAATACGAAGGTGCTGAGTAGTCTGGGGTTCAATCCCGGGCTCGGGATCTTTCTGTGTGGAGTTTGCATGTTCTCCCCGTGACTGCGTGGGTTCCCTCCGGGCACTCCGGCTTCCTCCCACCTCCAAAGACATGCACCTGGGGATAGGTTGATTGGCAACACTAAAATTGGCCCTAGTGTGTGAATGTGAGTGTGAATGTTGTCTGTCTATCTGTGTTGGCCCTGCGATGAGGTGGTGACTTGTCCAGGGTGTACCCCGCCTTCCGCCCGATTGTAGCTGAGATAGGCTCCAGCACCCCCCGCGACCCCGAAGGGAATAAGCGGTAGAAAATGGATGGATGGATGGGCATTACTTCCCTGCTTGGCACTCAGCATTGAGGGTTGGAATTGGGGGTTAAATCATCAAAATGATTCCCAAGCGCGGCCAACGCTGCTGCTCACTGCTCCCCTCACATCCCAGGGGGTGGGTCAAATACAGAGGGTAATTTCACCACACCTAGTGTGTGTGAATATCAGTAGTACTTTAGCTTTAACTTGAACTTTAATCGAGTAATCTATCAAGTGGTTTGTTTGAGTAATCCAGGGGTGTCCAAACTTTTTCCACTGAGGGCCGCACACTGAAAAATCAAAGCAAGCGGGGGCCATTTTGATATTTGTTATTTAAAAAACCAATACAATATATGTATAAAAAATATACATTTAGGCCTCCACTCAGGCTTGATCCCCAGGACCCCAAATGATTTTGGTAAAAAAATATAAAAATTGTGTCATTATTTAGTATTATTATTATTACTAATATTATTATTCAAGGTTTAAATCTCTATATCAACATTAGGTCTATCTGTCGATATAAAGTTTTTAAAGATTTAAGTTGTATGCCCTTTTTGTCAAAGAAAACCCTGTTTTTTTATGGAAAAAACAGAAAATATACAATATTTTCACCCAATAAAATTTTGAAGTGGAATATTTCAGATTATATAATAATTGGAGCCTTAAATAGGTAAATAATTCATAACAACAATGATTTTAATTCCTTATTATTTTTCGAGCAATGACACATAAAATATCCCACTAAAATTATTGGGGATCCAAAAGGGTCCTACTCAATAAAGTGTTAAAAAGTAAATTATACCATTTTTTTTACTGTTTACTTTTAACACAATAATCTCGAGATCAACTTCAGATCCATTCGTCAATTATAAGTTTTATTGTTGTCTATGTTTTTTGTTTGTTTGTTTTTGGCCCTTCTTTAAAAAAAAAACAGCTCAGTTTTTTATATGGAAAACATAAAATATGCAACATTTTACCCAAAGAATATCTCAAAGTGGAATATTTAATGTGACGTAATTGGAGCCTTGAATAGGTCAATAATTCATAATGACATTTTGATTCATTATTATTTTTTTGAAGAAAATTTATTTTTTGTGTTATTAGAGTAAACATTGCAACATTGTCTTGTTACATTTTACCTGTTTACTCTTTTATACCACTTTTTATGCTTTTAATTTTTTGTAATCGTATTTTTAGAATGTGCCTTGGGGCCATTAAAAAAATGACCTGCGGGCCGCAAATGGCCCCCGGGCTGCACTTTGGATACCCCTGGAGTAATCGGTTAAAACCCACTTTATAACTTTAAGTCGTATTTAAGAAAAAAAAATTGAAATAAAAAAAAAACAACCTTACCACAACATTCTTTGTTTCTAATAAATGCACATAATCAAGATTGAAATTCATGTAGATATTCATGTACATATTCATTTCACCCTCTGTATAGAGTGTACATTTGTTTTATCGCACTGTATGAAATGGCCTCAATCTCGTTACCCTGCGTAATGACAATAAAGCTGATTCTGATTCTGATTCTGAACTTTTAAAGGGGAACTGCACTTTTTTTTGGAATTTTACCTATCATTTCCAATCATTATGAGAGACAAGAAGACAAAATGATTTTTGTTTTCTTTTTCGCTTTGTATCATATAAAACTTGGCTCGTTAGGTACTCACCTCGGTAGCTAGCAATGCAGCTAATGGTAGCAATCATCCATCCATCCATCCATTTTCTACCGCTTGTCCCTTTTGGGGTTGCGGGGGGTGCTGGAGCCTATCTCAGCTGCATTCGGGCGGAAGGCGGGGTACACCCTGGACAGGTCGCCACCTCATCACAGGGCCAACACAGA
The DNA here is from genome assembly GCF_033978785.1 of Entelurus aequoreus. Classification (NCBI taxonomy): domain Eukaryota; kingdom Metazoa; phylum Chordata; class Actinopteri; order Syngnathiformes; family Syngnathidae; genus Entelurus; species Entelurus aequoreus. Next base: position 54,699,697 of record NC_084736.1, read on the forward strand.
TAGACAGACAACATTCACAATCACATTCACACACTAGGGCCAATTTAGTGTTGCCAATCAACCTATCCCCAGGTGCATGTCTTTGGAGGTGGGAGTAAGCCGGAGTACCCGGACACTCTAACCATGAGGCCACTGAGTAAAAATGGGACCCATTACCTCCCTGCTTGGCACTCAGCATCAAGGGTTGGAATTGGAAGTTAAATCACCGAAATGATTCCTGAGCGCGGCCACCGCTGCTGCTCACTGCTCCCCTGACCTCCCTGGGGGTGGGATGAGGGGATGGGTCAAATGCAGAGGGTAATTTCACCACACCTAGTGTGTGTGTGACTATCAGTGGTACTTTAATCTTTAATCTTTAATCAGGCATATTTGGTCAGTGCATGACTGCAAGCTAATCGATGCTAACATGCTATTTAGACTAGCTGTATGTACATATTGCATCATTATGCCTCGTTTGTAGGTATATTTGAGCTCATTTATTTTCCTTTACTTATGTCTTCTGTGTATTAAATTTATATTTGCATGTTTAATGACACATTATCTGTATGTAATATTGGCTGCATTTCTAATAGTTGTTTGTGTGCCATGTTGTTCCAGACCACAGCAAACGTTACCCAGCTTGCAAATTTGTAATAAATCCATTAGAAGAAGACAGCCTGCCGTTTCCTTAAACTCGGACAAACACATTTATATATTTGGCCATTCTGAGCCAGTAATTTCCAGGAGTTATCTCATCCTGTGAGAAGCCTCCATTTTACTAAATTTTTCTAATGTTGCAAAAATGTGTAGAATACAAATTAACATACAAAATTTCTGTCAACTTACATCATGTGTTGCCTCCATTATAAGACTTATATAAGACTTTTAAAGTCATTTTGATAGTAGGCTAATTTAGCTAGTATTGACACTTACATCATGTGTTGCCTTCATTATAACACTTATATAAGGCTTTTATTTTTTTGCGGCACCAGACATATTTTTTCGTTTGTTTTTTTGGGCCAATATGGCTCTTTCAACATTTTGGTTTGCCGACGACCCTGATCTAGTTACTAGAACAACACATCTAAGACTTTTGCACAGAACTAAACGCTTTAATTCTAAGGATTTTAAAGGACCTACACCTGAAATTGAGTCACATTCTGTGTAATGGAATCACATCATTTAGCCTTAATTAGCGTTTACTCTCTGTGTCTGGCCTCCTTTACTAAATCTCGTGGCTTTGTATATAAGCTCTTATAATCCTGTTGCTGGTGTCATCCAAGTGTCACTGCGAGGCATACGGCAAGGTGGGAATGGGGCACCTCTTGTGGTGCAGGCATGTGTGCACTGCACGTGTAAGTGCTCGTGTGTTTATGAGGCGAAGAGAGATTAATATGACACTGCATTGTTGCTTTGTGTTTGCAACTCTTTATGAGTCACACATGACGAGTCATGGAGGTACAGTATGTGGCAGACTGACAACGACACAAGTGTGTGTTAGGGCTCGACAATTCATCGAATTTTGATTCCGATGATTGCTTCTCTTGATCGTAAAAAAAAATGCACGCATGCAAATTCCTGAGCTTGTAACGTGAAACAGAAGAGGAGAAAATGAGTGAAAAAAAGCACGTCTACTAGAAGTTTGGGATCTGACCATGGTTGCTACTTTTTTTTTTTAACACAGGGCTAGTATGCCTACTCAATATTGTTAACATTGTTATTGTAAGAGCGAACACTGAGGACCTCTTTTTTTCTACTGTACAAAACCCAAAACCTGTGAAGTTGGCACGTTGTGTAAATGGTTAATCAAAACAGAATACAATGATTTGCAAATCCTTTTCAACTTATATTCAAATGAATGGACTGCAAAGACAAGATACTTAACGTTCGAACTGAGAAACCTTGTTATTTTTTGCAAATATTAGCTCATTTGGAATTTGATGCCTGCAACATGTTTCAAAAAAGCTGGGACAAGTGGCAAAAAAGACTGAGAAAGTTGAGGAATGCTCATCAAACACTTATTTGGATCATCATATTCTATATACTAATCAATATTCACTGAATTTAATAAAAAAACGGCCTCGAGTCGTCTTCACACTCGTCAAGCTCAGAACAGCAGCACACTTCCCCCCCTCAACAATAACAGAACTGTGCAACACATCCTGTCTGACTGTGTTAACAAAATAAAGGTTTCAAAAAAGTACCTTACCCAAGCATAATGTAATTAAAACCCTTATAAATACAAAATTATTATTCTTTGAGTTCAAATACTGCTCAAAATTGTCTAAATATGCATTGCACCAGTAAATGTAAGGGTTTTTGCATTTAATTAAACATTTTATTAATGACACAAAAAGCACACACTCTTTGGTGGAAAAATAAGTGTAAAAGGTGAAAAATATATTTATATAAAAAATCAAATAGAAAAACTAAATGTATTTGTTTTTTATATTACTAGGATCAAGGATTGCTAAAATTAGTAGGACAAGACGATGGTTGCCAAATACTCTTATCAGTGAAGCATGTTTAATATAAAGAGTGGGATTTCTAACAATTAGGAAGGTTTGTGTCATGTTTGTTCTCCTCCAGAAAATATATTAAAACAAAAAATATATTTTTTTCTTCCTCTTTTTCCATTTTCACACATCTCTGAAAGAGGTCCAGGGAGCAACTAGGGCGGCGCTAAAGAACCGCGGGTTGCTGACCCCCGTCCTAGATGATATGAAAGGGTTGGCGTTGGAATTGAAAACTTTCCAGGAAGAGGTTAAAATAATCATGAGAATTCCTGGATTTTTTTTACTTGGAATGGTAGTTTGATTGTCCAAGGGGAGTGGAGTGGGTAGATGGTGGAACGGTTCGAATCGGTTGAGAGAAATGTAGGAATTGTGCAAGTTCAAAAAGTGGCCCATTCATTTTCAATAGGCAAAATGACCCGGATAATCGTGAATTATTGGTGTTTGACAATATTTTTTTTAAATTTCTTCGGGGGGAGCTCCTGATTCCCGGTCGAGCTGAACGTTTTGATACTCGAACGGTTCCGATCGGATAAAAACTGTGGCCTGTGGAGCGCACCAAACTTTTGCGGCGGAATAATAACAACGAGAAAATTCCCGCAGAAATTTTGATGGGCCTGCTATCTGTGCCCTGGACCTCTGGCCGGGGGTTGCCGGAAGCCGCCGTGCTTTGGTGGTGTTTGATGGTGCCGAGTGTCTGACTCTGTGAGTTTTAGGTGTAACTGTACAAAATGAGCTACGGAGCTAGCCTAAAATGTTAGCATGCGCACATTAAAATGCTAACACTTAGCATGTGTGCTACAGATGGCATGCTAACAGTTAGCATGTCTCACATTTCAAGTAACACGGCTGTAAGGTGTTAACTTGGGAAATAGAGAAAAAAGTGTAAAATTGGGTGAAACCGTTATCATGCTTAAGTTGGCTAGCTAGCATGCTATTGTTTGCATGCTAAAAGTTAACAAGTGTCACATACCAAGCTAAAGTGCTAGCATGCTAATGTTAGCATGCTAGCAAGCTAACGTGAGCATGATAATAGTTAGCTTGTGTCACATACCAAGTTATATGACTCTAAGGCAGGGGTGTCAAACTCATTTTACATCGGGGGGCCACATGGAGAAAAATCTACTCCCTAGTGGGCCGGACTGGTAAAATCACGGCACGATAACTTAAAAATAAAGACAACTTCAGATTGTTTTCTTTGTTTAAAAATAGAACAAGCACATTCTGAAAATGTACAAATCATAATGTTGTTTTTTTTTTTTTTATAATTACATGTTGCGGTTAATAGTATTCTATCTTTATTTGTCGTTATTTATATTTTCTGAATAAATTATGTGATAATGTACATCAGTCAACTCATTGGTGTTAATTTTCAATCTATCAAGATAAAAAAATTATATCAAAATCAAATTACAGTATGTCATTTACGTAGTTTGATCATTTTCCTCGACTGATGTACTAACATCATGTGGTTTATTTTGTACTTATGTAGCAGCATCTACAAAGATACAAATAATTGCTATTGTGACATCTAGTGGACACATTTAGAACAGCGGTGTCTTTCATTAAAACATTTCAGGTATATTTTTATACTTAGCAAACTCATTCCGCGGGCCAGATAAAACCTGTTCGCGGGCCTGATCCGGCCCCCGGTCTGTACGTTTGACACCCCTGCTCTAAGGTGTATGGCTGGGGAATTAGAAAAATTAGGATTACATTTAGCAAAAAAAAAAATTAGCACTTTAATGGTAGCATACTAACATTTTAGGCTAGCTCTGTAGCTCATTTTGTATAGTTACACCTAAAACTCAGATTCAGACACTCCATTTTCAAAGTGTTAGCACGCTAACATCTGTAGCAGCGAATGGGCGCTTACATTGCAGCAGGCCTATAATAAATAGACGATTTTTTTTGGTTGAGAATCTTCCATGTGTGAATGTTTGGGCAGTCAGACAATAATTGGGATGATTATTTTTGACATGACGGTCCAGCCCTAGTGTGAGTCACATGGTTTTGGTTTGGAAAACATGGCCCTCAGATCAAGCAGGTAAGACGACAGGAAGATGCAGCTTGTTTCATTTCAGTGTCACTTGGGAAGAAGGTGTGTGACCCAGTTGGAGGCAGAATCCAAGATGCTGACCATGAGCACGACTTTCCTTCCTAACGACCGGACCTGGCCGTCTGTCTGCATGACCCCCTCTCTGCCTTGGTTTCTCCTAAGCTCCTTCACTCTCACTTTTACATGTGACAGGCAAATAGGTCAGTTGCCATGGTAACAACAGCGAGGCCAGGGTCTCCTCGTCTATTAGGAAAAGTGGGCAATGTTGATCTGGACGGCAGTCAGGGCCAAGAGACTGAAGATGGAGGCAACGGGCTCGAGTGGCATCCAACTGGGGTATTTCCATTTAAGTCCGGAAGTGTCAGAAATTCAATGCTTTAAGGCAGACAGTATGGGTGACTGAACCATAATAATACATCATATTGTTGACAAGCATCCTGTGTACACCATCCACTACTTAAACAGCAACAAGCTTTTTTCTTTTTTTTTCTCTTATATTTATATAGCGCTTTTCTCTAGTGACTCAAAGCGCGTTTTACATAGTGAAACCCAATATAGAAGTTACCTTTAAACCAGTGTGGGTGGCACTGGGAGCAGGTGGGTAGAGTGTCTTGCCCAAGGACACAACGGAAGTGACTAGGATGGCGGAAGCGGGGATCGAACCTGGAACCCTCAAGTTGCTGGCACGGCCACTCTACCAACCGAGCTATACCGCCCCATCATCGTACTAAATCAGGGGTTGGCAACCCAAAATGTTGAAAGAGCCATATTGGACCAAAAATACAAAAAACAAATCTGTCTGGAGCGGCAAAAAATGAAAAGTCTTATATAAGTGTTATAATGAAGGCAACACATGACGTAAGTGTCCATATTAGCTATAATAGCCTATCATCAAAATGACTTTTAAAGTCTTATATAAGTGTTATAATGAAGGCAACACATGACGTAAGTGTGTATATTAGTTATATTAGCCTACTATCAAAATGACTTTAAAAGCCTCATATAAGTATTATAATAAAGACAACCCATGACGTAAGTGTCTATATTAGCCTACTATCAAAATGACTATATGTCGCAGGCTGAAGCAAATCTTTGTTGACAGAAATGTTGAAATGTAATATTTATTCTACACATTTTTACAACATTATAAACCATTAGTAAATCAGAGGCTACTCTGAAGGTGAAATAACTCCTGGAAATTACTGGCTTATAATGGCCAAAGGTACAGAGGTGTGTCCAAGTTAAAGGAAACGGCAGGCTGTCTTCTTTTCATAGATTTATTACAATCTTTGGCAAGCTAGGTAATGTTTGCTGTGGTCTGGAACAACATGGCACAGAAATGTGTCTTGAGACATGCAAAACTAAATTATATACAAAGAAGATAAAAGTAAAGGATATTAAATGAGCTCAAATATACCTACAAGTGAGGCATAATGATGCAATTTGTGCATACAGCTAGCATGTTAGCGTTGATTAGCTTGCAGTCATGCACTGACCAAATATGCCTGATTAGCACTCCAACAAGTCAATAACATCAACAAAGTGCACCTTTGTGCATTCACACACAGCATAAAACGTTTGTAGGACAACATGAGACAAAGAAGGTGTGGAAGATTTTACATGTAAACAAACTGTTGCGTCACAGTCCACACTATGGTGAGTTCAAGAACCGCCAAAATTAGTAGGACAATACGATGTTCACCAAATGCTCTCATTAGTGAAGCATACACACACACATATTAAACAGTGGGCTTTCTAACAATTGGGAAGGTGTGTGTCATGTTTGTCCTCAAACAAAAAACATATTGAAACAAAACAATTAATTTCCCCCCATCTTTTTCCATTTTCAATCCTTTTTTAAAAATGCTCCAGGTAGCCACTAGGACGGCATTAAAGAGCTGCATGCGGCTAGAGAGCCGCGGATTGCTGACCCCCGTACTAAATGCTTAACTATGTACTGGAAGACCTTTATCTTAGGTGTTATCGTGCTATTGGTTACCTTAAGTAGGTTATCTGCCCGTCTTACAGTGCATGATGGACCAAAATGTGCAATATATATATATATATATATATATATATATATATATATATATATATATATATATATATATATATATATATATATATATATATATATATATATATATTTATTTATTTATTTTTAGCAAAATGAATGCCTGTTGTAAATAAATAAATAATAATCAGGTATGAACGATAAACAACTATAATCCAGTTCTATCCAATATGATTGGTAGTCTAGTAGTTTTTTTATTCCAGGTAATGACCAAAGTTCATATGAAGCCCATCAAAATCCAGGGCCGGGAAGTGGCAGTTGTGGGCCAGTACAACTACCTGGGAGTCCACTTGAACAGCAGACTGGACAGAAGGACAACAGCAAAGCTGTGTACAAGAAGGTCATGAGCAGACTCTTTTTCCTGAGGAAGCTTAGGTCCTTTAATGTGTGCAGCAAGCTGTTGGAGATCTTTTATCAGTCTGTTGTGGCCAGTGCCCTGTACTTTGCAGTGGTTTGTTGGGGGAGCAGCACCAGCAAAAGGGACAAACTGATCCGGAAAGCCGGATTATGCTGCCCTTTTTTTTTTGCTGCAGCTGTTACATACACTACCGTTCAAAAGTTTGGGGTCACCCAAACAATTTTGTGGAATAGCCTTCATTTATAAGAACAAGAATAGACTGTCGCGTTTCAGATGAAAGTTCTCTTTTTCTGGCCATTTTGAGCGTTTAATTGACCCCACAAATGTGATGCTCCAGAAACTCAATCTGCTCAAAGGAAGGTCAGTTTTGTAGCTTCTGTAACGAGCTAAACTGTTTTCAGATGTGTGAACATGATTGCACAAGGGTTTTCTAATCATCAATTAGCCTTCTGAGCCAATGAGCAAACACATTGTACCATTGGAACACTGGAGTGATAGTTGCTGGAAATGGGCCTCTATACACCTATGTAGATATTGCACCAAAAACCAGACATTTGCAGCTAGAATAGTCATTTACCACATTAGCAATGTATAGAGTGTACTTCTTTAAAGTTAAGACTAGTTTAAAGTTATCTTCATTGAAAAATAAGGACATTTTAATGTGACCCCAAACTTTTGAACAGTAGTGTATACTGTAATATTGTACATGGTAATTGGGATTTGTTATATATTGTATATATTATATAAAAATATAATATAATATAATAATACAATATACTGTATATTATATACTGTATATATAATATGTAAATATTACATATATGTTATGTTCTATATTGCTATTGTCTACCTAATACCTGCATTATCCTTTCCATCCTTACCCTTTCCATTCTTTGAGACTGAGCTACTGTGTGGAACAATTTCCCTTGTGGATCAATAAAGTTTGTCTAAGTCTAAGTCTAGTAGGTTGTAAGTAAGTAGCTCACAATTAGAAAAACAAACACATTAGCATACAATAAAAATAGACTAACTGTAAACATGTGGTTACTGTCACAACCAATGACTCCATTGCCATACGTTCAATCAATGCCACAATTAATACAGTACTATCAAAAAATTGTGCATGAAATGTTTTTATTCACATCCGAATTATGATATTTTTTATTACGATCCCAAATCAATTCAAAATTTTAAAATTAAATGTTATAGCTTAACTCTACACCTAGTCATTGTGCGTGTGTGACTCGTGTCCACAGCCAGGGGGAGCTTCTGTAACCTGCAGTGTTCCGAATAAGGGCGGTATATGATAACTAAACGAGCATTGATAATAACGAGTCATTTAATTATTTACTTGTATGTACTGTTACAACGCCGTTGGCAAGGCAGCTGATGTAACGAAGCACAGCAAGTTCAATGCCGGAACTATCTTTTAGCTAATGAAAGCAACAACCGGCACCACACTAAAATCAACCTGGTATAGAATTGAGCAAAATCACACAGCAAACAACACACACTGCTACTTCGAGGGAATAAAAACGGCACAGAGACTGCATCTGCCAGATAATTGCTGTTTTTTTTTTTTTTTAAATAATACAGTAATTACTTTCCTAGGTAATTACTAAATGTTTTAAAGAGTAGATCCGTTAATAATTCAATTACTTTTTTTTAGAAAAGTAACGAGTAACTGTAATTCATTACTTTTAAAAGTAATTTTCCAAACACTGGTAACCTGTAATTTGTTTTGGAAATGTTTTATTATGTTCATATTTAGGTTTAGTTCATGGTAAGCTGCGCTCACCTGAAATATTCATAAATAAAAGTCAATAAGCATTAATGTTTTTGTGGTCTGTTATGTTAATGTTAATGAGGTAATGTTCATTTAATCCATGATACCAAAGCAAAATTGCAAAGACAATTGGACATTAATTTAAAAAGTATGGGCAAAAACAAAAACAAAAAAATGTTCTCGAGACACTATGTCTTTGGGTAAAATGTTCAGCTCCAATATAAACTGAAATAGTGCGGTCACTTTATAAATACGACGAGCAAATCAGTCACGATGATGGCCTTCGAAGGGATGCTAAATTAGCAATTACCTCTATGGGCTTTTGAATGGACACGGCCGGGATGCTGCTAAACTGAAAAAAAACTATTATAAAGGACATGTTGACTCTCCACTAAATAGAAGTTTGCTGAGACAACGTATAATTGTATCCCGAGCCCTACAAAATGCATAGCGTGTTTATGCCAGGGTTTTATGCCTGGCCTCTCGGATACTTGCTGAAGCACTGGTTGAAGTCCTTAACACATTTGCTGCATTTGACTGCAGTGACCAAGGTCCTCACCGTGTGATCCTCGCCACACTATACATGCTGAACAGCTGAGGCAGCTGAGCTGATGCTTGACTTTTTCAATAATGGATTAAATATTAATACGTAGAACCAATATGTTGGAACAGGAAGCGAGGTGACGAGGAAAGAGCAACAGTCGTGTATAGAAAAAAAACAAAAAAAAAATAGAACACTGTATAGCTCTACAGGTATACCTGACATTTTTGAATGAAAGAAACAGCTGTTCTAAATGTGTCCACTGGATGTCAAAATAGCAATTATGTGTATCTTTGTAGATGATGCTACATACGTGCAAAATAAACCACATGATGTTAGTACATCAGTCGATGAAAATGATCAAACTACATAAATAACATACTGTAATTTGGTGTTGATAGAATTGTTTATCTTTATAAATTGAAAATTAACACCAATGAGTTGACTGATGAACATTATCACATAATTTATCCAGAAAGTATAAATAACGACAAATAAAGATAGAATACATTAACCGCAACATGTAAGTGTAAAAAAACCCCAACAACATTATGATTTGTACAATTTCAGAATGTTTTTGTTCTATTTTTAAACAAAGAAAACAATTTGAAGTTGTCTTTAGTTACCGTGCTGAGATTTCACCAGTCCGGCCCACTAGGGAGTAGATTTTTCTCCATGTGGCCCCCGATCTAAAATTAGTTTGACACCCCTGTTTTAACTGTTCACATTCTCCTTCCAAAGTAATACGGACCACTTTAAATTCCTATAAGACATTATATATGTTTATACTGTAGAGCAGCCATTAAAGCTTTAACTTCACCTCAGAAGAATGTATCTTGTATAAAAACAGCGTGAAGGTGGCGGCCGGGAGTGGGCGGGGGTTTGAGTCGAGATAGAAATAACCCCCCGGCTCTCACCCCGATGTTTATGTTACGCTCTATTAAATTAGCATGAGTCCAATATTAAAATAATAACATTTACCTCCGCAATAAATGCATTGGCTTCCAAAATCAATACCTCCGCTCTATAATGCCAAAGTATTATTACAAATAATAAGAGCAAAGTTGTAGCACTATATTAGATTTTTTTTGGTAAGGAAAAAAGGCATGATGCACGTATTATAGATTAAATAATTGCGTTTCAAATGTCACTGGATCCCACGAGAGTTAATAGTGTTATATTGTTAATGTGATTGTTTTAGGGTTTTGTTTAGAGTGCATGTGTGTGTTGTAGAAGGTGAAGGTTTGCTATGATGATAAAATGTCAATCATTACAGAGACGAAAACACACCATTGAATGGAATTACATTAGAAAATCAACATCATTAAAGATTTAAATGCCTTATATTTGGAAAAACTCAGAGCTTACTACACAATGGGCTGCCTTTATTAGGTGTTTTGAATAGTGTGGGCTAGATTTTATCTGCATGGCACATCAAAATATAAATATAAGAAATATATTTTGATGCAATGCACTATTGCATGAATACAACTGCCTTTTTACTTACTTTTTTTGCTAAAATTTGTAAAACGGTCCAAAACAAAAAATATCAAACATGTTATGTAAATCTACACTACCTGCAAACCTCTCACTGTACACATTTTTCAATTTACGAACCAAAGATTGAATGAAAATATTCTCCGGTAGACAAAACTTGTGTCAGTGTACGAATGTTTCATCCACCTATTGTGTGCCATGTTGTGCCCGGCAGCACATCCACTGTGGGCGCTCTCTACTGCTCATTCAGTCAGCACAGCAGTGCTGTCGTTAGCTACTGTGCAAATTGCTACTTTGTGTACTTTTTAAGGGTTTTCTTTAAAACCTTTTTACAACAATTATTTAGTTTTGCTGGCTCATTATGAGTCCAAAGAAAGCAATGGACAAGCGGTGCATGGTTTCAAACATTCAGGAAGTGTCTATAACATTGTTGACATTGCCTACTTCCTTTCCCCCACGCTGCTGGCTACAATAAGATAAACCAAAATAATAAAGTCTGTTAATGTGTTTCATTCTTAATAATGGTAGCACAACTGGCTATTAAAGTTAAGGAGTTTTTTTTTAAAAAATTGAAACTATGAGTGCACCACAAGGCTAGTGAGTGTGTGTGCGTGTCGGCAGGACGGCTGTATAAGAGGGCAATTCAGATAGGTGTTGTAGTTATGGCTTGAATATATAAATAGAACATTGATCCATTACCCCCTTGTTTGTTTTATATACAGTACTAGGGATGGGTATCGTTCTCATTTAAACCGATATGGTACCAATTCCTGGTATCTCAGAATTGATACCCAACTATACCAATTTTTAATATTTTTATGTGAGTTTCTGATAATAAAATCTAATTTTTATTGCAATATTTAAAAATGAGCTGATTCTGATAACTGCTGTCTTGTTGTTATATCTTGTTGTGTTATCATCATATTATCATTTGTAAATATGACATTAAGTTGTAATTACAGTTGCATGCACGTCACGAGGACAAGGGAAGTTTTCGGAGCCCGGAGAATCCTATACAACAAGCTCTGTTTTCATTTCATAATTCCACAGTCTTCTGGACATCTGTGTTGGTGAATCTTTGCAATTTGTTTAATGAACAATGGAGGCTGCAAAGAAGAACGTTGTAGGTGGGATCGATCGGTGTATTAGCGGCTGGCTGTAGCAACACAACAAGGACTACTTACTTAGCAGACGCCTAGCCGATGCTAGCCGCCAAACCCACGGATGAAGTCCTTCGTCGCGCCGTCGATCGCTGGAACGCAGGTGAGCACGGCTGTTGATGGGCAGATGAGGGCTGGCTGGCGTAGGTGGAGCGCTAATGTTTTTATCATAGCTCTGTGAGGTCCGGTTGCTAAGTTGCTAAATTAGCCTTAGCGTCGTTAGCAACAGCATTGTTAAGCTTTACCAGGCTGAGAATTATTAACCGTGTAGTTACATGTACATGGTTTAATAGTATTGTTGATCTTCTGTCTATCCTTCCAGTCAGGGATTTATGTATTTTGTTTCTATCTGCATTTGAGAACGATGCTATCACATTAGCTCAGTAGCTAAGTGTGTCACCGATGTATTGTCGTGGGGATAAAAGTCACTTTGAATGTCCATTTCGCGTGCTCGACTCTCATTTTCAAGAGGATATAGTATCCGAGGTGGTTTAAAATACAAATCTGTGATCCACAATAGAAAAAGGAAAGAGTGTGGAATCCAATGAGCCAGCTTGTACCTAAGTTACGGTCAGAGCGAAAAAACATATGTCCTGCACTGCCTCTAGTTCTTCACTCTAAAGTTCCTCATCCACAAATCTTTCATCCTCGCTCAAATTAATGGGGTAATCGTCGCTTTGTCGCTCCAAATCTCTCTCGCTCCATTGTAAACAAAGGAAAATTGTGAGGAATATTACCTCCTGTGACGTCACGCTACTTCCGGTACAGGCAAGGCTTTTTTTATCAGCGAGCAAAAGTTGCGAACTTTATAGTCGATTTTCTCTACTAAATCCATTCAGCAAAAATATGGCAATATCGCAAAATGATCAAGTATGACACATAGAATGGATCTGCTATTCCCGTTTAAATTTAAAAAATTCATTTCAGTAGGCCTTTAAAAGTGTGATATCATTTTATTAAAATGCCTTCAGTAAAATAAACCTAATTAGAAACAACATTACAATTTTAGTATTTTTCTTTAAGGCTGTAGTTGACTGAGAGATTTGAGCAAAAGAAAAAGTCAAGAAGAAAATATAAGTCCAAAATTGTAATGCTCTTTAAAAAACGAAACACTGATTTGTCCTGTTTGTGTTTGGAGTAATGTCGAATAATGGAGAGTCTATTGTACACTTGTGAAAGAATTGGGCATTATTTTTTTTTAATTTGCCATGAAAAACACCCTCCTAGGAACATTCTTGTATAATAGAGTAACAACAAAAATGATGGCCAAAATACAGCAAAACTGAGGGTTAATAAAGTAACAGTTAAATCAAGACAGTGTCAATCAAATCAATCAGTATAATGTAGATGGACTCTTTGATAGAACTCTTGTACTGAATGGTATTTGATTGAACAGATAAACGAATGCCGCGGCTGATGAGAGTATTCTGTTGAATACACTAGATTGCCAAAAGTATTTGGCCACCCATCAAAATGATCAGGATCAGGTGTCCTAATCACTTGGCCCGACCACAGGTGTATAAAATCAAGCACTTTGGCATTTGTGAAAGAATGGGCCGCGTTCAGGAGCTCTGTGATTTCCAGCGCGGAACTGTCATAGGATGCCACCTGTGCAACAATTCCAGTCGTGAAACTTCCTTGCTCCTAAATATTCCAAAGTCAACGGTCGGCTTTGTTATAAGAAAATGGAAGAGTTTGGGAACAACAGCAACTCAGCCACCAAGGGGTAAGCCACGTAAACTGACAGAGAGGGCTCAGCGGATGCTGAAGCGCATAGTGCAAAGAGGTCGCCGACTTTCTGCACAATCAGTTGCTACAGAGCTCCAGACTTCATGTGACCTTCCAATTAGCCCACGTACAGCACGCAGAGAGCTTCATGAAATGGGTTTCCATGGCCAAGCAGCTGCATCTAAGCCATACACCAAGTCCAATGCAAAGCGTCGGATGCAGTGGTGTAAAGCCCGTCACCACTGGACTCTAGAGCAGTGGAGACGAGTTCTCTGGATTGATGAATCACACTTTTCCATCTGGTTATCTGATGGACAAGTCTGGGTCTGGAGGTTGCCAGGAGAACGGTACAAATCAGACTGCATTGTGCCGAGTGTGAAATTTGGTGGAAGAGTTATTATGGTGTGGGGTTGTTTTTCAGGAATTGGGCTTGGCCCCTTAGTTCCAGTGAAAGGAACTTTGAATGCTCCAGGATACCTAAACATTTTGGACAATTCCATGCTCCCAACCTTGTGGGAACAGTTTGGAGCGGGCCCCTTCCTCTTCCAACATGACTGTGCACCAGTGCACAAAGCAAAGTCCATAAAGACATGGATGACAGAGTCTGGTGTGGATGAACTTGACTGGCCTGCACAGAGTCCTGACCTGAACCTGATAGAATACCTTTGGGATTAATTTGAACGGAGACTGAGAGCCAGGCCTTCTCGACCAACATCAGTGTTTGACCTTACCAATGCGCTTTTGGAAGAATGGTCGAAAATTCCTATAAACACACTCCGCAACCTTGTGGACAGCCTTCCCAGAAGAGTTGAAGCTGTAATAGCTACAAAAGGTGAACCGACATCATATTGAACCCTATGGGTTAGGAATGGAATGGCATATGTGAGTCAAAGCAGGTGGCCAAATAATTTTGGCAATATAGTGTTATTTTTTTTAAGAAAGTCTACATCTTACGACTTAAAAGGGGTCGCCTTTGTTAGAGGAATATTTTCCTACCTTTGGACAGAATGCACCGTGCATGAGATCTCAGATTGTGTGCTGTACATGATGTTCAAAGACAGAACATGAATGCACCTTGTGTTGAGATATTACATTTCTCACTTCAAACTTTAAATATCTTGTCTTTGCAGTCTATTCAATTGAATATAAGTTGAAAAAGATTTGCAAATCATTGTATTCTGTTTTTATTTACGATTTACACAACGTGCCAACTTTTGTACCTATACTGTATATACCTTTATAATTCTATTTACATATATACAGTACCTATATATATACTGTATATCTATACTGGCTCGCGTGCACTGGCTTCCTTTGCACTTAAGATGTGACTTTAAAGGCCTACTGAAACTCACTACTACCGACCACACAGTCTGATAGTTTATACATCAATGATGAAATCTTAACATTGCAACACATGCCAATACGGCCGGGTTAACATATAAAGTGCAATTTTAAATTTCCCGGCAAAATCACGGCTGAAAACGTTTCGACATGATGACCTTTGCGCGTGACGTCAACAGTGGAAGCGGAAGTATTCGGAGCCCATTGAATCCAATACAAAAAGCTCTGTTTTCATCTCAAAATTCCACAGTATTCTGGACATCTGTGTTGGTGAATCTTTTGCAATTTGTTTAATGAACAATGGAGACTGCAAAGAAGAAAGTTGTAGGTGGGATCGATCAGTGTATTAGCGGCTGGCTGTAGCAACACAACCAGGAGGACTTAACTTGGATAGCAGAAGCGCTAGCCGACGCTAGCCGCCGACCGCACGGATGATCGGGTGAAGTCCTTTGTCCTTCCGTCGATCGCTGGAACGCAGGTGAGCACGGGTGTTGATGAGCAGATGAGGGCTGGCTGGCGTAGGTGGAGCGCTAATGTTTTTATCATAGCTCTGTGAGGTCCCGTTGCTAAGTTAGCTTCAATGGCGTCGTTAGCAACAGCATTGTTAATCTTCGCCAAGCTGGAAAGCATTAACTGTGTAATTACATGTCCAGGGTTTAATAGTATTGTTGATTTTCTGTCTAACCTTCCAGTCAGGGGTTTATTTATTTTGTTTATATCTGCATTTGAGCCCGATGCTATCACGTTAGCTCAGTAGCTAAAGTGTTTCGCCGATGTATTGTCGTGGAGATAAAAGTCACTGTGAATGTCCATTTCACGGTCTCGACTCTCATTTTCAAGAGGATATAGTAGCCGAGGTGGTTTAAAATACAAATCTGTGATCCACAATAGAAAAAGGAGAGAGTGTGGAATCCAATGAGCCCTTTTACCTAAGTTACGGTCAGAGTGAAAAAAGATACGTTCTGCACTGTCCTTCACTTTCACGTTCCTCATCCACAAATCTTTCATCCTCGCTCAAATTAATGGGGTAATCGTCGCTTTCTTGGTCCGAATCTCTCTCGCTGCTGGTGTAAACAATAAGAAAATGTGAGCAGCCTTTCCTCCGGTGTCATCACGCTACTTCCGGTAGGGGCAAGGTTTTTTTTATCAGAGACCAAAAGTTGCGAACTTTATCGTCGTTGTTCTATACTAAATCCTTTCAGCAAAAATATGGCAATATCGCGAAATGATCAAGTATGACACATAGAATGGATCTGCTATCCCCGTTTGAATAAAAAAAAATCATTTCAGTAGGCCTTTAAGGTTTTACTATTTACGTATAAAATACTACACGGTCTAGCTCCATCCTATCTTGCGGACTGTATTGTACCATATGTCCCGGCCAGAAATATGCGTTCTAAGAACTCCAGCTTATTAGTGATTCCCAGAGCCCACAAAAAAGTATGCGGGCTTTAGAGCGTTTTCTATTCGGGCTCCAGTACTCTGGAATACCCTACCAGTAACAACTAGAGATGCTACCTCAGTAGAAGCATTTAAGTCCCATCTTAAAACTCATGTGTATACTCTAGCCTTTAAATAGACCCCCTTTTTAGACCAGTTGATCTGCTGTCTCTTTTCTGCTCTGCCCCGCTCTCCTGGTTGGAGAGGTTTTTAGGTGACCACAGATAACGCGCTAGCTGTTCAAAGTCGGGACCCGGGGTGGACCACTCATCTGTGCATCAGTCAGGAACGTCTCTGCGCTGCTGATTTGTCTCCACTCAAGATGATCCCCTGCTATGCTATCCCACTATGGACTGGACTCTCACACTATCAACTAGATCCACTCAACGACCATTGCACCGGTTGCCCAAAGAGTGGGTCCCCACATCTGCGGTCCCCTCTAAGGTTTCTCATTGTTTCCCATTGGGTTGAGGTTTTTTTTGCCCTAATGTGGGATCTGAACCGATGATGTCGTTGTGGCTTGTGCAGTTGTGATTAAGGGCTATATAAATACACTTTGATTGATACCTCAGTAGAAGCATTTAAGCCCCATCTTAAAACTCAGTTGTATATTCTAGCCTTTAAATAGACCCCTTTTTTAGACCAGTTGATCTGCTGTCTCTCTTTTCTGCTTTTCCCCCCTCTCCTGCGTGAAGTTATCAGGGGACCACGGATCAGCCTCCACGGATGAGCGCTA
>NC_084736.1:54721911-54756911 GCF_033978785.1 Entelurus aequoreus
CTACAGTCTATCTGGCATGGCAACTTCCTATTCATTTAAATTGGGCCATCTCATCCATCTGTACTTATAGTCAAGGGTCATTGGGGAACTGGGACCTATACCTGCTGAGTTAAGGTAAAAGGCAGACTCCACCCATGCCTGGTCAAAAATCAGATCCAGGTTCATTAAGTAAGTCCATGGCACTGTAAACAAACACAAGACCAATGTATTCTCAGGGCGTTCAATTGATCGCAACTGGACTGTTTGGTTTGTCTTAGAACTGGGGTTCGTAACCTTTTTTTTTTTTTACCTCGGGGCCCAACTTTTCCACTACATATGTCCCCGGAGCCCACTCGAATTTGAACACTGAAGCTTGATTTTAATCATATCGAATAATTACAGTACAGGCCAAAAGTTTGGACACACCTTCTCATTCAATGTGTTTTCTTAATTTAATGACTATTTACCAGGGGTGTCACTAGCTTTTAAGGACATGGGGGGCTTAGCCCCCAGGAGATGCACAGGATGCGAGCGAACGTAGCGCACGAGCACAAAACTTCACAAACGGCTAACAAAGACTTAAAAAATTATTCCTTGTTATTATTATTATTTAAAAAAATGCACGGGACGAAATGAAATGCTCCCCGGGACGATGGCTTTTAACCATTTTTTTTCTTTTTCTTTTTATGTATTTATTCATTTTACATTTTATATTAAATGTCTTGGTTTTTCCTCCCTCTGAAAATCCTATGAAATGTTTAACAAGCCATCCTATAATAATACAACAGCTATTAATGTAACAATACATCCATCCATCCATTTTCTACCGCTTGTCCCTTTTGGGGTCGCAGTGTAACAATACAATAAAACAAATATGATGTTTTTTTCATTATTTCAACAATAGGCTAATATATATATCACTTTATATAGATTGTACAAGAAACACAAAACTTAAAAACTAAATTATTTACAATTGCAGACACAAGATTTCGTGCAGCTTCACTCATTGTAAAGGAAGACGGAAGTCCACGCAGGAGAAAAATGACTACAAAGATGGTGTCTGGGTTTTTCTTAATATATATATATATATTAAGTCTTTCATACATATATATATATATATATATATATATATATATATATATATATATATATATATATATATATATATATATATATATATATATATGTATGAAAGACTTAATATATATATATATATATATATATATATATATATATATATATATATATATATATATATATATATTAAGTCTTTCATACATATATATATATATATATATATATATATATATATATATATATATATATATATATATATATATATATTAAGTCTTTTATACATATATATATATATATATATATATATATATATATATATATATATATATATATATATATATATATATATATATATATATATATATATATATATCAGTGACGTGCAGTCAGGGGAGGCAGGTGAGGCAGTGCCTCACGTGCCATCATGGAAAGAAAAAAAATGTAAAAAGAAAAATAAATAATTAAATTGTTATATATATCAGTGACGTGCAGTCAGGGGAGGCAGGTGAGGCAGTGCCTCACGTGCCATCATGGAAAGAAAAAAAATGTAAAAAGAAAAAAAATTAATTAAATTGTTATATGTATCCAGTGATTATACTATAAAGTTATTTTCCATTTAACTTCACCAGTTTTAGATTATTTTTATTCAAAATCGCTGAATTTTCACATTTGCCGTTCAAATACTGAGAAGAGACTTGCTGTGATCAGCAGCCAATTGAGGCACGTCACTGAGTTGAGCCTCACCATGGATTGCGCAATGACTCGGCTAACTGCTGGCCTGCTGTTCAGTGAGACCGTATTGCTATATGAATTATATTATAAATTTACATAGTTTAGTTAGCTGAGGTATATAATGTACAGTGTATTTTGTCAACAACTGTATGTGTGTAACGTATTTCTTGTGCTGAGCAATCATAAAACGGCTGCGAAGATGCACTGGGTGAGGCACGCAGTTCTCCCACCTCATGGTGGTAAAGGGCGCTAGTGGTCCCAGGGATCATTCTTGCGACTACTCGGCTGCAGAATAAGTGACAACAAGCTACAGTTAGCAAGTCAAGTGCAGCGGCAGCGATCGTTTAATTTTTCCTCTCGCCTGGACTTTTAACATGGAGGATTACATATCTAAAGTAAAACAGTTTTCCAAACTGGACTTTCAATCAAAGCAGGAGGTAATAATTAAAGGAAGACCAACGCCAGAGCTAAAAGCTTTGCTTCAGACTTCAACTGGACATTGAATATTGTCTTGCACGAATCCGCGACACCATTGCAGCTCTCGAGCGCATGAGACTGGAGTTCAAAAGTTTCTGTGACTGATTTGAGAAGAAATGCAGCGCATTTGGCCTGGCAGAGAGTGGAGGCAGACGGTCAATTAGATTTGAACGAAAACGAGAGTTCTGTAACATTCTGGATGACATAAGCTATCAAATGAAGGCTAGGTTTGATCATTTTGGTGAGCTGGTTTTCCTTGGTTTGGTTGGTTGTTCAAAATTCAGTGAAATGTCAAAACATTTTGAAGACACAAAACTGCAGAGCCTGTCAAAATATACCAGATTCTTTTACTTTGTGCAACTAAAGGCAGATCTTGTTGGACTGTATAGCTCACAAACGGTGAGGTATAAATGTAAATCTCCTGGACAGCTTTTCAGCTTTTTGGCCCAGAAGGACCTCATCCAAACTGTTCCTGAGGCGACAAAGTTACTCCAGCTAGTGCTCACTGGGGGGGGGGGGGCTTGGTCGGGGGCGGGGCGTGGTTGGGGGGCGTGGTTAGGGGCGTGGTTAAGAGGAGAGTATATTTACAGCTAGAATTCACCAACTCAAGTATTTCATATATATATATATATATATATATATATATATATATATATAAATACTTGACTTTCAGTGAATTCTAGCTATATATATATATATATATATATATATATATATATATATATATATATATATATATATATATATATATATATATATATATACATATACATTTATTTTATTATATATATAAATAAAAGAAATACTTGAATTTTAGTGTTCATTTATTTACACATATACACACACAACACTCATCTACTCATTGTTGTACTTGAAAGTACAATGCTTTGTTAAGGGTTGAATTGTCCATCCTCTTTCTATTCTCTGTCACTATTTTTCTAACCATGCTGAACACCCTCTCTGATGATGCATTGCTGTGTGGCACGCACAAAAGTGCTTTCATCAAATGCACGAGAGTGCGGAATCTTCCATCTCTCCCTAGCATGGTCCAAAACCGGTCAATCCTTGCTTCCTGGGGAAGATCTTCCCTGGCAAGCAATTGGTACTCCAGTACTTGTACCCGGAGGCTGGTCAGGTCCAATCGCAGCTGCGGCAGACTTTTTTTTGGGGGGGCGTTGCCTCCAGCTCCGGCTGAATACCGGGAGTTTGTCGGGAGAAAATCTCTGTCGGGAGGTTGTCGGGAGGTTGTCGGGAGAGGCGCTGAATATCGGGATTCTCCCGCTAAAAACGGGAGGGTTGGCAAGTATGCAAAAGTCGTCATCCACCCGCCATCCACCCGAACTAACATTTTATCAAAACCACAACCGCCCGCCACCCACCCGTTGTTATATATCTAATATAGACGATGCAAGGCAGAAATGAGACTGATCCAATGCAGCAGAAACATTCAATGCGTGCCAAGAAAGCGTCCTTTCTTTCTGCTGCTCGATCGCTGTTTTCTGCTTCATATTTCACTACGTCCAGCTTGTAATCTGCAGTATATGATTTCCTTTTCGGTGCCATTATAGTTCAGTCCTTCTCGGTTTTTATAAGTTACCGCCAACGTTGATGTGGTCCATTTTAATAGCTCCGGCAGTAGTGTATAGCATATGGCAGTTAGCATTCCAAAACCCACAATGCATCTCTGCCATGACCTGCCCCCGCCGAATTCTTATTGGTTGGCTTGTGTGTGACGATGGCTGCCATTTGCTTCGTTGCTGACGCGAATGAGATAAATAATATTATTTGATATTTTACAATAATGTGTTAATAATTTCACACATAAGTCGCTCCGGAGTATATGTCGCACCCATGACCAAACTATGAAAAAAACTGCGACTTATAGTCCGAAAAATACGGTAAGTATTTTTTTTTTCTGAATTGGTTCAACCGCCACCCGCCCGAATCTATTTAAAATCAATTTTTTTCGTCATGCATCCGCCGACCCGCGGATTATCCGCGGAGTCCGCGGTTGTGTCCGCAAACCGCGCATCTCTAGTAAGGACATATATATATATATATATAAATATATATATATATATATATATATATATATATATATATATATGTATATAAAATAAAACAAATGGCTTATCTATGTCCTTACGTAACATCACCAGAATGATTGACAATTAGGAGGACCAATAGTCAACATGATCCACCCAGAAATAAATAAAACAAATGGCTTATCGATAAGCCATTTAAAAAAAAAAAAAGGTTTTAATATTTATTTACGGTATATGTATCATTATTCTCCAACTCACCTTTCCAGTAGAGGCCTCTCCCCTCTCACTTTCTGTGCTCCTCTGCCCTGACTCCTACAGGTCACTAGGGGTTGTGGAGTGATTATTATTATTATCTACTGATGATAGTCATACGTGAATGAGCTCAGCTCCTGTTCTGCATGTGTAAAGTGAGAAACACAGCTGATGCTCCAGAAGGAAGTAACCCCAAAGATAGCAAATGGTAAAAAAGAGTGCACATTTAACTTTATAAATAACCAGGACCTTCATGATGCATTTCAGGCTAACTAGCTAACTAAGTAGCAGCATTGTTTTAGAGCGGGAATGTAACTTTTTGTCAAACACAGACCTGGTGTAAAGTGGAGCTAATACATTTTACTACAAGCAGTGATGAATACTTACTTTCTTGAAAAAGTTTCTTATGTCCATTTTGCATTCATTCACGTTCTTGTTCTGCAGTGCTGTGTTCTAATGTGCTTCATACACCTGCAGCACCGCAAGCAAAGTCGCAGAGAAAATGCAGACTGGATTCTGAGTGATGTGGGCAGTTTCTATATGAACAAGTCCAAGGATCGCAAGCAAGGTCGCAGAGAAAATGCGGACTGGATTTTGAGTGATGTGGGCATTTTCTATATGAACAAGTCCAAGGACCGCAAGCAAGGTCGCAGAGGAAATGCGGACTGGACTATGAGTGATGTGGGCATTTTCTATATGAACAAGTGGAATGGATTGGATACCGACGCACTAAAGGGGCTCTCTACCTTACGCTATGAAGTGAGGGGAAACTGAGTGAATAATGACAGGTTATATGATTATTTATTTAAACTCATATTCGGGCCACTTTATAATGAATATGTCGGCATGTATTTGTAAAAAAAATTAAATAAAAAAATAAAAAAATAAATATAACACCAAATTATTTAGGGGGCGCTTAAGAATATTCTAGGGGGGCTTGAGCCCCCCTAAAATAGGCCTAACAACGCCAATGCTATTTACATTGTAGATTGGCACTGAAGTCATCAAAACTACGAATGAACACATGTGGAGTTATGTACTTAACAAAAAAAGGTGAAATAACTGAAAACACGTTTTATATTCTAGTTTCTTCAAAATAGCCACCCTTTGCTCTGATTACTTTTTTGCACACTCTTGGCATTCTCCTGATGAGCTTCAAGAGGTAGTCATTCATTCATAGTTTTGATGCCTTCAGTGACAATCTACAATGAAAATAAAGAAAACGGATTGAATGAGGAGAAGGTGTGTCCAAACTTTTGGCCTGTACTGTATATCTAACCCTACTTACAGTTCAACAGGATAAACCCCGTCAAATGATATGAAAGCATGTGTTCATGACAAACATTATTATCAAGGCTTAGATCAGCGTTTCTCAAAGTGTGGGGCGCGCCCCACTGGTGGGGAATAGAGACATGGCAGGTGGGGCGCGAGGAACGGGAGGAAATTTCACTTTTATTTTTTTTATTTTTGTATTATTATATTCTTTGATTTTTTTTTTTTTACTATGCTTTCATTTTCTATACACACTGTAAATCACTTTGTGATTCTGTCTGTGAAATCCGCTATATAGATACATGTAAATTACTTATTTTTCCTGTAGGCTTTACATTTCTAGGTAGGAGCGAAAGTTTACTGACATAGCAACAGTAACTAATGGGGGCGGGGCTAAGCGGAAGCTTTGTGAATGGCGAGTCACTGTGCGAGGATTTGCTGTTTTGCAAATACATAAAAAATAGAGCCACTGCTGATGAGCTGTTCAAGATAATGGACAGTTTCCTCAAAGAACACAACCTTAAATGGGAAAACTGTGTGGGCTTTTGCTCTGATTGCGCCAAATGCGCATTGGACACAATGTGTCATTCACCGGGAAACACTCGCGTCAAGGCAGCTCAGCCCCGAATTCAATGAGGTTTTAACAGTGGCAGTGTCAAGCCTGCAACCCCGATTTGAAAAGCTGTGCAGTGCAAAACAGGCTCATTGCAGCCACTAATGCTGGAGTACTGTAAAACTCATGTTCACTTGCCCTGTCCTCCTTTTTTTGGCAAAGATTGCAAAGTGGCACTTTTATTTTCATTTATTATTGAACTTGATGCAAGTTATTTGATTTATTATTGAACTTGATGCAAGTTATAACACTTTTATTTGATTTATTACTGAACTTGATGCAAGTTATAACACTTTTTTTGATTTATTATTGAACTTGATGCAAGTTATAACACTTTTGTTTTATTTATTATTGATTAAAAAAAACTTGATGCAAGTTATTTGATTTATTATTGAACTTGATGCAAGTTATAACACTTTTATTTGATTTATTATTGAACTTGATGCAAGTTATAACACGTTTTTGTATTTATTATTGAACTTGATGCAAGTTATAACACTTTTTTGATTTATTATTGAACTTGATGCAAGTTATAACACTTTTGTTTTATTTATTATTGAATTGATGCAAGTTATTTTATTTGATATTGAACTTGATGCAAGTTATACCACAGCTGCACAGTTATTTTATTTATTATTGAACTTGATTTTATTTTATGTTATTGAGTTTGAATGTATAAAACTTGATGTTACTTGATGTTCGATAAATTTGAAAATGTTAAGCTTGGCATTAGCGTTCTGTTGGGGCGATGGGGGCAGGTGGGGCTTGAAAACTCCTCCTTGTCCAAAGTGGGGGATGACAAAAAAAGTTTGAGAACCACTGGCTTAGATCAATGTGATAACAAAAATGAATACAAATCGAATTTACTGCAAAAGAAAAAAATACATGTACAAACAATTACGCAGGGCTAAGCTAAATAATTTCTAACTAAATTATTAATAATAAATCTTTCTCATATAAACATTCAAAAAAAGGAAAGTGCAAATAAAAATACAGCTTAAGTCATATTTTTTGCGCTTAAGAAACTTCTCTATGACTTTAGCTTAGTTCAGGGGTCCCCAAACTTTTTGGCTCAGGGGCCGCATTGGGTTAAAACAATTTGGCCGGGGCTGTATATATATATATATATATATATATATATATATATATATATATATATATATGTATATATGTATATATATATATATATATATATATATATATATATATATATATATATATATATATATATATATATATACATATATATATATATATATATATATATATATATATATATATATATATATATATATATATATATATATATATATATATATATATATATATATATATATATATCCGCACGCGCGATGATGTCACGTTACCGATGAGAAAATGCATTTTTAGACAATATGATTTGCATGAGCGGCTAGGAGACACCGTGAGTAGCAAGCGGTACAAAGTAGACAAGAAAAATAATAATAATTTAAAAAAAATATTTATTTATTTAGTTTTTTTATACTTGGGACTTCCCGCGGGCCTGATTTTGGACGCTGGCGGGCCGTAGTTTGGGGATCCCTGGCTTAGTTTGTTTGAGATTCTCATTAATGCCACAAGTGGTGAAAAAGTGTATCACAACTGAGTACCACTGAGGCCCATACGGACCACTGCTGAGGAACAGATATTTTTTGACAACCCTCCTTATGGTTAAGAAAGACTGTCTTAAAAGATGTTTCGCTTCTTATCCAAGTAAGCTTCATCAGTTGTATAGTTTTTGGCACCAGCTGCTAGACTTGATCTGACCAATCTAAGTCTAAGACTTGATCTGACCAATCAAAGTTTATGAGCATGAACTGATGAAGCCTTTTTGGATGAGAGGCAAACATCTTCGAAGACAAAGCAAACAGTCCAGTTGCAATGGTTTAAATGCCAGGAAAATACAATGTCCTGGATGAGTGAGAACATCCGTGGACACGCTACCAGTGACAACTTAGTAGCATGCAGCTCAGCCCAGAAAGAAACACAAAGCACAGTGGAACCTTGAACGGTCTGAGGCGTTACAATTTGAATTTGATTAATATTTTCAGGAAAATGTAATTCTAAGGTCAGAATAAAAACCAAAATGACATCATTAAAGACGCTAGCTTGTCCAGCAGAACCTTAGCAAATCGCACAAGCCTTCAGCTTAGTATAGGGCTGCAGCTATCGATTATTTTAGTAATCGAGTAATCTGTCGGTTTGTCTGTTCGATTGAGTAATCGAATAAAACACACTCTTTAGCCTCAATGTGTATTTTGGACACATCAACTTATTTTTTTCTAATAAGTGCACATAATCAACATTGAAATAGAACTTAGAACATGTGTGCATTAATAAAAAAAAATTCAAAACTCAACCGTTTGCCGGTACACAGATCACAGCACCCACACACGTATTAATCGATTAATGGAAGCTTTTTTTTCTAATCAAAATAATACATTTCAGCAAACATACAGTGCAGCACTAGCAAGCGTGTTTGCTATGTCTTTGGCTTTTGCATTTGCAGAAGTAAAAGCAGATTGGAACAGTGCCCAAATAACAGGAAATACAATTACAGCGATACCTCAACTTAAGAGCTCAATTAGCTCAATTGGTTCAACTCAAAACACTCAAATCAGCCCCGCTCATTCAAATGAATTACAATCATTTTGATACATGCTTTCCCCCTCAAACAGCACAATTGTAACATGGCTTTTAAAAGGAAAACGTTTATTTTAGATCAGCAACATTAACACAATAGAATGTACTACAAACAACTACAGTAGTTTTATGAAACATTGCAATGATAACAGTGGACTTGAAGACTGGGGCAATGTCCCTTTCGGACTGCTTCTCAGCCGTGTAACAATAGGAACTAGATCATTCTTATTTGTGTTGCAAGCGGAAGTCTTTATATGACAGATGGGTCAGAATTGATAGCAACCGATATGTGCGTCGCCATAGGAGCTAGTGCTCGTTCGTCCAGTAACTGAAACGCGTCAGGCAGGCAGACCATTCAGCAGCTTTTCCATATTTTATGGATTAATGTCCGCTGCGTGGATGTTACTTTGGCAAGGAAGCCGTAGTCTGATTCAGAATGATGTGGATTCAGGGCGCATTGGCTTGATTTTCTGATTCGACGGGTGTTGTCCTTCGCACTCAGGTTCTTAGTTCTGGTGGTTGCAATGCCAGAAAGTGTTGATCTCTGGCTGTGGACAATTCCTACCAGCTTGGGGTTTCTCATAACTTCATTTATGCTTGCAACTTAAACTATAACAAAAATCAGAGACACTGTCGGTATTTTAAAAATACTCGAAAGTTGAGGCATTACTGTTTTATACAATAACTTAACAGAAACAACAAAAACAGAACGTGGTGTACAGAACTTTGAGAATTGATTACTTACATTTAGTCTATGTGTCACCTCCCAATCACATACAGTGAGAGGAAATTGTTGATGCAATAAAAAGCATTCTCTTCCAGGGAAGCAAAAGTACATCTGACATATCGTTTGTTGGATCAAGATCGCCACACAGGTGTCAGAAGTGAGAATAAAGGGTGGCAACCACTCACAGCGAGATCGAGAACATCCACATCCATATCTCGATTATTCTTTACGTCTAGCACAGTGGATCATAACCTTGTTGGAGGTACCAAACCCCACCAGCTTCATATGTGCATTCACCGAACCCTTCTTTAGTGAAAAATAAAATTTTTACTGGTGCACAAAATGAACCGTGCATGAGCATCACCTTGTTCAAAGAACAAAACCAGCACAGTGCTTAAACTCACAACAAATTACACACCTGCAAATCAGATGGAAAATTAGAGGGAACATTGTTTGGGGGTATCCATCATACGCCGATAGGGAGAAGTTTTTATTTTCACGATGAGTTGGGTGTGTCTTGATCTCCGCGGCAGAGGCTCCGCTGAACCCCTGAGGCCGACTCACCGAACCCTAGGGTTCGATCGAACCAAGGTTAAGAACCACTGGTCTAGCATGTATGAACAAATTAACAATAAAGAATCTTTGAAGTATTTGATGTTTGAAGACACATCCATCCATCCATTTCCTACCGCTTGACCCATGTACCCTATGTGCGACCATTACCCATCAAAGGCCCCGTTTACACTGCACACCAAATCCGATTTTTTTACCCTCAAGTGACACAGATCTGATTATTTTTGACAGTCTAAACACTCCAAAGTCCTTAAAATCTGATAATTTTGCATCAGATTCAGGCCAAATCAGGAGATAGTCCGAATCCGAACGGAATCTGATCTCTTCAAATGTGATCGCAGTCTAAACGGCAATGCGACGTGAATGCAACCCAAATGAGACTTTTTTGTCAGCTTTGGAGGAGCTACGTCACTCGTGTGCGCGGGGAAAGACGCATTCCCCTTAACGGAAGTGGATACTTCATCACAACATCTGGTTTTGTTGAGCAAAGTCGGCGACCGAGTTTTCTGTGATTTACCAGTAAATAGTGCGCTAATAATAGTTTCCCCAAAACTGCCAAAATATCTGTGGCAGTGGCGAGGTAGTTGTAGGCGTGGTCACCATGACATCGAGTGATTTGCATAATTTGCTATGATGATGAATTTTTTATTTAAAAGGCTAAAAAAATGTAGACATACATTTAAATCTTATTAATCATTAGTATTAACATATTTTTTTGTATCGTTGTGCCATATTTTCAATTGTTGCTGTTTTTTATACAATGTACTTTGTTGAGATTTGTTCAAGTGTTTACAGACTTTTAATTACTTATTTTAAATTAATGCAATTAATTAATGCAATGTGTTGCTGCCATTAAATTCTAAGTTAATGATTATTTGCATAAAAAAAAAAAATCTCAGCTTGAATATTAAATATCTTGTCTTTGCAGTCTATTCAATTGAACATAGGTTGAAAAGGATTTTCAAATTATTGTATTCTGTTTTTATTTACGAATTACACAATGTGCCAACTTCACTTGTTTTGGGTTTTGTAAAATGTACTCATGTTTAGAGACCCTACTTATGTCCCTGACAAAAGAAGAGGGCTGCAGCATGCATGACATCACACTTGCTTCACGCTGCTGCTCCAGTTGAACTTTCTAACCTTAAAAGCCTCCAATATCCTCTTAATATTTGCACGTTTTGCAGATGGCTGTCCGTGGGTATATCTGCAATATATATAAAAATCACGTCCACATCACAGACATGCTGACGACGCTCCAGACAATGGCGTGTGTTTTATTTACATCCGCTTTTAGTTTTCGGTGGTCAAAGTCACTTTTCAGTGGTCAAGTTTTCGGTACATCACTTATCAATAGTGCACAAATAATAGGATATATATATATATATATATATATATATATATATATATATATATATATATATATGAGTTCATACTGAAATGACCAGCTGGTGTTTAAGTTTTATGTTCATGTGGTTTGGATTTGCAGCTAGTTTTTCCAATGTTTGCAAAAAACCCATCGTCTGTGCCTGAAAGGTGATTGGTGGAGAGTAAGGAAGTGTTGTTGTGTGTCTACGGAAGCGCTGACTCACGAGACCAAAGTGTTTGCACGGGAGGTAAAAAAAAACAGTTGGAGTTGTGCCGTTTGTTATCATAAGATTGGTAATAAAAGTTACAAATAGTGTCGGACTATGTGTGCTTTCATCTGAAAGGTATGATATATTGTATTACCTTAATTTTTTTTTCCAAGTTAAAAAACCCCCAACTTATTTTCAAGGTGTGGTGGGAATAAGAATGCCAATGCGGCGCACCACATTCAATTACTACATTAGGGTGAACCCTGTTTATGTAATAAATTAATATATATTTTTATTCAGAAGAAATAGCAATTGTGAAGGACCGGAATTGACACTGCGGCGTCTTTGCTTACATGTTACGTACATTGAGTGAGTTGTGATACCACAATCACCAGCAAAGACAAGGTAATTTACCTAAGTTGTATATTGGACAACACTCTCTCGGGTGAAAAAATGGCATTAAAAGCAATCACCAAGATCAATAATAAAACTAGATTTTTGGGCAGAATTTCTGCGTTTATCAACAGGAATACACTTAAGACCCTCATACAGTGTCATTTCACCAGTATCCCCAAGCCACTAAAAACAAAACTGCAAACTTCCCAAAACATGCTGGTGAGACTCCTGCTCAACCTGCCATACAGGACTCACCTAACTCAAGCCCACTTTACCAAATTGGGATGGCTTAGAGTTGAGGAAAGAGTACACCAAATCGCAATGTGCCTGGTATTCAAAATAATCAGAGAAACTATCCCCAAGTACCTGTCGAACTATTTCACCGGAGTAAGTGATGCTCACAGGTACTACACGAGAGGGAGTTCCTCAGACCTCGTCTCCCCCAAATTCAAGACTCATGGGAAAAAAAGCATTCTACTATTTTGCCACCACACAGTGGAATGCACTACCACCAGACCTTCAAATTCGAACAAATCACCTGACATGTATACTGTGTATATGTACATAATTTATCACTTTTTTTACATTATTTTTTATATACATGTTACAGGTTATATAAATATTTTATTATTGAATGTACAAAATGTGATGAATACTTAATGGACCACAATGGAAACAAGCCTTTTGGCTTTTTGTGCCATCCATTTGCGTATTTGAAGCATTACATGGATTCAATTCTTTAAGATGTCAATAAACTTCTCAATCAATCAATAAGAAATAAAGTTAACGTAGCTCCACGCTGATGTCCGTTTTGCCTCTACTTAACAGCTTTAAAAAGATCAGATATATTACCCAAATATATTACACTATATATATCCATTCATACATTATATTACTTTCATTATTTTTCGTTTTAAAGGTGTGGCGACTTTTATTTTATTTTGTAGCACTAGTAGTGACTTCCTTGTTCATTTGCAGATGCTGGTCAACTTCCTTTGTTTTCCCTTTATCGAACTGTGCATTGAGGCCACATTGGGGCCACATTGGGGCCTGTGCGCGTTTATACTGCGGCCTAAAAAAGATCACATTTTACTTGCAGTGTAAACAGTCGGCTGAGAAAAAAATCTGATTTGGCCCACTTTGGCCTGCAGTGGAAACATGGTCAAAGTGATAGCTGACATATAGCAGGCATGTTCGAAATAACTTGTAAACATATTTTTGTGATTTTTTTTTTTTGGTATTACTATTTAAACCAATTAACTTCTTTTTACACAAATGTGGCCATACCAGCGTCACACCTGTCCCAAACCTGACTTAATACCAAGTGAAATGTTTTATTATAATAATCGAATGACAGCAGTCATTTTCGTGAGATTACTTTCTAATATGAGTGATTTGGCCTTCTTACAATGAAATTAACAAAAAAAATCTTGTTTTGCATTATCTATAGACTAGTATTGTATATATGGGCGAGGGTCCTACTTTGGAAATCATTTGTAGCCCTTCAGAGATCACATTGAGTTCCCCTTAAAACATTCTCATGTTGCACAATGAGATGTACGCATGGGATAAAGTGTGCATTCCTGTAACCTTCTGTCTTTTTACACAAATGACAAATAAACATATTGCCCTTCGCGCTGATAAAAGTTCTAATGACAGTGGAACAGTTTTTTCTAATCATGGGTAAAATTGTTTGTAAATCGAAAACTAAGGTGCATGACGTCCCTATAGTCCTGGTCACACACAGATACCATCTCTCGCTCCTGTCCGTCTCGTGCGCGCGTCCGAACGCGGCGCCTTTCCATTGTTGATGCAACACTGCAGCTCGACATTGCTGAGGTGGCGAATTGTCGGCGGAGAGATGCCTCTGTCAGGAACGAGCTCATCCCCTCACCCTGGCCACCCTCTTATACATAAAATATCAAACATCTGAGGGACAATACGCTGACCTACCGTGACCTCCACACATGCGCCTGCACACAGGAGACACACACATACACACTGGAAAACAGAGACATGCACAGATGAACGCAGGCGTACGCTGACTGACACACACACACACACACACACACACACACACACACACACACACACACACACACACACACACACACACACACACACACGCACACACACACACACGCACACACACACACCCTCAGAAAGCTTCAGTCTGCTCACATCCCCCCATTTGTACGTGCCTTGACTTTTTTCCCCATCGGCGCCGTATCCCTCGCATGATGTATTTGCGACATCTGGCGGCGCTCGCTATATTCATGGGTACGCCACGCGGGTCGAAGGG
The DNA here is from genome assembly GCF_033978785.1 of Entelurus aequoreus. NCBI lineage: Eukaryota > Metazoa > Chordata > Actinopteri > Syngnathiformes > Syngnathidae > Entelurus > Entelurus aequoreus. Next base: position 54,736,595 of record NC_084736.1, read on the forward strand.
AGCCAGAGAAAGCGCGGCAGGGGGATGGTCGGCGAACAGGAGAGATTAAAAAGGAAAAAAAAAAAAAAGCAGAATAGTCTGTAAATTCACTCAAGACTAAGGCGCCATAAAGCCGAAAAACTCTGCGATTTTCCAAAGCAAAAGGCTTGGGTACCCCCTAGTGGGCACCCGGCGGCGGCGGGCCTGATAAGGACCGAGAGGGCCCCGTGGGGGCGGGGTTACATCGGGGTACCATGAATCCATAGGAGTCAGAGGTCAGCCTTCTTGAGTCGCGGTGACATCGTGACAATGGGACACTTCTCCAACCTCCGAATCCCAAGCTGATCCATTCTAGGCACCAGGCCCCACTTTTCCCACACATTCTCGCCCTCTGCCAGACGGGGGAAAAAAAGGGAGCAAGAGAGAGAGAGAGAGAGAGAGAGAGAGGGGTGAATGTGAAGACCTCACCCCCGTCACCCCCTCTATTCCATCTCCCTATCTCTTTTCTTTCAGGGCCTAGATTAGAGAGATGGCTTAATTCTGTCTAATTATCCGCCCGTACCCTCTCCCCGCTTCTCACACTCCTTTTTTCTTCCCGTCCCTTCCCCCTATATCTGTGTGTGTGGATACTAATTAGCCGATGTGAATTGTGTCTACTATACAAACAGACTGGGCAATTATGGGGAGAAAAATTATATTCTTGCCTTTTAAAGCACAACACAAATGCACCCCACTGAGGTAGCGGTCGAGAGTCTGTGGACCAGTCGAGGCGACCAGCTAATAGCTCCGGTTGCACCAGGACAATAAACAAATGCATTGCTGGCTTTATGCAACAATGCGTTGGTATAAAGTAGCGCGCATATGCATTACATAAGCAGAACTGGCATTAATGAGATCATACACTTGTGCTGAAAGTGCTAATTAGTCAGCGAGGAAACTAGGCGAAGATCCCAGTGACTTGAACCATTGTTTCTTAATCCCTCCACACATTCATAATTCATTCCACAATTCCAGCGACAAGCAACGTCTCTTTTGCCTTCTTCCAATGTTTTTTTTTTTCCCTCCTCCTCGCTCGTGAGATTTAACTGCGATCCTAATAAAATGTGCTAGCGAGGGATGTTTGCCTCGGGACCCGGCTGTCAGGCCCCTTTGACAGCATCATTTGTGGTGTCGCGGCTTGATCTTTCCTGTCACTGATGGCGAACGCCGCTGAACCCAGATTTGCCCCTCCCCTCTGAAAATAAATATGCCGGTAACAGTGCCAAGTGAGGCTGTTTGCTACGTCTGCTGTGAACTTTCTGCTCCACTGCGTCAACACCCCTGGGCCTGATCCCCTCTTAAAATGCTCTCTGATACACCCAACAAACACACAAATCAATACACAAAACACACTCACACAGAGTGTGAGATGACTCCACAAGACCAATAACGAGGAATGTGCGACTGCCTATCAGCAGGGGCGGACCTACCTTTTGATTTGATTTTTATTAAGGATCCCCATTAGCTGGTTGCCTCAACAACCCACTAGTCTTCCTGGGGTCCACAATTCAATACAATTACAAGTAAAAGCATATAATTATAACTACACAATACAGAAAAAAATAAAAGCATCAATAAAAAACAAGCAAACAATTTACAGTCACAGAATAATAATTATAAATATAACTACACAATATAGCCCAATGTGCCCTATAGGGTTGTATGGTATACCGCTATTAGTATAGTACCACGATACTAATGAATCATATTCGGTACTATACCGCCTCTGAAAAGGACCGGTCCGCCTCCACTACCCCCCAGCGCCACCGTCGTTGTCACGTCGTGTCATTGCTGGTTTTACGAGTAGACGAGCATGTTCCGCAGTGCACACACACAGAGTACTTATAAGCAGACAGTGTGTAGACAGAAAAGGGAGAACGGACGCATTTTGGCTTAAAAACTACAGATAAAGGTGAAGTTATAACACCAAAACGCCCTCAGGAAGAGGTGCTTTAAAACATGGCTAAAGTCCAGCCCCAGTCGGCAGTGTTTTAGCTACTTCTAAATCACTAATCCTGGCCTCTATGGCGACAAATGAAGTAAGTTTCTTACAAGTAGCATTATCACTGCAGGACGAGGAATAGCTAAACATGTTTCACTACACACCGTAGGAGGATACAATAGCTCACCGGCGTCAAAATGTAAACAAATGCCATTGGTGGATCAACACCTAACATCCACTGTAATGATACCAAGTACAGTAGCATATCTAGTCGATACTACTATGATTATGTCGATATTTTTTGGCATCACAATATCTTCTTTTGTTTTTTTTAAATTGATATTATGTTTATAAACTCAGGAAATACTGTATGTCCCTGGACACATGAGGACTTTGAATAAGACCAATGTATGATCCTGTAACAACTTGGTATCGGATTGATACCCAAACTTGTGGTATCATCCAAAACTAATGTAAAGTATCCAAACAACAGAAAAATAAGTGATTATTACATGTTAACAGAAGTGTAGATAGAACATGTTTAAAGAGAAAGTAAGCAGATATTAACAGTAAATGAACAAGTAGATAAATAATTCATTTTCTACCACTTGTCCTTAATATATTTGATAAAATAATAGAATGATAAATGACACAATATGTTACTGCATATGTCAGCAGACTAATTAGGAGTGTTTGTTTGCTCACTTACTAATAAAAGACAAGTTGTCTTGTATGTTCACTATTTTATTTAAGGACAAACTTGCAATAAGAAACATTTGTTAAATGTACCATAAGATTTTTTGTTAAAATATAGCCAATAATGCAATTTTTTGTGGTCCCCTTTATTTAGAAAAGTACCAAAAAGTATCGAAATAATTTTGGTACCAGTACTAAAATATTGGTATCGGGACAACACTAGTGCCCTCTAATTTGTCATGTGTCTGAGCAAACGCAAAATCTCCCTGAGCACTGTGGCCATACCAGCAACACACCTGTCCCAAACCTGACTTAATAATAAGTTAAATGTTTTATCATAATAATCAAACAATCAATCAACGTTTATTTATATAGCCCTTAATCACAAGTGTCTCAAAGGGCTGCACAAGCCATAATCAAATGACAGCAGTCATCTTCGTAAAATTACTTTCTAATGTGAGGGATTTGGCCCACTTACAATGAAATTAACAAAAACAATATTGTTGTTCATTAGCTATAGGCTAGTATTGTATGTCTGGGTGAGGGTCCTACTTTAAAAACATGTGTACCCCTTCAGAGATCACATTGAGGTCCCCTTAAAACATTCTCATGTTGCACAATGAGATGTAAGCATGGGATAAAGTGTACATTTCTGTAACTTTCTGTCTGTACAATCTTTTAATGAGTATTTATGTTATCTAGTAACAGCAATTCATGATTAATATCCATAAATTAACATCCTTAATAAATGACAGTAGAATAAGCACACATCTGATTGAGGAGTCGTAGTGTAAAGACCTGGTATTTACACTTTGTGTGGTGTTGGAGTTGTCCAACTTTTTGTGTGGCCATAAAACGCATGACTGGCTTAATCCCATGAGTGTGTGTGTTGGTGCAGGTGAGAAAGAGTTAGCGGTTCCTGTTGATATAACAGATAAAATAGAGTTGGTTTTTGCCTGGTTTGTACAGCAGACAATGACCAGTTTTGCTAGATATACGTTTTTTTTACTAATGTTTTTGTTGTGGTTACGACCGAATATAACCAGTTTTGCTTAATAAAGTGATCGTGGAATTCCTGTCCTCTTTAAATGTGTCTCGACAGACGTTACAATAATTGAACAGTGTTGACAAACATTGTTTTATCTGTTAGGGCCACTTGTCGTCACCTGACACTCACAGCTGCATTGAAAAATCATACGGAACAAATATGTGTTTGTTTACAGTTCGGATTGGATTTGATTTTGTGCACGGCATAGATTGGCTGTGCGTGGAGGACGTGTGAGCAGTGCGCACAACCTTTAAAGAACGTTGCTGGGGCCCCGAGATTCACAGCGGCCCCAAAATGTTTCATATATAACAATAAAGTTGTCTTCCTTATTAAAAATATATATATTTTTTGTCTTAATGTGTGCGCCTGAAAATGCATAAAAAAGGCTATTTACTCATGATCGTTTTTGATAGCCCTACCCCTGTGCACACTTGGTTTCGAAAAAACGCCCAAAACAAACCATTTTATGAGAGGTTTTTATACAGATGAAGCAAAGTTACCCAAGTGTGGTGGGGAAGAAGGGAAAGCGAGAAGAAAGCAAACTGTTTTCATGAAAGAGGACCAATTAGGCAAAACCAACTGTTCTTTCCTATTGGTAGCTGTTGTTGTATATTTGGGATCCTCATACGTCTTGAGAATTTGAAATCAAACCATGGACGCATAATGGACATATGTATCAAACAATTTTGCATTACTTCATATTTCCGTGAATTGAGCCGTTTGACATTTTCCCCATTGGTGACATTTTTGCCATTGGTGACATCAGTGGATTATCCATATATGGTAGGTGTTCATGTTGTCCTGATACCAATATTTCGGTACCGGTACCAAAATTATTTCCATACTTTTTGGTACTTTTAGATATTTTTCAAAATAAAGGGGCACCACAAAAAATTGCATTATTGGGTTTATTTTAACAAAAAATCTTAGGGTACATTAAACATATGTTTTTTATTGCAAGTTTGTCCTTAAATAAAATAGTGAACATATTAGACAACTTGTCTTTTAGTAGTAAGTAAACAAACAAAGGCTCCTAATTAGTCTGCTGATGTATGCAGTAACATATTGTGTCATTTGTCATTCTATTATTTTGTCAAAACTATTAAGGACAAGTGGTAGAAAATGAATTATTAATCTACTTGTTCCTTTACTGTTAATATCTGCTTATTTTCTGTTTTAACATGTTCTATCTACACTTCTGTTAAAATGTAACAATCACGTATTCTTCTGTTGTTTGATACTTTACATTAGTTTTGGATGATACCACAAATTTGGGTAACAATCCGATACCAAGTCGTTACAGGATCATACATTGGTCATATTCAAAGTCCACATGTGTCCAGGGACATATTTCCTGAGGTTATAAACATAATATACATTTTTGGGGGGTGAGTGGACCGGTACTTTTCAGAGGCGGTATAGTACCGAATATGATTCGTTAGTATCGCGGTACTATACTAATACTGGTATACCTTACAACCGTCATAGGTATTGACCCAAAGTGTTTTGCACAAGTTTGCTATTGTAGTCCGAAGTTGTAGTCAATAAGCTCCTCATGATAAATGCATCAGCAAGTGTGTTATAATTAGTGCTGCCCTTTGTTGTTGCTTTTTATCTGATTAATCACAATTTTGAATTAAAAATTATCATGATTAATCATAATTTTGAATTTGGATTAATCATGATTATTACAAGTCTGAATTTGGAATAAATCATAATTATTCACAATTCTGAATTTAGATTAATCATGATTGATCACAATTTTGAATTTGACTTAATCATGATTAATCATAAATACAAATGTAGATTAATCACAATTAATCACAATTTTGAATTTGGAATATTCATGACTAATCACATTTCATCACTCGCTTGCATAATTGTAATTACCGGTACCTAGAAAAAAGCCCAATATTTGGACACAAATGCAGCTTTAGCGTCAGAATATCAAATAGGAACATTTTTTAAATGCTTTACTCAAATGCACGTTGTTTATCTGCTCAAAACGTGGCAACAGTTTTATGTAAAGTCCCATCAAAGTGTATTTTGAAGTGCAATTCACACAGTGGGAGTCTCCTCACTCATCTTTGCACTGATTTATGCATTGACCTGATCACTGACCTTCAAACGACTCACGCCGCCTTTCAGCTAACCATCCGCGGTCAAGGTAGAGCAGCATGTATATGGACGGTCAGAAAAATGTGCATGATTAATCTGCGTATATACATGATTAATGCGAACATATTTTATGATTATTCACATGACTTAACTTGTTATTTTTGACAGCATTAGGAATATGATGACATTCATGTATATTTACTGATACAAGTTGCCCTCTGCCTGTAGCCATACCTGCCATGTGGCCCTCAATGAAAACGAGTTTGACACCCCTCTAAATCTACACTATATTGCCAAAAGTATTTGGCCACACATCCAAATTATGAGAATCAGGTATCCTAATTACTTGGCCCAGCCACAGGTGTATAAAATCAAGCAATTAGACATGGAGACTGTTTCTACAAACATTTGTGAAAGAATGGGCCGCTCTCAGCAGCTCAGTGATTTCCAGCGTGGAACTGTTGCCTGTGCAACAAATCCAGTCTTGAAATTTCCTCCAAAGTCAACTGACGGCTTCATTATAAGAAAATGGAAGAGTTTGGGAACAACAGCAACTCAGCCACGAAGTGGTAGGCCACGTAAACTGACAGAGAGGGGTCAGCGGATGCTGAAGCGCATAGTGCAAATACTTTCTGCACAGTCAGTTGCTACAGAGCTCCAAACTTCATGTGAACTTCCAATTAGCCCACGTACAGCACGCAGAGAGCTTCATGGTATGGCTTTCCATGGCCGAGCCGCTGTATCTAAATCATACATCACCAAGTCCAATGCAAATCGTTGGATGCAGTGGTGTAAAGCACATCACCACTGGACTCTAGAGCAGTGGAGATGCGTTCTCTGGAGTGATGAATCACACTTTTCCATCTGGCAATCTGATGGACCAGTGTGAGTTTGGAGGTTTCCAGGAGAACGCTACATTTCGGACAGCATTGTGCCGAGTGTGAAATTTGGTGGAGGAGGAATTATGGTTGTGGGGTTGTTTTTCAGGGGTTGGGCTTGGCCCCTTAATTCCAGTGAAAGGAACTTTGAATGTTCCAGAATACCAAAACATTTTGGACAATTCCATGCTCCCAACCTTGTGGGAACAGTTTGGAGCGGGCCCCTTCTTTGTCCTGACCTGAACCTGATGCTAATAGAACACCTTTGGGATGAATTAGAACAGAGACTGAAAGCCAGGCCTTCTCGACCAACATCAGTGTGTGACCTCACCAATGCGCTTTTGGAAGAATGGTCGAATATATAAACACACTCCGCAACCTGGTGGACAGCCTTCCCAGAAGAGTTGAAGCTGTGATAGCTGCTAAAGGTGGACCGACATCATATTGAACCCTATGGGTTAGGAATGGGATGGCACTTCAAGTTCATATGTGAGTCAAGGCAGGTGGCCAAATACTTTTGTCAATATAGTGTAATTCAAACATGTGGTATACTGTAATTGTTTATATATATGAAACGTTTTGAAGTGCCTAGTGTGTGAATGTGAGTGTGAATGTTGTCTGTCTATCTGTGTTGGCCCTGCTATGAGGTGGCGACTTGTCCAGGGTGTACCCCGCCTTCCGCCCGATTGTAGCTGAGATAGGCTCCAGCGCCCCCCGCGACCCCGAAGGGAATATGCGGTAGGAAATGGATGGATGGATGGAGTACAGCCAAACAAGTAAGATTTCCTCCACTTCTTCTTCTCTGATTGCTGCAGGTTTTTCCACTTAACCGTCAGCCATGCGAGCGTCACAACAACAGCTCTTATAGGAGCTTTCTAACCCCTCCATCAGAGAGCGCCTAACATTTTCCATCAGTACATGCAAGAACGAGGGCGTTTACTTGAGTGTGTCGACAAGATGGGGGAGCAGGAAGAGAACCACCTTGAGAGTGTGGATGAGGGAAGGTCCAAATCGCTTTCATCATGCACCATACTTGGCCTCATGTGTAAGTATGGTATGGAGAGAGTGAGAGAGCACTGGTGAAGATTGACCTTGAGAGGAAAGCGCCAGAAGGAGGGTAAAACCTCCAACTTCCAGTGTCCTTTATTATTAGTCTGTGGAATATGCAAAGAATGGATAGGTACCATGATGGATGTGTAGGATAGTGGAAATGCAGAGTGAGGCTGACCTTGAAGAACGGCGAGTGATAAGAAGAGTTCTTTTAACGGCCTTCAGAAGAACTAACACATAGACACACCACGCTGACTGATTTTGAGGGTCTCTGGAAGCCAAAATATCGTTCTCATGCACAAACAGTATGGCTATTGTTATCAGTGTAACAGAGGACACAAAGAGTGATGAGTCCATGCTAGGGTTGTACGGTAAACCGGTATTAGTATAGTACCGTGATACTAATGAATCATCTTCGATATTGTACCGCCTCTGAAAAGTACCTGTCCACCACCCCTGTCGTCGTCACGTCGTGTCATTGCTGGTTTACGAGCAGAGGAGCATGTTCGGCAGCGCACAATCACAGAGTACTTACAAGCAGACAGTATGTAGACAGAAAAGGGAGAACGGACGCATTTTGGCTTAAAAACTAAAGATAAAGGGGAAGTTATAACACTGAAATGCTTTAAGACATGGCTAGCTAGCTAGCGGCTAAAGTCCAGCCCCAGTCGGCAGTGTTTTAGATACTTCTAAATCACTAATCCTGGCCTCCATGGCGACAAATAAAGTAAGTTTCTTACAAGTATCATCCCTGCAAGACGGGGAATAGCTAAACCTGCTTCACTACACACCGTAGCTCACCGGCGTCAAAATGTAAACAAACGCCATTGATGGATCTACACCTAACATCGACTGTAATGATACCAAGTACAGGATCCTATCTAGTCGATACTACTATGATTACGTCGATATTTTTTTGGCATCACAACATCTCTTTTGTTTTTAAAAAAATTCATATTATGTTCATAAAGTCAGGAAATATGTCCCTGGACACATGAGGACTTTGAATATGACCAATGTATGATCCTGTAACTACTTGGTATCGGATTGATACCCACATTTGTGGCATCATCCAAAACTAATGTAAAGTATCAAAAAAAAGAAGAATAAGTGATTATTACATTTTAACAGAAGTCTAGATAGAACATGTTAAAAGAGAAAGTAAGCAGATATCAACAGTAAATGAACAAGTAGATTAATAATTCATTTTCTACCACTTGTCCTTAATAATGTTGACAAAGTAATAGAATGATAAATGACAAAATATGTTACTGCATATGTCAGCAGACTAAATAGGAGCCTTTGTTTGCTTACTTACTACTAAAAGACAAGTTGTCTTGTATGTTCACTATTTTATTAAAAGACAAACTTGCAATAAGAAACATATGTTTAATGTACCCTAAGATTTTTTGTTAAAATGAAGCCAATAATGCCATTTTTTGTGGTCCCCTTTATTTAGAAAAGTATAGAAAAGTACCAAAAAGTATCAAAATAATGTAGTTTTTTTAATTGGTATCGTGACAACACTAGTCCAGACAGAAACTGGCATCTAAACAGCTCTCTAAATTAGTGTTTTTCAACCTTTTTTGAGCCAAGGCACATTTTTTTCATTGAAAGAATCCAGAGGCACACCACCAGCAGAAAACATTAAAAAATGAAACTCAGCAACCAATATTGACAATAAAAAGTTGTTCTCGCAATTGTTGGATATGAATTCAAACCATAACCAACCATGCTTCACTATAACTTGTCTCAAAGTAGGTGTACTGTCACGACATGTCACATCACGCCGTGACTTATTTTAATGTGTTGGTGTTTTCCTGTGTGTAGTGTTTTAGTTATTGTCTTGCGCTCCTATTTTGGTGGCTTTTCCTGTTTTGTTGGTATTTTCCTGTAGCAGTTTCATGTCTTCCTTCGAGCGCTATTCCCCCGCACCTGCTTTGTTTTGGCAATCAAGACTATTTCAGTTGTGCGAATGCTATCCTTCTTTGTGGGGACATTGTTGATTGTCACGTCATGTTCGGATGTACTTTGTGGACGCCGTGTAAGTCTTTGCTGTCGTCCAGCATTCTGTTTTCGTTTAGTTTGCAGCCAGTTCAGTTTTAGTTTCGTTTTGCATAGCCATCCCTAAGCTTCAATGCCTTTTCTTAGCAGCACTCGCCTTTTGTTTATTTTTGGTTTAGGCATTAGATACCTTTTGACCTGCATGCTGCCTCCCGCTGTCATCTGCATATTGTGATCACGACAAACCATGTTCCCGACATCTACAAAGCAATTAGCTACCTTCTGCCACCTACTGATATGGAAGAGTATAACATGGTTACTCTGCCGAGCTCTAGACAGCAGCGACACTCATTATTTGCAGATTCTAATTACCGTAATTTCCGGACTATAAGCCGCTACTTTTCCCCCTCGTTCTGGTCCCTGCGGCTTATACAAGGGTGCGGCTTATTTACGGCCTGTTCTTCCCCGACACCGACGAAGAGGATTTCGGTGGTTTTAGTACGCAGGAGGAAGACGATGACACAATGATTAAAGACTGACTTTTCATATACCGGTAGGCTGGTTATTTTGATAACGTACAGGCGAGCACTTTGTATTTCTTTGCACCGTTGTATTATTTGTACTCTGCACGAATGCTGTTCGCCATGTCAAAGATGTGAAAGTTTGATTGAATGATTGAAAGGTTTATAGTTAATAAATGGGACGCTTTGCGTTCCCAAACAGTCATCTCTGTCCCGACAATCCCCTCCGTGGTAGCAGGAACCCCTATATACTACAGTAATTACACATCAAAACCCTGCGGCTTATAGTCGGGTGCGGCTTATATATGGAGCAATCTGTATTTTCCCCTAAATTTAGCTGGTGCGGCTTATAGTCAGGTGCGGCTTATAGTCCGGAAATGACGGTACTGGTTTGCAAAAAATATTTTCAACCCTAATAGGTGAAATGACATAATCTCCCACGCCACATCAGACTGTATCCCACGGCCACGGCACAGTGGTTGAAAAACACTGCTCTAAATGATCCTTACCTCTCGATGGACATGTTGCACTACAATATGTCAGACAATAGCACTCGGTTTGGTTGTCTGTAAAGGGTAGAGCAGTTTCCATAATGTCATGGGAGACAGACAACATGAAGAAAAAGATGCTTCAAACCAAGACAGGTCGTGCTATGAAACGCATCAAAAAAAAAAAAAGGAAAAGTCTCCACTGGCAAATGTAATCAAACAAGACATTCTTTAAAGCTTTGGCAATAAAAAAAGACACAAAAAAACAAATTCTGTTGAATCAAATTAAACGCAATTCCAATTTGCTAGCATCACACAGAAACGTTTGCGTTTTTGAATTTTGCAGCCGGATGGACGACTTCTTGTCATATCGGTTACGACTCACGTGACTTGTGCTACGGTTTTGAAAAAGAGGCAAAACTTTAATCGCTAATTTGGCCAACGTAATTCAATATTTTTGTGCTGGTTCGATAAAACAAAATAACAGTGATTGGTTTATAATATTATCTTTCTTTTTTTTTAGACTTTGTACATGAAATATTTGAACAATAGTACTCCCCAACATATCAACCAAGGAAAATACATGTTCCGTAGAGGTCGATTCCTCCGAAAAATCACACACTGTAGTGCTAGTACATTTTCAGCGTTGTCAAGCTCTATCAAAAAGCAGAATTCTTGACGGTGTTTGGGACAGTGCAAAATCTTACAGGGGACCTGCACTTAGTGTGGAATTGTGCCTATCATTCACAATCCCTATGTAAAACAAGAGCACATATGTTTTTCTTTTTTTTATGCATTCTAAATCCTAAAATATGGCAAGTATGAAGTAGGTAACAATGCAACTAATGGGAGTACACTATTCTGCCCAAAAAGCACTCCATAAAAACATCCAAAAACCGCCAACTAGTCTATACACCATTTACATCTCGTGACCTGAATATTAACCAAGTATTAGCGATATTGATATTATAATCACTAATGCAGACAAACTATTTTTAGCAGCGCTGTGATCACAAAGCGCTAACCAGCTCATGCTGCTATATTGACATACTGAGCGACTGCATCGCCTCTGAGCTGGTGAAAGTAAATTGAATATTATAAATCATGCCTCTCACCTTCATAGCAGAAGGATGTGGTATTAAACTGAGCCGTTGGTTAAACTTATACACGGAAATGGCGAGAAAGACACGAAAAAAACACTTGTTTGCGGCCACCTTTTTTTAAACCTTTCGTTAAGATAATGATGAATTCTTCATCTAAAGGGGAAGATATGAACATCCCATGAGTCGGCATCTCAGTGAGAGCAGGCATAAGTGGTTGTTTTATTATATACATAGCTTGCATGTCTTGCTTAACACTTAGCCATAGTGCTACATGATGCTTAGTGTTTCACTACAAATGTTTCTGTTTAGCACACAGCTTCTAGTACTTTTAGCTTATCCTCCGTATATTCAGGCTCAAAAATATAAAGTTCTCCGTCATCATGTGTCCCAATGTAATCGTTGTCTCTCATGAAGTTTGCCATGATGTTGTTGTTGAATGAAAAAGTGAATGTTGTGAAGCGTCTATGAAATCAATTCGCTTAAAAATTTGAAAAGTACGTAAATATTAAGTTAAAGTTAAGTTAAAGTACCAATGATTATTATGATGTTATTACATGTTATTATGAATGTGCCTGTTACTACATTACATATATACCTACACCAAGAATATAAAACGTTGGTGGAGGTTTTTAGAGCTCTCTTTAGACAAAATAAAGCGACTCCATTGTTAGCTGACTAACTAAATTGCATTAAAGAAATAGAATGCATAAAAAAAGAAAAATGTATGTTCTTATTTTAATTAGGATTGTGAATAATAGACAAAATAAAAAAAAGTGCAGTTCTCCTTTATTTTAAAAAATTCCAAAGAGTAATTTCGTACAACGTATGCCGCAGAGCCCAATTTGAAAGGCGATTTTTGGAAAGAACATAAATGTACGCAAAGTGACAAAGACAACTGAAATGTTACAAAATAAATGTACACAAACTGACGTTAAAGTCAACACAGTTCTAGAAATGTACTGACCTTTGTAGAATTTAATAATATTTCTACAGGTTCTGTTCATTTTGGGTCACCCTGAATCTTATTGCCATGCTGTAAGTCTCAAAGGTCCTTTATTACGCAAACAGCAATACAGTGTGTGTCTCTATTAGCCTGTTAGCGATGACCAAAGATGAGAAAAATCCATCATCTTTACTACTTTGATAGAAGATACACTCAAATGTTTGGCTTTGAAGTTGCAGGTTTTTATGATCATCAACAAAACGCCTCCTTCCTCACAGACAAGCTCCGACTCGCTCACAGCTAGAAGACCACCATTTCAGAATCAGAATCAGAAATACTTTAATAATCCCCGAGGGTAAATTAAGATTTTCAGCACAATCCCATTCAAGATCAGACAAACATTACAGGGAGACAGAACAGGATCGATGTCGGGTCTGCCAACTTCCGCCACCCTTTACAAAAAGATGAGAAGCAGGTAAACGTTGGGGTGGGGGTGAGGAAAAAAAATTAAATTCAGTCTAAGCCTGGGCCCATGGAGAGGGGGTCCAGACTGAGGCCAAGAAGAAAAAAAACCTAATTGCCATAGCACACATAAGCATGTGTGTAAGAGGGAAACATCAAAGAACACAAAGGACATTAAAGACATTAAAAGAGCAGAGCTGATGCAACCAGCCATTTCTACATACAGCTACAAAAGTACAAAAAAAATAAATAAATAAAATAAAAACATACACATACTGTGGTGGCCTCTGCGGTGTTCCATGCTATCGTCTCCTTGGGTGGGGGGAGCATGGCTAGAGACAGGAGCAACAAAGCAACAAAGCAACCGACTCCAGGAGCAGGAGAACGAGGTGTCCGATACCTGCTCATTCATGGAGGATGGCTTTGTAACAATCAGCTATATGATGTATCATTGTTTCTTCTTTGACAAACCGAGCAAGAGGTTGCTGCTGAAATGGATTTGTGTTCGCACTTTAGCTCAATGCTAGATGTGCTAACGTGTGGCCAGTGCAGAGATTATCATGGCAATAATACGGCAGGACCATGATCATGAAAATAAGATAGAACAAAGACTATGTCCTACAGTGGAGTAGACAAACGCACACACGCACGTGTACACACACACACACACACACACACACACACACACACACACACACACACACACACACACACACACACACACACACACACACAGAATTGTAATTTACAATATGAATAATATATACGTACTATGCAAATATAAATAAGCTTGTGAAAAATGTAACAGTATTATAATAAAAGTCGTAATTTTACTCAACACAAGTCAAAATTTTACAAGAAAAATTGAACATTTGTGCAATATTGTGATACAATTCGGAATTTTACTCAATAACTGTCACAGTTTTACAAGAAAAAGCTTACATTTTTGGCAATTTTATGAAAAGAGACGTAATTTTACTCGACAAAAGTCACAATTTTATAAGAACACTAACATTTTGGCAATATTATAATAATAATCTGAATTTTACTTGGCAAAAATTATGACAAAAGTCTCAATTACTCCAAAAGTTTCACTGTTATACAAGAACAACAAAAACATTGGCAATATTTTGATAAGTCAGAATTTCATATGACAAATGTCACAATTTGTCATTAAAAAGTAATAATTTTACATTAAAAAAATAATTTTAAGAGAAAACATTGCAATATTACAGAAACAAAAAATATGAGAAATTGTTCCCAATTTTATAAGAACAAAGTCGACAAATTGTGAGAAAAAAAAACTGCTGTTAGTTATTTATTTTATATTTTTTGTTTGTAATTGGTTTTTAATCTTCATTATTTACTTCAAGTTATTACAGTATGTCTCTATATACATATTTATTTTATATGTTTTATTCATTTCGGCCAAAGGGAGCGCATTTCAATTTCTTACACACACTTGTTATTTCCTATGTTGACCAGAGGGGGAGCACTTTTAAAACCGACACAGTAAATTTGAAAAAATTCCTCCTTTTTGGGACCACTCTCATTTTGATATATTTCACCACCAGGGGTGCAAATGAGACATTCTCTATTAGATGCAATGGTTTTCCGTATTGGGACCATGGTTTATGTCCTAACTTGTTCACCCGTCCTCATATGGAAGGTACTTTTCCTTGTTGATGTCTCAAGAAGGGTAGATACACACACACACACACACACACACACACACACACACACACACACACACACACACACACACACACACACACACACACACACACACACACACACACTTTCAACACAGCTAATGTGCCTGGCCATGGAGATCACAGGTAAGTCAGGTAATGTGTTCCTTCTTTTGAAAGGCCCTACAGTCAACTAATCAAAGCCAATGATCAAAGACTGGGGAAAAAAAAACATGACCAAAGCATGATGGTGTTTCTGAAAAATAAGAGAGTGGCAAGGTAAGAGCAGGCAGGCATTGTTGCCAATTTTGCAACTTTTTGGGTCTGTATTTATTGAGTATTCAGGAGCCAGTAGACTGTACGTCAAAAAAGACCTTCACTGTAAATTAAAAGTAGTATTGTTTTACCATTTACAGTAATGCACAGTGAAAACAACCACCGTAGATTTTAGCAGCTCATTTCCCAGAATATTAACGTAAAGATAAAAATGGTTGTTTTAATTTTGTATTTTTTAATTAAATTTACTTGTTCGTAATTTACAGTAATACGGTGTAAAAACCCTGGCCAATTTTAAGGTAAAATTCTGGTGACCTCGCTGCCATACCCCCCCCCCCCAAAAAAAAAAAAAACACGACAAGCTGTAAATTATCTTGTGTTATTTAATAATTTGGTGACTTTTGGCCAATCCACCCATCATAAAGTAAAGTTCATTAGCCATGCAGTCAGAGCAGGATATGTTCATTCCTCTGAAGTTCATTTGTACTTCTTAACATAGTTTTTCACGTTTTTTTAAACTCACTTTTTGTCCATTCCAAGAAAGTTATTCCTCTATTCTAAAGTGTCCATTACAGTTATGTTAGAGGAATATTTTTCTCACATTTGGACGGAATGAACTGGATATGAGCTCGCATCTCATGTCCAGTTCATTCTGTTCAAGGACATTAAATGGATGCACCTTGTGTTTCCGACCCTTGCAAATACACACACGTTGTATCTCTTTTAGGGTCCGCAAGAAGATGTACCAAGAACAAGATGAATGTGTGTGCGCTGGACACACACGCCAATTTAACTTTCAGTTTCGATCCCGTCAAGGTGTTGCAGATGAGGAGGACAAAAGCCTGTGAGGATGGAGACCATTTTAGAGATTGCTCTGAACTTTAGACAGCTTGGTTCACTCCCACCAGTGTTGGCAGTATATATATATATATATATATATATATATATATATATATATATATATATATATATATATATATATATATATATATATATATATATATATATATATATATATATATATATATATATATATATATAAATATCCATCCATCCATTTTCTACCGCTTATTCCCTTCGGGGTCGCGGGGGGCGCTGGAGCCTATCTCAGCTACAATCGGGTGGAAGGCGGGGTACACCCTAGACAAGTCGCCACCTCATCGCAGGGCCAACACAGATAGACAGACAACATTCACACTCACATTCACACACTAGGACCAATATAGTGTTGCCAATCAACCTATCCCCAGGTGCATGTCTTTGGAGGTGGGAGGAAGCCGGGGTACCCGGAGGGAACCCACGCAGTCACGTGGAGGACATACAAACTCCACACAGAAAGATCCCGAGCCCGAGATTGAACTCACGACTACTCAGGACCTCCGTATTGTGAGGCAGACGCACTGACCCCTCTGCCACCGTGCTGCCCCTATATATATATATATATATATATATATATATATATATATATATATACAAACCCTGTTTCCATATGAGTTGGGAAATTGTGTTAGATGTAAATATAAACGGAATACAATGATTTGCAAATCCTTTTCAACCCATATTCAGTTGAATATGCTACAAAGACAACATATTAGATGTTCAAACTGATAAAAAAAATGTTTTTGCAAATAATCATTAACTTTAGAATTTGATGCCAGCAAAACGTGACAAAGAAGTTGGGAAAGGTGGCAATAAATACTGATAAAGTTGAGGAATGCTCATCAAGACTTATTTGGAACATCCCACAGGTGAACAGGCAAATTGGGAACAGGTGGGTGCCATGATTGGGTATAAAAGTAGATTCCATGAAATGCTCAGTCATTCACAAACAAGGATGGGGCAAGGGTCACCACTTTGTCAACAAACGCGTGAGCAAATTGTTGAACAGTTTAAGAAAAAACTCAACCAGCTATTGCAAGGAATTTAGGAATTTCCCCATCTACGGTCCGTAATATCATCAAAGGGTTCAGAGAATCTAGAGAAATCACTGCACGTAAGCAGCTAAGCCCGTGACCTTCGATCCCTCAGGCTGTACTGCATCAACAAGCTACATCAGTGTGTAAAGGATATCACCACATGGGCTCAGGAACACTTCAGAAACCCACTGTCAGTACCTACAGTTGGTCGCTACATCTGTAAGTGCAAGTTAAAACTCTCCTATGCAAGGCGAAAACCGTTTATCAACAACACCCAGAAACTCCGTCGGCTTCGCTGGGCCTGAGCTCATCTAAGATGGACCGATACAAAGTGGAAAAGTGTTCTGTGGTCTGACGAGTCCACATTTCAAATTGTTTTTGGAAACTGTGGACATTGTGTCCTCCGGACCAGAGAGGAAAAGAACCATCCGGATTGTTATAGGCGCAAAGTTGAAAAGCCAGCATCTGTGATGGTATGGGGGTGTATTAGTGCCCAAGACATGGGTAACTTACACATCTGTGAAGGCGCCATTAATGCTGAAAGGTACATACAGGTTTTGGAGCAACATATGTTGCCATCCAAGCAACGTTACCATGGACGCCCCTGCTTATTTCAGCAAGACGATGCCAAGCCACGGGTTACATCAATGTGGCTTCATAGTAAAAGAGTGTGGGTACTAGACTGGCCTGCCTGTAGTCCAGACCTGTCTCCCATTGAAAATGTGTGGCACATTATGAAGCTTAAAATACCACAACGGAGACCCCCGGACTGTTGAACAACTTAAGCTGTACATCAAGCAAGAATGGGAAATAATTCCACCTGAGAAGCTTAAAAAATGTGTCTCCTCAGTTCCCAAACGTTTACTGAGTGTTGTTAAAAGGAAAGGCCATGTAACACAGTGGTGTACATGCCCTTTCCCAACTACTTTGGCACGTGTTGCAGCCATGAAATTCTAAGTTAATTATTATTTGCAAAAAAAAATAAAGTTTATGAGTTTGAACATCAAATATCTTGTCTTTGTAGTGCATTCAATTGAATATGGGTTGAAAAGGATTTGCAAATCATTGTATTCCGTTTATATTTACATCTAACACAATTTCCCAACTCATATGGAAACGGGGTTTGTATATATATATATATATATATATATATATATATATATATATATATATATATACAGTATATACATATATACATATGTATACATTTTAGTTTTTATACATGAAAACTGACAGATGGTGCACAATTAGAGCTGTTTCAGAGCTTTTTCTTCGGTTAAAAAAGTTAACAAACAACTTATAAACACTCATAATGTCAATTTTTGGTATTTTAGGAAAACTGTTGCGCAGGTAAAAGTTATGAATCATGAAACATAATTGTACTCACGTTTGAAAATGTTAATTGAATACAAAAAGGTATTTGTTTGTCTGAAAAATATTAGTTTAAAAAAAAAAGACAATTCTACATCAGGTATAGAGGAGGGCAGAAAAAAGGGTTGGTGTTTCCTATTGACATTGACAAGACGGGCACATGCTCAGGTGAGAAGTGTACAACATGAAGAGAGAGCTGCACTTTTGGACTGTCCACGTATTTGTCAAGACAATGTCAAGACAAGTGCACCCCAGTGCTTACCTGTAATGGCAACAGCTATTTCACTTCAGGGAATCTGAGTAGGTCTGAGTGTCGGCATGTGATTGCATGTGTGTTACACACAAGAGAAAGAAGGAGAAAGGCAGGCAGAAGAAAAGTGCAAACAATTGCAGAGAGAGCTTGTGAACAAAAAAAAAGAGTTTCTCCAGTATAAAGATGGACACATTAGAATATGAATCCAAGTCCTCTGGCACTCAGGGCACTTAAGAAGCCCCTTATGTCAAGTGTCAACTATTATGGGCCATCAGTGGCGACACAGGGTCACAAAGTGGGACAGCCGAGGTCACCCTCTTTCTCCACATGCACCATTAAACAGTCCCACAAGGTGCAAAAAGGACCTGCTGTCATTTGGATGCAAAAATCAGCTTTGCAGTTTGCAAAAGACAAGCTAAGGCACTGTAGAGGTTGTATTATTGGCTCATACATCATGTACCATATGATTGACCAGTCAATATGTGCATTAAATATTCAGCTATATTGTACATATATACATACACATATATACATCCATGTATGCCTGTACATATACACACACATATGCATGTACATTTGCATGTATGCATATTACATACATATATATATATATATATACATACATATACATATATATATATATATATATATATATATATATATATATATATATATATATATATATATATATATATATATATATATATATATATATATATATATATATACATACATATATATATATATATATATATATATATATATATATATATATACATATATATATATATATATATATATGTATATATATATACTTATACATACACATATATATACACATACATTTACACACACACACTCATACACATATATACATACTAGGGTTGTATTAGTATAGTACCACGATACTAATGAATCATATTCGGTACTATAACGCCTCCAAAGAGTACCGGTCCCCAACCCTCGCCCCCCAGCTCCGTCGTCACGTCGTGACATTGCTGGTTTACGAGCAGAGGAGCATGTTCGGCAGCGCACAATCACAGAGTACTTACAAGCAGACACAGTGTGTAGACAGAAAAGGGACAACAGACACATTTTGGCTTAAAAACTAAAGATAAAGGTGAAGTTATAACATTGAAACGCCCTCAGGAAGAGGTGCTTTAAGACAGTGGTCCCCAACCTTTTTGTAACTACGGACCGGTCAACGCTTGAAAATTTGTCCCACGGACATTTTTCATTTATTTTTTGGTCATAAAAAAATACAATCATGTGTACTTACGGACTGTATCCCTGCAGACTGTATTGATCTATAACGTAGGAACCAGAAATATTAATAACAGAAAGAAACAACCCTTTTGTGCGAATGAGTGTGAATGAGTGTAAATGGGGGAGGGAGGTTTTTTGGGTTGGTGCACTAATTGTAAGTGTATCTTGTGTTTTTTATGTTGATTTAATTAAAAAAAAGAAACATCTTTTTTAAATTCTTGTGCGGCCCGGTACCAATCGATCCACGGACCGGTACCGGGCAGAGCCCGGTGG
>NC_084736.1:54759411-54954131 GCF_033978785.1 Entelurus aequoreus
CTATGAGGCGTGTGTGTCAAAAAAAATAAATTGTGTGTGTGTGTGTGTGTGTGTTCTTGTATTTCTGCCCTTCTTGAGACATCAACAAGGAAAAGTACATTCCATATGAGGACGGGTGAACAAGTTAGGACATAAATCATGGTCCCAATACGGAAAACCATCGCATCTAATAGAGAATGTCTCATTTGCACCCCAGGTGGTGAAATCTATCAAAATGAGGGTGGTCCCAAAAAGGAAGGATTTTTCAAATTGACTGTGTGTCGGTTTTAAAAGTGCTCCCCCTCTGGTCAACATATGAAATAACTAGTGTGTGTAGAAATTTGAAGTGCTCCCCCTCCGGCCAACATATGTAATAACAAGTGTGTGTAAGAAATTGAAATGTGCCCCATTTGGCCAAAATTACTTAAAAAATATATATATAAATATGTATATAGAGACATACTGTAATAACTTGAAGTAAATAATGAAGATTAAAAAACAATTACAAACAAAAAATTAAAAAAACATTTAAATGAACTAAAAGCAGTCTTTTTCTCACAATGTGTCGACTTTTTTCTTATAAAATTGGGAACAATTCCTCATTGTCTTTTTGTTTCTGTAATATTGCAATATTTTCTCATAAACTTATTACTGTTTTATGTAAAATTATTACTTTTTAATGCAAAATGGTGACATTTGTCATATAAAAGTCTGACTTTTATCACACTATTGCCAAATTTTTTGTTGTTTGTGTAAAATGGTGACATTTTTTGAGTAAAATAATGATTTTTGTGGGGACGGCGTGGCGAAGTTGGTACAGTGGCCGTGCCAGCAATCGGAGGGTTTCTGGTTACTGGGGTTCAATCCCCACCTTCTACCATCCTAGTCACGCCCGTTGTGTCCTTGAGCAAGACACTTCACCCTTGCTCCTGATGGCTGCTGGTTAGCGCCTTGCATGGCAGCTCTCGCCACCAGTGTGTGAATATGTGTGTGAATGGGTGAATGTGGAAATACTGTCAAAGCGCTTTGAGTACCTTGAAGGTAGAAAAGCGCTTTACAAGTATAACCCATTCATCATTTATTTATTATAATTTTGCCAAGTAAAATTCCGATTATTGTTGTAATATTGCCAACATTTTAAAGTTTTCTTATAAAATTGTGACTTTTGTCGAGTAAAATTACGACTGTTTTCATAAAATTGCCTAAATGTTAAGCTTTTCTTGTAAAATTGCGACTGTTATTGAGTAAAATTCCAACTTTTATCATATTATTGCACAAATGTTCAGTTTTTCTTGTAAAATGTTGACTTGCGTTGAGTAAAATTACGACTTTTATTACAATAATAGAGGTAGGAATTTTTCGGAGGTCTCAAGAAGGTAACAAATACAAGAAAGTGTGTGTGTGTGTTTGTGTGAGTGTGTGTGTACGTGAGGGTAGACAAGCGTGTCAGTCCATCAGCATGTCGGCGTCACAGCTCTTCACTAAATCCCAGATTAACAGTGACAGGCAGAGATCCCTCTAATTATCTCTTCCTGGACCACATGCAAATCAGGGAGCCGAGCAGAGTGCTGTGATTGGCCGGGGCCGGCCTGGGCGCCACAGACAGTCTAATGAGCCTGATGACATGATACAACTTCATGACGGACCACCAAAAAAGGCACTCGCCATCACATGGCCTCTCACACACAATCATAGGTCTGTACAGTAAACCATGTTTCATCGCTGTGAATTGGTTCCGGCCCTGACCGTGGTAAATTAATTTCCTCAAAGTAGGAATTATTCCTTTTAAATCAAATATTTTGAGGTGGTAGTAAAGTGTGTGTGTGTGTGTGTGTGTGTGTGTGTGTGTGTGTGTGTGTGTGTGTGTGTGTGTGTGTGTGTGTGTGTGTGTGTGTGTGTGTGTGTGTGTGTGTGTGTGTGTGTGTGTGTGTGTGTGTGCAGATAGCTCACTACATGCCAGAGAGAACTGGTTTTTAAAAAAATCTGATCTTTAAAGCAAATTATGATCAGGTTCAGGTGTTTACATGTGTTGTCGGAAACTTATTTTAATCAAATCATTTGAGAAAGCAAACTAATTTTGCGTATGAAAACGTACTGACTGTATCTTCCAATTTTGAGTTATTGTAACCATTTATTATTTTTATTTCATTCATTCAAGGTAAAAAAAAAAAAATACTATCAACATAACATTAAAATAAATCATTTAAAACACATAATATCTGCACCATATTTACACCATTTTTCTGTATTTATAACATACATATTTCATAACAAACAACAAAATGATTAAACATAGAAACAAAACATGTACTCCAAATCATATATTTTCAGCATCATGATTTTTATTTGTTTTTAAAATGCAGTAGGAGATTTAGATTGTTTTATTTCACTGTCAAGATTGTTCCATAGACTAACACCTTTGATTGAAATGCATATTTCCATTGTCCCTGTTCTATATCTCAATGTATTAAACTGCTCAGTTCCTTTTAGATTATAATTACTTCCTCTTTTAACTAATATATTTTGAATGTTGTTTGGTAGAATTGTTGTATGTGCTTTGTAGATTAGGATATTGCACTCTACCAATTCATTACATTTCAGTAAGTTTAACTCTTTGGATATTGGGTTTGTGGGTTCCCTGTGTGCATTTCCAGTAATGCTCCATCGTGGATGACAGAGATGTGGTATAAAGCCGAGGTACAGCACATGTTTCTAAGGACACGTCTAATTTGCAATGGAAATGCTTATTAACAACATGGCACAGATTCTATAAAAACATAGATACCATATGCCAAATGTATGCAGATGATACAATCATTTATGTGGCAGCCGACACCCCTCAACAAGCTTCAGAGATATTAAACAGACAGCTAGCTGAAATAGCAACATGGCTTCAAAATAAATGTTTAACCCTAAATTATAACAAACCAGTCTCAATGTGTTTCTCTTTGAAGAAACAATCATTAAATGAAATTCAGGTCAACATTAATCAAAATAAAATAGAGCAGGTAAAGGAATTTAAATATTTGGGTGTTATTTTGGACCATTAGCTAAAATTTGATGGCCATATTATAAAAATGACTAAGACCATAAATAAGTATAAACTTTTTCAGGCGTATGACCTTGTTTATCTGTTCAAGTTGCAGAAGTTTACATGAATGCAATGATTTGATCCCATATGTCTTATTGTGCCATGGTCTGGGGACAGGCCACGAGATGTGTAGTGAAGCTTCTGTTGTTATATAAACAAACACTAAATATATTTGATCAAAAATCAATGAAGCATCATCACTGCCATATTACCCAAAAATATAACATGATGAGTTTTGATGAATGTATACATTTCTCATTTTTAAAAGCTATTTTTATATGTTTTAATGGATTAGCCCCTGATGTGATGTGAAAAGAAATACAAAGATACAGTAGTGAAGGTGTGCAGACTGGAGCTGCAGTCGGGAGCTGTAGAGTGAAAAGGTGCCGGATCACTCTGGGTCAGTCTGCGTTCTCAGTGAAGACCTCACATCTGTGGAACTCTTTGCCACTGGAGTTAAAGTCACAGTCGGACATTAAACTTTTCTCCACAAAACTGAAAAAGTGGCTTAAGGAAAATCGGAAGAGTGAGCACTAGAACTGGGTGTTGTATGGACAAATGGGGCAAATTATTTTCAATGTGTTTTTATTTTTTAACTTGTTCTAATCCTTTTGCATGTGTTTTTCACTTTTCTCAACTTTTCTTTAAAAGCCTAACCAGGGACAAGGGTTGCAAATTAGCCTGTGGCTAGAAGTCTTATGTACTTTGACAGCACTGGGTAGCAATGTTTCATTGTACTGTCCCTGTCAAATAAATACATAAATCAATAAATAAAATGTTTCCTCGATAGTTCAGCTACAAACTTTTAAAAGAAAACTCAGATTATCTTATTATAAACTGTCAAAAAATGGACATTTGAGGGTGTCAGGAAGCCACAATTAAATAGTTCTCTACTATTTCAAAATTTTTGGCATTTAAAAGTCAAACTTGCAGCCATCATAAATATGGCAGGGGAAAAAACACCAATGATGGACTGGAAGAAAAGGTTGAAGTGTGGCTCTTGACAATGGAGTGGAGCAGTCAGCTAAAAAAGTCAACTGCGTAATTCAGCCGGAACGATCGCAACAAAGTCATAACTGTCAAGCGGCTTTACAGCAAAACATGAAATTTACTGATATAAAAAGGTCCTGAAAAAAATCTTTAGCCACATGATTGTTCAATTGTGCTATAGTTACACAGCAGCTAGGATTAGAGCAACAGATAAATCCACAATATTCATTTTAAAGTAACCCACAAATCTGTAAAACTACACTAAAACTCATTCATTCTCATTCATTTATGATTGTAATCTGGGAAGGAAGCTCACATTTTACATTCTATTACTGTCTAAAAGACTTGGAAAAGAGGATGTTTAAAATATATTTTGATTTTAAAAAGTCTTGTGTACTGAGGAAAGTGTCAGATGTATAGTTTAACTTTGTTGAGCATTTCCATTTGTGTCAACTTCAAAATTCAAACAAAATAGGTTCCCTCTACCAAAGTCACTTGAGAGAAGCACATAGTTTGCTCTACAGTGCTGAACGTTGTCTTTATCTTTCTAATTCCAAGCCCCCTTGTGTATTTTAGGGGCCTCGGGACTTGCCAGTCTTAATCAGGAATTGTTGGGCTTTGTCTCGTACCCTGTTCCATACAGCATGTCTATTCACCCTTTGAGGGCTTGGCGGTAGATTAAATGGCATTTTCACTTAGCTCTTACTCTGCAGCTATTCATCCATTCACACATGGAAGTCAAACAGCCCCAGAGGTGGCTTGTTTATGCTGTGAAAAGTTTCTGAAAATTCCAATATTTACATCAATTGACTATACACAACTAATGACAGGCATTCCTGGTGAGAGGTTCGCTTTATGGTATCGTCACACTGTGACATGATCAGGGATATTTCATGTAACTACTATACTCCAAACCCCACGGGAGGGCAAATGGAGGGAAAACAATGGTTAGAATAACAGTTGGATTGGAATAGCCTTGTCCATAAATAACTCTGTCAGATATAATTGATAAATTAAATAACATTACTGTGTTGGGACATCCTTAGGATTTGAGTGGAGACTCAAAAGTCGATGGCACCATAAACTGTGCAATGATGGTTTCAATCAATAAATAACGTCCATCCATCTTCTTCCTCTTAAGTCGGGTGGCGGAGGCAGAAGCCTAAGTAGAGAAGCCCAGACTGATAGCTCGTCCCAGGGGACCTTGAGCCGTTCCCAGGCCAGATGAGAGACATAGTCTCACCAACCTGTCCTGTGTCTTTCCCGTGGTCTCCTGCTGACCGGACGTACCCTAACCATCTCCACAGGGAGGCGTCCGGGGGACATCCTAACCAGATGCCTGAACCACCTCATCTGGCTCCTCACGATTTGGAGGAGCAGCAGCTTTACTATGAGCTCCTCCTGAATGAAAGAGCTTCTCACCCTATCTCTAAGGGACTTGCAGTCTTAATCAGGAATTGTTGGGCTTTGTCTCGTACCCTGTTCCATCCAGCATGTTTATTCATCCTTTAAGGGCTTGGCCGTATATTAAATGGCATTTCCACATTTAGGTCTTACTCTGCAGCTACTCATCCATCCACACATGGAAGTCAAACAGCCTCAGAGGTGGCTTGTTTATGCTGTGAAAAGTTTCTGAAAATTCCAATAGTTACATCAATTGACTATACACAACTAATGACAGGCATTCCTGGTGAGAGTTTTGGTTAATGGTGTCGTCACACTGCCAGGGATCAGTGATATTTCATGTAACTACTGTACTGCAGACCCTACAGGAGTGCAAATGGAAGGAAAACAATGGTTAGAATTGGAAAAGCATTGTCCATAGATAACTATGTCAGATATAACTGATCATTTATATAACATGACTGCGGTGAGACATCCTTAGGATTTGAGTGGATACTCGAAAGTCGATGGCCAATCGATAAATAACGTCCATCTATCTTCTTCCTCTTATCTAAAGTCGGGTGGTGGAGGCAGAAGCCTGAGTAGAGAAGCCCAGACTTCCCTCTTCACAGCCACTTCGTATAGGGATCTTGAGCCGTTCCCAGACCAGATGGGAGACATAGTGACACCAACGTGTCCTGGGTCTTTCCTGTGGTCTCCTACCAACCGGACGTACCCTGATCACCTCCACTGGCTCCTCCCAATTTGGAGGAGCAGCGCCTTCACTCTGAGTTCCTCATGAATGACAGAAGTTCTCACCCGATGGAGGAAACTCATTTTGGCCGCTTGTACCCGTGATCGTGTCCTTTTGGTCACAACCCAAAGTTCATGACCATAGGTGAGGATAAGAACGTAGATCGACCGGTAAATTGAGAGCGTTGTCTTCCGGCTCAGCTCCTTCTTCACCTCGATACAGCGTCCACATCACTGCACATGCCGCACCGATCCGCCTGTCGATTACACGATCCACTCTTCCCTCACTCGTGAACAAGACTCCTCCACTTGGGGCAAGATCTCCTACCCAACCCGGAGATGGCACTCCACCCTTTTCCGGGCGAGAACATTTCCCCTTCTTAAGGAGTGGAACCACCACACCGGTCTTCCAGTCCAAAGGCATCGCCCCCGATGTCCAAGCAATGCTGCAGAGTCTTGTCAACCAAGAAAGCCCCACAGCATCCAGGGCTTTAAAAAAATTCGGGCAGATCTCATCAACCACCGAGGAGCTTTTCTTAAAAAAAAAAGTTTAATATGTGTAAACTGCATTATCACAATAATAATTTTGGGAGTTTTTAAGAAAAATTTGTTTTCAGAAAAGTTGTGCACTGCAAAACACAAAACCTGAGCAAGATGAAATATCTTAATATCAGGGACAACATTTGGATATTTAAAAGTGGGAGCGATACAACTGGCTGCGTACAGGATGGAATAGATGCATGTTTTGGGAAAACAAATTGTTCAATAATTTATTTTGTAAGAACTAATAAAATAAATACCTTCACTTTCCAAGATTGCATTATGGTTTAGTTTATGTTTACCTTGTATGTCTTGGCTGGGAATCGAACCATGTCCGCTGGAACAAAAAAACAAACACTTCAGCTGCTACTTGCGTTCTTATTCCCTTAGCGCAAGTCTTGGTCATAAACATAACCATTGAGTAAAGCACTAGACAACTCTTAATTGGATTTTTTATCTGTCTTACTTGTTTGTGATTAAAATTGCCGTATGGAGGACAACTCGCACTTATCTCGCATTTGACTGCTGATTAGTCAGCTGCCGTGTGTGGTCAATCATTGTCACAAGGGATGGGTACTGTTCACATTTGAACCGTTATGGTACCAATTTCCAGTATCTGGGAATCGTCAGTACTCAACGGTACCAATTTTTGTTACTTTTGAAAATAGTAATAAATATTAATTGTTTTTTATATTAAAATAACAATTTTTATTGCAATATTTTAAAATGAACTGATGATACCTGTCCAGTTGTTATATTCAGTTTCATTATCACTTTTCTGAGTATCATTTGCAGGTATGACACCCAGTTGCAATTGTAGTTGCAAGTCCAAGACATTAGATGTAGAGTTGTCTGTTGTGCCCTACAAAGTGTTAATACTATAAGTATTGTAGTAATTACACACCAGCTGTTTGATTGTAACATGTATCTTAGTTGTAGTTTTCATTAATACATTTAAAGGTGTCGAAATTAAAAAGTTAAAATCACTAATGCTAATCAGGAGCCTGTGAATGGCAAAGTCAATGCATATTAGCCTCAAGCTAGTGCATTTGTGGAAAAGTAGAACCTTACTTAAATTGTGTTGGAGCATTTTTTTTAGTCCGTTTCTTTGTTGGCATTGAAAATTGCAACATTACGTAGAGGTAGTTTGGTTGAGTTTGCTCTCTGCGGTGCTGAGTGATCACAAAGTGCCGAACCGCAAAGAGAAATTTGTGTACAGTTGGGCTGGCGGGATCAGCTGGGCTGGCGGGATTCGGTTTGTGACAAAGAAGTACCGGGTTCGGTACCCATCCCTAATTGCCAAGAAGGCAGCTCCAGAAAGCCAATCAATGAGATTCCGGGCGATCTAAAAGGACTTAACACTTGGTGAAGGCGGTCGCGTACCCTCACTCTCTGTTTCTGCCTCTATATTTTGCCTTGTCTCTACCTTTAAGAGCCTATTTTTCTGCGCTGTTCTCCGAAATACCCTTAAGGACATCACAGCCGCTCCCTCCTCCAATACCCCTCGTTGCAAGTCTCGAGCTGTATGTTGTAATATGTACATGTGCTTTGCTATTGAGTTTTTTTTTTCTCACTCCAGACTGGGCCCCCATCAATAGGAGCCAAGTCTGAAATCGACTTTTTTTTTTTTACTCATCCTCCCCCGGAGTCTACCTTTTTCCCCACCTTCTACAGGGCGCCATGAATGGCGACTCATCAGCATTCCTGTTCTGTAATGCTGTACAATGTTTGTGTGTCTAATCTTGAACAGGATTGTGCTGAAAACAGGCTTGAGCAATGACAATAAAGACTATTCCATTCCAAGCTAGACAAAACTTTAAAAATATTGTACAGTACCACAAAGTCCATCCATCCATCCATTTTCTACCGCTTGTCCCTTTCGGGGTCACGGGGGGTGCTGGAGCTTATCTCAGCTGCATTCGGGCGGAAGGCGGGCTACACCCTGGACACATCACGTCACAGGGCCAACACAGACAGACAGACAACATTCACACTCACATTCACACACTAGGGCCAATTTAGTGTTGCCAATCAGGCATCCCAGGTGCATGTTTTTGGGGGTGGGAGGAGCAGGAGTACCCGGAGGGAACCCACGCATTCACGGGGAGAACATCCAAACTCCACACAGAAAGATCCCGAGCCCAGGATTGAACTCAGGACCTTCGTATTGTGAGGCACATGCACTAACCCCTCTTCCACCGTGCCACAAAGTGACCAGAGAAAATCCAATAGCGAGCCCTCATGATTTATCTCTCATGTCTCCATAATGGTTTGACCAAGACCACTCTCTGAGGAGACACATTTGCTTTGACTCGCCAACTCGTTTTTTAGCGGATCGAGACACATGCTTCACAAAGCCTCCTATTGAGGCTGACGGTAAGAAGATGGTTGAGAAATAAATATGACAAAGGGAACAGACAGAGGGTGAGTAGTTGGGAGTGGTGTTAGATGGGTGACGCCTAGCTGACAGTTGCCTCTGCTGGATGTGACTTTCACAGTCTGCTTGTGGTTTGTGTGGAAGCCATCATGTCTGTGACTGGCCATATGATTAATGAGCCGCTCAGAATGTCTGTACAGTTTGAAGAAGGGGCATGGCCTTATCCCATTAGCCTTTGAAGCAAACCTCCGAACATGGCATTGAAATACAAAAGATACCAGACACACGTGTGTACAAGATGTGAATGTGTGCACCTGTTCACAGGAAATGACAATCTCAACGTGTCAGTCCTGTCCAGGTATGAAAGACAGAAGACTTCATGTTTAAGCAAGTGGACAAAGGATGTAGTCTGTCTGCGACAACACAAACTCCCATCCTGAGCCGTCAGTCAGTGCAGAGGACATACACACACACCCACACACACCCACACACAAACACACACACACACACACACACACACACACACACACACACACACACACACACACACACACACACACACACACACACACACACACACACAAACACACACAGGGAAATGAAGGAGACAAGAAGTAAATACTTTGTCAATGACACATCACACATTCCTCATTTTCAAAAGTGAGTCTTCTCCAAAAGTCTTTCAATTTCTGCCCTCGCAAGATGGAGAAGCAAATGATGTCTTCTTGTCTCTCCGGCAGCCATGGAATGTCACTCTGGTTAACCTCGAGGTGCTTTGCACTCGGCCAAAAAACTGGTCACAATGGTAAGCGCCACCTTGCAAGTAAAATGAATGATACCACGCATACTCGGGATCGACCAATTATCGGTCTGGCCGATTATCGCCGCCAATATTTGGCATTTTGATTTATATCGCCATTTGCCTTTTTTTTCGGTATAAGGCTTTTTTTTTTCAATAGAACTACATCAGCACATTTATCATATACACAAACAATACAAGTATCAAATCAATCCAAACTTTGGGTAAATTGACACATATAAGACATATTATTAGTAAAAAAGAGATCTCACATATTTTGAAATGCAAATGTTGATGCTTCTCTTAGACACACGTAATAATGACTTTTACTGCAAATGAATATCGGCTCCAAATATCGGTTATCGGCCTCCATGACTACTAATAATCTGTTTCAGCCCTGAAAAAAACATATCAGTCGATCTCTACCACATGCTATTGCTTGTATTTTACGTCCCGCCCATTAAATATGTGTGGAGGTTAAGCTAGCTCTGTTCTCAATGGGTACAAGGCGCCATTTAGCCTTTCTCGAAGATAGACTGCTCATTGCTTGTGTTGTTTTCAGCTATACAAATTATTCGAATCGTGAAAACAATAAATGTTTCTTCAGAATTCCTCGAGAGGTTATCAAAAAGAGCGGAAGAGTGCAAGATTTTAGGAAACGACAACAAGAAAAGTAGCATACACTCCAGTCCAAGGGAGCAGAGCTGAAGAATGCACAAGTTTGCAGTGATGACTTTGTTAAAGGCTTGCTTGGTATACTTTAACATTTGGTATTTCCTACTAAAGTATTAGCTTGATATTATGTGTATTTCTTAAACACATGTTTGCTACGAGTCTTTCGTAAAGCACCAACTCGGCGAGTCTAAATTAAAAAAAAAGCAAAACCTAAAAGAGTTAAGCTTTTACCAAAGGCAACGATCATAAATGAATCTTTCAGCACATTCACAATGTTGACATCTATAGTTCTATTTTGATAAACAATCATAAATGAATCTTTTAGAACATACACAATGTTGACATCTACAGTTATATTTTGATAAACAATCATAAATGAATCTTTCAGAACATACACAATGTTCACATCTACAGTTATATTTTGATAAACAATCATAAATGAATCTTTCAGAACATACACAATGTGGACATCTATAGTTATATTTTGAAAAACAATCAAATTAAGCTTTCAGCACATACACAATGTTGACATCTATAGTTATATTTTGATAAACAATCATACATGAATCTTCCAGAACATACGGTTAGTGCCTTGCATGGCAGCTCCCGCCATCAGTGTGTGAACGTGTGTGTGAATGGGTGAATGTGGAAATAGTATCAAAGCGCTTTGAGTACCTTGAAGGTAGAAAAGCGCTATACAAGTATAACCCATTTACCATTTACCATACACAATGTTGACATTTATAGTTATATTTTGATAAACAATCATAGATGAATCTTTCAGTAAATACACATGTTCACATCTATAGTTATATTTTGATAAACAATCAAATGAATCCTTCAGTTCACAGCTCAGTTGTTGTTTCATCTGACATCACATGGACAAAGATAAGACCTTCTGGAGGAAAGTTCTGTGGTCAGATGAAACAAAAATTGAGCTTTTTGACCACAATACCCAGCAATTGGTTTGGAGGAGAAAAGGTGAGATCTTCAATCCCAGGAACACCATTCCTACCATCAAGCATGGTGGTGGTAGTATTATGCTGGGGGCCTGTTTTGCTGCTAATGGAACTGGTGCTTTACAGAGAGTAAATGGGACAATGAAAAAGGAGGATTACCTCCAAATTCTTCAGGACAACCTAAAATCATCAGCCTGGAGGTTGGGTCTTGGGCACAGTTGGGTGTTCCAACAGGACAATGACCCCAAACACACGTCAAAAGTGGTAAAGGAATGGCTAAATCAGGCAAGGTTTTAGAATGGCCTTCCCAAAGTCCTGACTTAAACGTGTGGACAAACGCATGGCTAAAGAAACAAGTCAATGTCAGAAAACCAACAAATTTAGCTGCACTGCACCAATTTTGTCAAGAGGAGTGGTCTAAAATCCAACCAGAAGCTTGTGGATGGCTACCAAAACCACCTATTGCAGTGAAACTTGCCAAGGGACATGTAAGCAAATATTAACATTGCTGTATGTATACTTTTGACCCAGCAGATTTGGTCACATTTTCAGTAGACCCATAATAAATTCATAAAAGAACCAAACTTCATGAATGTTTTTTGTGACAAACAAGTATGTGCTCCAATCACTCATTCACCAAAAAAATAAGAGTTGTAGAAATGATTGGAAAATCAAGACAGCCACGACATTATGTCCTTTACAAGTGTATGTAAACTTTTGATCACGACTGTATATCCGTGAGAGTCTTGATACCAAGGTCATTGACCCAGCCACACACAAAGAAGTTGTAGACCTCCATGCTTTTACAAATTTCCATCTGTTTTGTTGTGTAGAATGACGTCTGGAACACAATAGCTCGATATGTCTGGGAACGCGACCGACGTATAATCCTTGATATCACTCGACAAATCTCTTTTTGATAAAGTATCGGGATTTATGCAAGGCGTATTTGCTTTTTGCAGGAAGATTCAAGTCTCTTTTGTACTCAGATAGTTTGCACGCTGCTTGTTGTACAACGGCCATCTTGGCTTGGTGGACCACCACTGGTTTTCACTTCCGGGAAGAAGCCACGTGTCGGAATCCAAGCAATGCTACACAAGACTTGCTTGTACCACAGAGTTCAAATGACACACAAGACCTTTAGAACCACACACTTTCTCACTGGCTGACGAGCAAAGTAAGCCAGTTATACAGCATCTGCAGGTTGATCAGCATCCGCTGTGAAAGGCAAACACTCTGACATATTTGTTTTTATTTTGCTTCCAAAGAAAAAGAGCCTCCGCCATATGGCAGCACCCCGGAACAGATGGCGTTTGCCCACTTCCTGAAAGCGCAAGCGTCTATTGGTGCAATATAAAGAGCACAAGCACATGAATGCCACAGACTCGTTTATCCCACAAAACTGCTATTGTTATGAAGCGGAGGGGCAAA
Source organism: Entelurus aequoreus (assembly GCF_033978785.1). Lineage (NCBI taxonomy): Eukaryota > Metazoa > Chordata > Actinopteri > Syngnathiformes > Syngnathidae > Entelurus > Entelurus aequoreus. The sequence goes on from NC_084736.1 coordinate 54,772,389, forward strand.
AGGAAGGAGGAGACAATGCAGACGTAATGGTATAGTGTAGCTTACTGTACCATGCACTATGTCACAGGCGTCAAACTCAAGGCCCGAGGGCCAAATGGGATCATTTCTAGGTGGCTCACAAACACCTGGATATATAATGCTTGAATAAAGTACATTATCTTTTCTTACTAAATATATATTTTTTTTTAAATTTTGACAAAAAAAAATATATGTACTGCATTAAATTGTATACCTTTTAATCTTTAATCGCATCCAATATTGCAATAAAATATATGATCATACTTTCCATACAGTTTTCTTTTTCAAAATTTAAATAAATAATTAAATATCTGCATGACTTAGTCATTTTACGCTGAAATATACTGTGGTTTTTACAGCATATTACAGTAAACTGAAATTATTCGACCACCAATTTTAAAAAAAACAGTAGTACTGTTTTTTCATTTGCCGTAATATGTTCCAAAAAACTATTTTACAGTAAAATGATTGTGAGTTACCAATTTTTTTACAGTAAAATCTACAGATTACATTTTACGTAAAAAAATATATACAGTCGTAATCAAAAGTTTACATACACTGTAAAGATTATAATGTCATGGCTGTCTTGAGTTTCAAATAATTTCTACAACTCTTTTTTTTTGTGAATGAGTGATTGGAGCGCATACTTGTTGGTCACAAAAAACATTCATGAAGTTTGGTTCTTGTATGAATTTATTATGGGTCGACTGAAAATGTGACCCAATCTGCTGGGTCAAAAGTATACATACAGCAATGTTAATATTTGGTTACATGTCTCTCGGCAAGTTTCACTGCAATAAGGCACTTTTGGTAGCCATCCACAAGCTTCTGGCAAGCTTCTGGTTGAAATTTTGACCACTCGTCTTGACAAAATGGGTGCAGTTCAGCTAAATTTGTTGGTTTTCTGACATGGACTTGTTTCTTCAGCATTGTCCACACGTTTAAGTCAGGACTTTGAGAAGGCCATTCTGAAACCTTAATTCTGGCCTGATTTAGCCATTCCTTTACCACTTTTGACATGTGTTTGGGGTCATAGTCCTGTTGGAATACCCAACTGCGCCCAAAACCCAACCTCCGGGCTGATGATTTTAGGTTGTCCTGAAGAATTTGAAGGTGATCCTCCTTTTTCATTGTCCCATTTACTCTCTGTAAAGTACCAGTTCCATTGGCAGCAAAACAGGCCCAGAGCATAATACTACCACCACCATGCTTGATGGTAGGCATGGTGTGGTAACTAGGAGACCTGCAATTTGTCCAAGGTAAGATGTGAAGAACAAATGTTTATTCTATTAAAGAAAGAATCTCAACTTCAAAGCTTCTGGAGATGATTAAATAAATTATCAAATATCCATCACGAGGACTGATATAAAACTATGAAGTGTCCTGTTAACTATGTGACCGACCGAATGGTGTAGGTTCCACACTAAATTCTCATTATAAGATTTAAGGTCACAGTTCATGAATTGGGAGTAACTTTAGTTTGTATTTGTCACATCTCTCGAAGAGATCTCCTGTTCCTGTACCAGAATAACAAACATACTTCACATTCAAGACGCATGATGCTGTAATACCTTTATCAACCACTGCTTGAGTTACTTCTAGTAAAGTGGACCTTTACATGGACGATTACAACTACAGGTGGGAAAAATTATTGATTCTTAGATGCATCACAATTAGGATGTGAACAATTCTGAATCGGTGGACAAGCCTACACTATCATTTGAAAAGGGACCTATGATGATTCTAATATACTGTACCTTTAAAACACGTCCTTGTGCTCTAAATACAATGTATTAAAGATGTTTTGGTGTAAATGTTTAGATTTTTTGAGTCTCTAAGTTTGTAGAGGTGTTCCCTCCCTTTAGATTGTGTTTGAAACCCTCCACGATCTTTTGAAAATGTACACTATTTAAATATTTATTTTGAAGTCGTCACCACTATTTTTTCCAGACACGGTTGAACAATATGTAGATTCACCCGGTCACAACATTACGTACACCTGCCCACTCTCCAATCGAGAATCAAAAGAAACTGCTTTTAGCAACAATTATGTCGCTGCATGTCTCACATTGGTGTTGGCATGTGTGCATGCCACCATCAGATGAAAACAATACTTTATCCTACCTTTTTTGTGTTTTCTCAAACCAAATTGTAATGTCAAATATCGCAGAATCGAATGTTTTTAATGGCCCAAATGTGGACAAACAAACGTAGAAGTATTAGTTTATAGACGGAGACGGTGGGAGGGCGTAAAACGAGAAAGAATACACTGAAGCTCCTGCAGCAGCAGCCCAGCTAAGCAAAAGGGGAGAAGCACGTGTACATCCGTCAATCTTTGACGTCACAAATAACGTGCTTGCTCACGCCCAGATGCATGAAGTTAATGCCATGATGCTTTGGAGAATCCAACATTGTAACATTTATATGCTAGAAAAGTGGAAACTCGTCGTAGATCCCCTTTAAATAAAGTAATACAGACAGTTCCAGAATGTGTAGGCCGCAACAGTTTACGGATGAGAAAAGCATACGGAAATCAACCATCCAGCAAAAGTCACCAGCAAAGGCTGAACCAAAATGGACTTGATTACAAAATGAAAACAAAGTAAAGGTGCTGGAAGGACAAGTAAGAAGAAGTGGAAACTAGAAAGGAACACAACACAAACAGGTGACTAAACTGTCAAGCAGGATTTCTTTGCTGAAATCAGATTAGTCTCGCTGAAATCAGATTAGTCTCGCTTAACAAGTGGTTGGCTAGCTACTGTAGGACGCAGGGACTAACGTTTATTGATAACTGGCCCTCTTTCTGGGGCAAACCAGGCTTGCTGATGAGAGACGGCCTTCACCCTAACCAGGAAGGCGCCATCATCCTGTCTAGAAACATAGACTACTATTTAAGTCTCACTTGACTGACTACACTAGAGCAAGCCCGGTCACAGGCAATTACAATGTCTGTTAGTCCGGGTGAGGAGTCAGTTAAGCTAGAACTAGCCAGCGCCAGGCTGGATAATCCATGTACGCATAGCAATTCTCTTAGAATAATACACAATTCACATAATGTTTTTTCTGTTGTGTCTGTGTCAGAGGTGGACATGCATTCTACTGAGGTGGCAAATTATGATATGTCCAGTCTATTGCAGCACCAAGCAAACAATCGGAAAATTCCCGTCATATCAATTCCTAGATATAGTCGAAACTATTTAAAGTGCACTACGCATAATAAACGCAACATTGTTAATATTGCCACTACGGATAATCTTAACAAAAACTCGTCAAAACAGCCCAATACCTATAATATGGGCTTTTTAAACATAAGATCATTGTCTCCCAAGGCGTTATTGGTTAATGAGGTCATTAGAGACAACAATCTTAACGTCATTGGTCTTAGCGAAACCTGGCTCAAACCGGACGAATTTTTTGCGCTCAATGAGGCATCTCCTCCTAACTATACGAATGCGCATGTTGCCCGCCCTCTTAAAAGGGGAGGGGGTGTCGCACTAATATACAATGAAAATTTCAACCTTACCCCTAACCTAAATAATAAATATAAATCGTTTGAGGTGCTTACTATGAGGTCCGTCACACCGCTACCTCTCGACCTGGCTGTTATCTACCGCCCCCCTGGGCCCTATTCGGACTTTATCAGTGAATTCTCAGAGTTCGTTGCTGATCTAGTGACGCACGCCGACAATATAATCATAATGGGGGACTTTAATATCCATATGAATACCCCATCGGACCCTCAGTGTGTGGCGCTCCAAACCATAATTGATAGCTGTGGTCTTACACAAATAATACATGAACCCACGCATCGCAACGGTAATACAATAGATCTAGTGCTTGTCAGGGGTGTCACCACCTCCAAAGTTATGATACTTCCATATACTAAAGTAATGTCCGATCATTACCTTATAAAATTTGAAGTTTTGACTCTTTGTCAACAAGCTAATAATAATAATAACTGCTATAGCGGCCGCAACATTAATGCTGCCACAACGATGACTCTTGCTGACCTACTGCCTTCGGTAATAGCACCATTCCCAAATTATGTCGGCTCTATTGATAAACTCACTAACAACTTTGACGATGCCTTGCGCGAAATTATTGATAGTATAGCACCGCTAAAGCAAAAAAGGGCCCCTAAAAGGCGCACCCCATGGTTTACAGAATAAATTAGAGCTCATAAATTATCATGTAGAAAACTGGAACGCAAATGGCGCGCGACTAAACTTGAGGTTTTCCATCAAGCATGGAGTGATAGTTTAATAACTTATAAACGCATGCTTACCTTAGCTAAAGCTAAATACTACTCAAATCTCATCCGCCTCAACAAAAACGATCCTAAATTTCTGTTTAGTACAGTAGCATCGCTAACCCAACAAGGGACTCCTCCCAGTAGCTCCACCCACTCGGCAGATGATTTTATGAATTTCTTTAATAAGAAAATTGAACTCATTAGAAAGGAGATTAAAGACAACGCATCCCAGCTACAACTGGGTTCTATTAACACAAATACGACTGTATATACGACGGACACTGCCCTCCAAAATAGTCTCTCTATTTTTGATGAAATAACATTAGAGGAATTATTACAGCGTGTAAGTGGGATAAAACAAACAACATGTTTACTTGACCCACTTCCTGGGAAACTTATCAAGGAACTGTTTGTATTATTAGGTCCATCAGTGTTAAATATTATAAACTTATCACTTTCCTCCGGCACTGTTCCCCTAGCATTCAAAAAAGCAGTTATTCATCCTCTGCTCAAAAGACCTAACCTCGATCCTGACCTCATGGTAAACTACCGACCGGTCTCCCACCTTCCGTTTATTTCCAAAATTCTCGAAAAAACTGTTGCACAGCAGCTAAATGAACACTTAGTGACTAACAATCTCTGTGAACCTTTTCAATCCGGTTTCAGGGCAAATCACTCTACGGAGACAGCCCTCGCAAAAATGACTAATGATCTATTGCTAACGATGGATTCTGATGCGTCATCTATGTTGCTGCTTCTTGATCTTAGCGCCGCTTTCGATACCGTCGATCATAATATTTTATTAGAGCGTATCAAAACACGTATTGGTATGTCAGACTTAGCCTTGTCTTGGTTTAACTCTTATCTTACTGACAGGATGCAGTGCGTCTCCCATAACAATGTGACCTCGGACTATGTCAAGGTAACGTGCGGAGTTCCCCAGGGTTCGGTTCTTGGCCCTGCACTCTTTAGTATTTACATGCTGCCGCTGGGTGACATCATACGCAAGTACGGTGTTAGCTTTCACTGTTATGCTGATGACACTCAACTCTACATGCCCCTAAAGCTGACCAACACGCCGGACTGTAGTCAGCTGGAGGCGTGTCTTAATGAAATTAAACAATGGATGTCCGCTAACTTTTTGCAACTCAACGCTAAGAAAACGGAAATGCTGATTATCGGCCCTGCTAGACACCAACATCTATTTAATAATACCACCTTAACATTTGACAACCAAACAATTAAACAAGGAGACTCGGTAAAGAATCTGGGTATTATCTTCGACCCAACTCTCTCGTTTGAGTCACACATTAAGAGTGTTACTAAAACGGCCTTCTTTCATCTCCGTAATATCGCTAAAATTCGTTCCATCTTGTCCACTAGCGACGCTGAGATCATTATTCATGCGTTCGTTACGTCTCGTCTCGATTACTGTAACGTATTATTTTCGGGCCTCCCTATGTCTAGCATTAAAAGATTACAGTTGGTACAAAATGCGGCTGCAAGGCTTTTGACAAAAACAAGAAAGTTTGATCATATTACGCCTATACTGGCTCACTTGCACTGGCTTCCTGTGCACTTAAGATGCGACTTTAAGGTTTTACTACTTACGTATAAAATATTACACGGTTTAGCTCCAGCCTATCTCGCCGATTGTATTGTACCATATGTCCCGACAAGAAATCTGCGTTCAAAGAACTCCGGCTTATTAGTGATTCCCAGAGCCAAAAAAAAGTCTGCGGGCTATAGAGCGTTTTCTATTCGGGCTCCAGTACTCTGGAATGCCCTCCCGGTAACAGTTAGAGATGCTACCTCAGTAGAAGCATTTAAGTCCCATCTTAAAACTCATTTGTATAATCTAGCCTTTAAATAGACCCCCCCTTTTTTAGACCAGTTGATCTGCCGTTTCTTTTCTTCTCTCCTCTTCTCCCCTGTCCCTTGCGAGGGGGAGTCGCATAGGTCCGGTGGCCATGGATGAAGTGCTGGCTGTCCAGAGCCGGGACCCCGGGTGGACCACTAGCCTGTGCATCGGTTGGGGACATCTCTGCGCTGCTGACCCGTCTCCGCTCGGGATGGTTTCCTGTTGGCCCCGCTGTGGACTGGACTCCCGCTGATGTGTTGGATCCACTGTGGACTGGACTTTCACAATGTTATGTCAGACCCACTCGACATCCGTTGCTTTCGGTCTCCCCTAGAGGGGGGGGGTTACCCACATATGCGGTCCTCTCCAAGGTTTCTCATAGTCATTCACCGACGTCCCACTGGGGTGAGTTTTTCCTTGCCCGTATGTGGGCTCTGTACCGAGGATGTCGTTGTGGCTTGTACAGCCCTTTGAGACACTTGTGATTTAGGGCTATATAAATAAACATTGATTGATTGATTGATTGAAATGGCGCAATATGCAAAACCCAAAACCAGTCAAGTTGGCACGTTGTGTAAATCGTAAATAAAAGCAGAATACAATGATTTGCTAATCCTTTTCAACCTATATTCAATTGAATAGACTGCAAAGACAAGATACTTAACGTTCAAACTGGTAAACTTTGTTATTTTTTGAAAATATTAGTTCATTTGGAATTTGATGCCTGGAACATGTCTCAAAAAAGCTGGCACAAGTGGCAAAAAAGACTGAGAAAGTTGCGGAATGCTCATCAAACACTTATTTGGAACATCCCACAGGTGAACAGCCTAAATGGGAACTGGTGGGTGCCACGATTGGGTATATAAGCAGCTTCCATGAAATGCTCAGTCATTCACAAACAAGGATGGGGCGAGGGTCACCACCTTGTGAACAAATGCATGAGCAAATTGTCGAACAGTTTAAGAACAACATTTCTCAACCAGCTATTGCAAGGAATTTAGGGATTTTACCATCTACTATATAATAATATTAGTAATATAGTATAGTAATTATATAGTTTATATATATATATATATATATATATATATATATATATATATATATATATATATATATATATATATATATATATATATATATATATATATATAGTAATTATATTAGTAATATAGTATAGTAATATCATCAAAAATTTCAGAGAATCTGGAGAAGTCACTACACGTAAGCGGCAAGGCCGTGACTTTTGATCCGTCAGGCGGTACTGCATCAAAAAGCGACATCAGTGTGTAAAGGATATCACTACTTGGGCTCAGGAACACTTCAGAAAACCACTGTCAGTAATTATAGTTGGTCGCTACATCTGTAAGTGCAAGTTAAAACTCTACTATGCAATGCCAAAGCCATTTATCAACAACACCCAGAAACGCCACCAGCTTCGCAGTAGCAGCCTTATACAGTATGTACATTTTCATCAATTAATCTACAAATAAATGTATAATATATGTTTTAATAATAGTGCACGATGTAAGTAATAATCAAATTGTGAGGTGCCCAAAGATTCACATCCCCAATTACAAACAAAATGTCGGGCCGCTCTTTAAGGCAGCCAATCCGTTTAGTGAGAAAACAAGATGCCTAAGAAAGTTAGTCCGCCCACAAGCCATCTATCTACACGCTCACACAGCCGGTGTAGCAGGAAGCCAGGTCAGCCGGGCTACCCTGGGGGTCCTGGGGTGGTATTAATCAGTCTGGTTTCTGCTGAAAAGCTCAATCTGCAGATGATGGATGAGCCATCATGCTGAGGGAACTGAAGTGACGGGTGACAAAGAAGGACACACGCACCTGAATAAATCCACTCTCCATCCTGTCTAACCCCGACGCTCCACCGTCAAGGTAGCTGGGTGAAAGTGTGTGTGTGTGTGTGCGTGTGTGTGTGTGTGTGTGTGTGTGTGTGTGTGTGTGTGTGTGTGTGTGTGTGTGTGTGTGTGTGCGTGTGCATGTGTGCGTGTGTGTGTGTGCGTATGTGTGCACGGGTAAGTGTCTCAGCATGTGTTCTGCTCTGCTAATGAAGTCATCTGAACAGTGATTTAACGGCCCCGGTGTAAAAGCCTACCACCCTTAACTCATAGCCTTGCTCTATTAGAATGTGATATAAACCCTGGGCACAATAACTGTCCTGCCACTGTAACAATATATAGGAGGGCACTAGCCATTGGACCACGCCGCTAACTCACACAGGAGCAAATGATTAGCTGTGTATAGTGAAGGGGAGTCATTCAAGGTGACTAAAACTTGTAAGATGGAAAATATCAAGCGCCATTTAGTCAGGTTTCTTTGTGTGTCATTACAACCATGACTGATTAAAGGGATTGTTTGGAGCCTTAGAGGACGTTAACTTTAAAATGGCTTGTTAGCATTATATCCCGCCCTCTTCCGGCCTCTTTAAGTACGTAAACTATGGCCCACGTAACAAATAGTTATGCATGTCAGCTAATGATAGTTTAGTTGCTATCATTAAAAGTATATTATATAATGACTACAACACAACTGCAAATTGTTAGTCGCATCGCTTGGACTGCTTTTGTGTATTTGTGTGTACGTGTGGTCCAGACATCGGCGAGTGACGGTGATGAACGCCAGACTATTTCCTCAGGCTGGCAAGCAAATATTGTTAAATACAGTGAAACCTATATGAACCCCTCGGTTTTCAAACATTGCGGTTTGCAAACTACAAAACCCAAAACCAGTAAAGTTGGCACATTTTGTAAATCGTAAATAAAAACAGAAAACAATGATTTGCAAAACCTTTTCAACTTATATTCAATTGAATAGACTGCAAAAACAAGATATTTAATGTTCAAACTGAGAAACTTAATTTGTTTTTTGCAAATAATCATTAACTTAGAATTTAATGGTGGCAACACATTGCAAAAAAGTTGGCACATGGGGCATTTTTAACACTGTGTTACATGGCCTTTCCTTTTAACAACACTCAGTAAACATTTGGGAACTGAGTAGACCAATTTTTGAAGCTTTTCAGCAGGAATTATTTCCCATTCTTGCTTGATGTACAGCTTAAGTTGTTCAACAGTCTAAGGTCTCCGTTGTGGTATTTTAGGCTTCATATTGCGCCACACATTTTCAATGGGAGACAGGTCTGGACTACAAGCAGGCCAGTCTAGTACCCGCACTCTTTTACTACTAAGCCACGCTGTTGTAACACATGGCTTGGCAATGTCTTGCTGAAATAAGCAGGGGCGTCCATGATAACGTTGCTTGGATGGCAACATATGTTGCTCCAAAACCTGTATGTACCTTTCAGCATTAATGGCGCCTTCACAGATGTGTAAGTTACCCATACCTTGGGCACTAATACACCCTCATACCATCACAGATGCTGGCTTTTGAACTTTGCACCTATAACAGTGGTTCTTTCCTCTTTGGTCTGAAGGACACCACGTCCAGAGTTTCCAAAAACAATTTGAAATGTGGACTCGTCAGACCACAGGACACTTTTCCACTTTGCATCAGTCCATCTTAGATGAGCTCAGGTCCAGCGAAGCGTTTCTGGGTGTTGTTGATAAATGGCTTTGGCTTTGCATAGTTGAGTTTTAACTTCCACTTACAGATGAAGCGACCAACTGTAGTTACTGACAGAGGTTTTACTGAAGTGTTCCTGAGCCTATGTGGTGATATCCCTTACACACTGATGTCGCTTTTTGATGAAGTACCGCCGGAGGAATCGAAGCGTTGCCGCTTACATGCAATGATTTCTCCAGATTCGCTGAACCTTTCGATGATATTACGGACCGCAGATGGTGAAATACCTAAATTCCTTGCAATAGCAGGTTGAAAAATGTTGTTTTTAAAGTATTGGACAATTTGCTCACGCATTTGTTCACAAAGTGGTGACCCTCGCCCCATCCTTGTTTGTGAATGACTGAGCATTTTATGGAAGCAGCTTATAAACCCAATCATGGCACCCACCAGTTCCCAATTAGCCTGTTCACCTGTGGGATGTTCCAAATAAGTGTTTGATGAGCATTCCGCAACTTTCTCAGTCTTTTTTGCCACTTGTGCCAGCTTTTTTGAAACATGTTGCACGCATCAAATTCCCAATGAGCTAATATTTGCAAAAAATAACATTCCAGTTCGAACATTAAATATCTTGTCTTTGCTGTCTATTCAATTAAATATAGGCTGAAAAGGATTTGCAAATCATTGTATTCTGTTTTTATTGACCATTTACACAACGTGCCAACTTCACTGGTTTTGGGGTTTGTACAATAAAGGGAGAAGATGCAGTCAAAGTGGAGGCACGTAAATAAGATCGGCCATAAAATGTCGCGGCTTGAAGATGGTCTGTAAAACGTAATCTATGCAACATTTTGACCAAAGTACGACCATTACATGTTATGTAGACCACAAGGAAGCATTTTAAATATAGGAAAAAAAATGATGTTGGTGAACAGATTTTGTGGAGTTAATCTTTCAGATGCTTTGCAACAGAATGACTTATGATGGTTTAAACTCCAAATTGTGTTCTACTTCCCGGGCATATTTATTCAAGTTTGAGTTGAACAAGGGATTCGATCCCTTTTCGAAGCCACCTTCATTTCCAATCCTTTCTCATATTTTAGTGCCCTGTTAGTTTGGACCATTCCCACACACTAACATGACAGCCCTATAACACTCAACTACATACCTATTTTGGCTTAATTGAACAAATGGAGTCAATGTGTGAACAGGGATCAGGACACGCTGCCTGGCGAGGGAGAACGTAATTGTATGTGATTGTCAGAGCTAAAGAAGACAAAGCTCATCACAACACAGCACAGGGCTGCACGTTCACCCTTATTAGACCGATGTCCTTGGCAGATGCAGAGCTTGCCCTTTGTTAGCGAGGTGTGTGTGTGTGTGTATGTGTGTTTTACAACGGCGCGTGATTTAGAATGGACTGGGCGTAGGCTGGGAGACAAGGTGCAGGAGCCCCCATGGCTCCCTGAGAGCTGGCAGTGTGACAGCTGGGAATGGAGAGCGGGGAACAGCCTGAAGTGTTGCCATCTAATATGTGTCACATACCTGCATAAATATTTATGCCTGTTTCAGAGCGAGAACAGGAGAGGACAAGGGCGAGGGGGGAGAGCATCAGTGGACTTGGGTGAAGTCAATCAGGTGACACCAAGATCCGAGGTAGCGTCTTACCCAACAACTTTGTCTGTTTGATTTGCACCGTTCAACTTATACTTTATTTTGGCTATCAATAGTATATTGGTAAACCATGTTTTTGTATGTCAGGATGGTTATACACCAGCATTGTCACACTGCAACACAGTCCAACCCACTAAAATCATTGCAATTTGTGTTTTCATTGTGGTAAGAAAAGTGCATTAAAAAATATATATATATAATTCTTACTGGAGCATATATGGTTCTCAATCATACCACTGTGGATACCCCGTGTGGGTGCCGGCAGAACGGGTCAACAACAACAGTTGATAACTTTTTCTGTATTGACTTTTCGGCGTGTGGTAAGATTAAAAAGTCCAATTTTATCCGAGATGAGACTGAGGGCACCCAGAAAACAAGCCACTGCATCAAAGTGGAGACTATGGAGGAAGCTAACGGTGTAATAGGAGTATACATGTTTGGGTCCACAACTGTAATCTCCTTAGTGATATCACTCATATACAGGCATGTGATTTGAACTTAATGAACAAGACTGAAAATAAGCTGGGGGTCTGGGGGCCGCAGGTCCAGGGCACCTGGTGGGGGGACAAGGGGGTCAAGACACCCCTCTCCTCAACCAGGGCACCACCACATGGGTTAGCCTACTCTATACAGTATTTACCACCTTATCAGTGTTCACTTCACAGCCACAGATGGTTCATCTAGTTATTGACATTATTTACACATTACTTTGTCTGTTTCAGTCACTATGTTATTTAGTCACTACAGTAATTACAACTTGTGTTCACATCCACAGGAACCACATGGGTCACCCTACTCTATACAGTTTTTACCACCTTACTAGTGTTCACTTCACAGCCACAGATGGTACATCTAGTTATTGACATTATTTACACATTACTTTGTCTGTTTCAGTCACTATGTTAGTTAGTCACTACAGTAATTACAACTTGTGTTCACATCCACAGGAACCACATGGGTCACCCTACTCTATACAGTTTTTACCACCTTACTAGTGTTCACTTCACAGCCACAGATGATTCATCTAGTTATTGACTTATTTACACATTACTTTGTCTGTTTCAGTCACTATGTTATTTAGTCACGACAGTAAATACAACTTGTGTTCACATCCACAGGAACCACAAGGGTTAGCCTACGCTATACTGTATTTAAAACCTTACTAGTGTTCACTACACAGCCACAGATGGTTCATCTAGTTATTGACATTATTTACACAAGACTTTGCTTCATTCACATTACTTTGGCATTTTTGCTTTGATGGCTCTGACATGGGCCTCTCTCGCAAATTTCTGAGCAGCTTGTATTTTCCTTTTTGTTTTTGCTTAAGTGGATTCTGCCTTGGATTTTATAGCCAATTTCTGTCTTTTTGACTCCCTCTCTACTTCTAGCTGCTCCAAATGCAAAAATCATAAAGAGTACAAACAATGTTTATTCTATTAGCTAACTTCCTTTATCTAGGCTGACCATACGTCCTCTTTTCCCCAAACATGTCCTCTTTTGCGGGGGTGTCCGGGGTGTCCGGGTGGGGTTTCTTAAATGCCTCAAATGTCCGGCATTTTGAATTAGGGTTGCGTGTATTTTCAATGTACGTCCAGGGTTAAGTTAAGAAGGGGTTAAAAAAAAAACTGAAGGTGTGCGCACGCAGAAACATCCGTGAGGGAGGGGCAGAGACACAGAGCGAGAGAGCTAATGAGTGGAGAGAGACATAAGAACAAGAAATTCCGGAACGTAAATGCAACTTCACGGATGATTTGCGGGAAAAGTATTCGTGTTTTCGTCCTGGCCGTGACACATGGGAAGCAGAATGCACTGTGTGCAAAGCAGCAACGTATGTATCTGTGGCAAATAAAGGGGCCAAAGATCTACAAGCCCATATCGACACTACAAAGCACAAAACAGCTGTGCAGGGCGAGAGCTCGTCTGCTGTTTTTTGTTTAAATTTAATTAACTTGTTTTGAGGCATTATTTATGTTTAGATTATATACAAGAGGTTATTTTGAACATTTCTACCTCTGCACTTTTTTTCCAAAACTGTGAATGTTACAGAATATAAGTGTGACTTATTTTGTTATAATGTCAACCAGTGTTGGCGTTAACGCACTTTTTGTGTCTTTTTAACGCATTGAAATCAGAAAGGACGCAGATTATTATTATTTTTTAATTTTTTTTTACCATTTGTGGCCCACAGCTAATGTTTTAAAGGCCCACGGCACATTCTAAAAATATTATTAAAATAAACAAAAACATAACAAAAGTGAAATAAAAAAGCTTAAAGGTGAAATGTAATTTAGAAAAAGTTGCAATGTTGACTAATAAAACAAAGCTGTTTTTTTTTCTTTCAAACGGTCATTGCTCAAAACATAATATTGAATCAAAATCAATATTATTATGGATTATTGACCTATCAAAGGTTCCGATTACTTCACATCAAATATTCCACTTTGAAAAATATTTTTGGTTGAAGATTTTGCATATTTTGTGTGTTTGCCATAAAAAACATAGTTTTGTTTGACAAAAAAGGGCGGAAAACAAACAAACAAAAAAAACTACATAAAAAAAACTAAAACATTTTGAAATGAGGAATAGATCCGAAGTTGATGTAGACTCCAGAGATTTAAATATAAAATGTATGTATGCCCTGGCACACCATTATCATCATTTCATGACCCAAGCAAAACACTTTTTACACTTTTATACTGAAATAAATACACCTACAACTTATTAAAATAAAATCATAGAAAAAACTAGCAGCCGTGGTAAAGTTTAGATCCATGAAGGAAAGAAGAAAGTGAATTAATGTTTATAACTGAATACATTTACATATGTATACACATTTGTTTTCTTTTGTATTATCTTTTTTAATGAATTAAGTAACATTTATGACAACCTTTTTCCAAAACACAATATAGAATGTGAGATACAACAGGATAATGCATACATTTGTCATTTGTTTTCAAAACGCTTACAAAAAAGTGGGACCCCAAAAATTTACTGCGGGACCCCATTTTTATGACTTGATGGGGTCCCTGGGACCCCATTTTGAAAATTCCTAGCGCCAACACTGCTGTCAACAGAGGAGAAAAAATGCTTTATTTAAAAAAATATATTATTTATAAAGCAAGTTCAAGTATCATTGGCAAATTTTCACCTAGTCCCGGCCTTGGCGTACTGCCCCCTTGGCACGCATATATGTGTCCTCTTTTTGGGATTTCAGAATATGGTCAGCCTACTTTATCTGAATAGCCATTTGTGATTTATAGCATGAAATAACAAATATCATGTTGTTTATGTTTCAAAATGATTCAACTATTCAATGTCAAAATATAAAGAGTAGAACTAATGAACAAATAGTCAGCTACTGTCTTGTTGTAAAACACCAATGAAAATGAAAGTTAGCATACTACATACTGTTAGCATACATGAGGCTATGCTGTAGCAAAAGTCCTCACGTCTGCCACAATCAGGTGTGTTCTTAAATGTGTATTCCATATCTTCCATGTCATCAGAGCAGTTTGGATTTGGGCTTACATGGTAAACAACTCAAATGAATGTTTTATCCAGACGCATACATTTGTCCAAATGTAGCCAAGCAGACACATTGTGGGTTTCCTGGACGTCGTCCACATCGCTAAAAGAAAAATCTAAGGAAGAGAATCCCTCTGCCATCTTCCACTAGTTTTTTAAAATATGTAAATATCCCACTTGAATATTCCCTCTTCTCTTCTACGACTCTCTCGTCGTCATTTGGGATGTCTGTTGTGATTTCACTTCCTGGTTCGATGAACCACCCTTATCTTGCCTCTGATTGGCCTGTCCGTAATGTTTTGCCCTAATCTAAACCAATTGTGACTCATCATAGTAAACAACCAACCAATCATGGATGTTCTTATACGTAAACCAACCAATCATCATTGATGTTTCCCCTATAGTTGTCCTCTGCCTGTGGAGTTGCTTCGCTACGTAGCTTCAATTTTTAAGTTAATATTTTTTAATGGAAAACCATAGTTTTTACCACTGCATTATCAAAAACTGTACTCATTAGGGGAAAACCATAGTTGTTGGGAGGTATGGCAAAGAGACGGATCAAGATTTTAACACACATGTAGGTAAAAAAAAATGAAGAAAAACGGAATTTGTTTATATTTTTACAGAGATAAGAAATACAGATTTCCAACTTTAGATGGAAAAATCCCCGGCCTATCATACAGTATAACTTGGGTTAAAATGAGTACATCGAAGCATCAATCAGAATGTGGCAAGCCTGATATAGCGTGTTAATAGGATGTATGCAGTCCTACGAATAACGGCGTTATTTTTACTAGTAACGAGTAATCTAATTAATACTTAAATACCTGCTGGACCTATGATTTCACTGTAAATTATCCAACAAATTGTACATCGTGAAAAATGACAGTAGATTTTACTTAAAAAAAACTGTCAACTCAGTCACCAAAATATTACTGTCAAAAACAGCGGTAGCAATTTTCAATTTACAGTAACATGAAATGAGTAATCCAATTAATTACTTTAACTTGCGTTACAGTAGGGAAAGGATTCATCCAGGCCCATCTCTGGGTGGATCTCTTGTGAGAGGAAGAAGGGGGTTAATCACTGTGCAATGCAGTCTGCTGAAAATGATGGAAAGCGCCACTCTACTTATCAACTGTGGACAAAGTGGGAGTTGCCACTAAACCCATTTGTTGGTTTGTTTTACTTCATTAATTTAAGGTCAAACAAACAACAATCAACAAAACATTTAAATGCATAATGAACAAAAAGGAGGAGAAAGAAGTACAACTTATAATATCTGCCCCCTATTCATACAGTTGCAACATGTGTTGTTCAACTCAGAAGACTAGCTATATATATTCATAAAATACATATTTTAAGATACTCAACACCCTACTGCCATACGGCGGCTAAAGTGGATAGTGCAACCCTGCCTCAATTCGTCATGTTTCATGTGTCAGGTAAAGCCAGACGAATGGGGCCATGTGAATTCCCTTCCTACTGTACAACGCTGGTACCGATGCGTTTGATGTAATGTGACACACTACTTTTCATGTGGTTGTATGTCAACAAGACAAAGTTCAATGCAAGCAACAGCCAGCCCCACACTAAAATTAACTTGATATTGAACAGAAAGAGGCAACATCACACAGCAAACAACATGTAGGCTGATTACACACACATACACACAATCCCTCCACTACCACAAGAAAATAATGAACAACAAATCAATGATTGAAGCGATAAGCTTGCAATCCCACAATACCTCGTTTGTGAACATGAGACAAGACAGTCAACAAAGCACATACCATCTGTTTATTAACTAGCGCTAACACAATCTAGTGAAAAGATTCAACAGAGCTCCCATCACTGCCAGCAAACTGCCGCAGCTAAGCTAACACACACAGCTCAGCTAAAATGCTGCTCTGAGCTGGCTCAACAGGCACCACCTTTTAAAGGCACGCACACACACACTCTGCTCTCATGAAACGTCTCAACTGCCCGTGCCAGATATTTGAAGTTTTTTTTTCTTCTAAGTAACAGTAATTATTTCCCTTGTAATTATTACATTTGTTAATGAGTAATACTGTTTGTAATTCAATTACAATTTGGCAAAATAACGAGTAACTACAATTGTTTAGTTTTTTAAATACATTTTCGGAACACTGCCCGTATGGTGTCAGCTCAAATACAGTATAACTTGTGTGACAATTAGTACATCTACATCTCCTTGAGCTGATGAAAGACTTAAGGACTGATTTGGAGCCAAAAGACACCAAAAGGAATACATATTTTTCCTATATGAATAATCTAAAGGCCCGGGGGCCAGATCTGGCACGCCACATTGTTTTATCTGGCCCAAGAAAGCCTGGAGATAATATTAATCAATAAATTACTTTATCTTTTCTTACTAAATGTTTTTGTTCCATTTTGACAGAAAACACACATGTACTGCCTACACTTTCATATTTTGTAAATCTTGATATCTTATAATATTTTAACAAATATTATATTATCAAACACTGTTTTGTTAAAACAAAAAAAAACACTTGCTAGACCTATAATGTAATCGTAAATTATCTAACACATTGTACACAATGAAAACTGACAGTAGATTTTACTTTTTTTTTTAAAACTGGCAGCTCAGTCGCCAAAATATTACTGTCAAAAACAGCAATAGCGATTTTCAATTTACAGTCATTTTATGGAATAATTCTGAGCTTCCA
Organism: Entelurus aequoreus; assembly: GCF_033978785.1. NCBI lineage: Eukaryota > Metazoa > Chordata > Actinopteri > Syngnathiformes > Syngnathidae > Entelurus > Entelurus aequoreus. The sequence goes on from NC_084736.1 coordinate 54,789,970, forward strand.
GTTTTTTTACCGCAAAATATACAGATTTTTTTTACAGTCTACGTAAAAAAACAATATAAAGAATAAATACATAGGCAAAACGGTGTAATTATATCATGAGATGAATCCTTGTACATTTATATTCATTTATGGCCACTGTGACAAGTGGCCATCTTAGGGCAGCCATAACTGTGACGTGGCCCCCAATGAAAGAGTGCACCCTCGACATGCAAAAAAGTGGGTTCTGCTATAGATTGCCCTGCAGGAGTGCTACTATATTGCTCAGAAAAAGTGGCAACAACTATAGTTGTGTGCTTCATGTTTCACCACATAACAAAACACCACAGGTTAGAGCATGATACCATGAATGTGGAGGGAAGTGACTGTCTCCATGGTCATAACTGGTAGTATGTGCTCAATTGTCATTTAAATAGGGTAGTTTGCACCACTTTTGCACTTGTTATCAATTAAGCAACACACCCACTGATAGCAAACACATTCTTACAGCTTGCACATGCTATTTAGCACGTGTTATTTGGATCCTAGTAGAGCAGAAGCAAAGAGTTTGTAGTGTTTTACCTGTTGGCCAACAGAGTTTTGAAGGTGACTTGACACATGTCTTGGTACGCTGGCAGCAACCTTGTCCAGTCCCACGCCCACTCAGCCACAGCATCCTGTAGATGTATTAGCACAGGGTCATGTTAGATTTCAATCACAATTAAGAGCATCAATGCATTACTGTTCAAGTTGGGGAGTCAGGAAGGCAGGAAGAAAGGAGGGGGTCCCAAGAATTGACCACCAACACCCATAACAATGTATCATGTCCCCAGAATAGTTTTCTTTTTAATCAAATAAGACACCAATTTATTTATAAATCCACTTGAGAGGATGCTGTCATTATTCATAGACATATAAAAAGATTCCTGAGAGGAAGTCTTTAGTTATCAGTGTTTCGATGCTGGTGTTGCTCTCTTCCAAGCTGAAATGCCAAAACCTCACAACCCATTATCCTCTTATTTTTTGTTCTCAAACAGTTTACACACTTGGCATCAGTGCCAGATTATGAAAGCAAATAACATTTTTTTTTGTATTATTATTTATCAATGCAACAAAATAATACACAATAATACAATAATAACACAATTCCAAATCCAAAACCAAACCCGGCCCAGCAACATTCAATATAGCCGTTTTAAAGGGAATTGAGAGGTCACACAAACATGACACAAAACAATCCAAAAGTGGTCAAACAAAAATGAATACTATCAACAACAGTATCAATATTAATAAGAGTTCCAACATAGCAGTGATTACAAATCCCTCATTTACATTATTATCACAGTCATTTATAGAAAATAAAATAAAAACATGAACATTAGCGTCACAGTGGCTTACACTTGCATCACATCCATAAGCTTGACAACACATTAGGGCTGGGCGATATGGCCTTTTTTTAATATCTCGATATTTTTAGGCCATGTCACGATACGATATATATCTCAATATTTTGCCTTAGCCTTGAATGAACACTTGATGCATATAATCACAGCAGTATGATGATTCTATGTGTCTACATTAAAACATTCTTGTTCATACTGCATTAATATATGCTCATTTTAAACTTTCATGCAGAGAGGGAAATCACAACTAAGTCAATTTACCAAAACTGTATTTATTAAACAGTTATTAAGCAGTGGCACAAACATTCATGTCATTTCCAAAACAGAAAGTGCAAGATTGTCAGAGATATTTTAAAACAAGCTATAAGTGAACTGTCAAATAAAAATAAGCTGCATAATAGGTTCCTGCGGACGTTATCTCCTTCTGTTGTTGACTTTTTTTTTCATACGGTGTTGATCTGGAAATAGTTGCTTCGGCATTTTGTGGGTGTGGCACCGGCCTCAGATGTTGACATGCAGAGTTTCAAGCACTCCTCATTCTCTAGCGGGTGATTTTTCAAATGATGCTACATTAGCAGTGCTGCTACTTTTTGTAGCAACGCTTTTGCCGCATACATTTTGAACATATTCCCGCTTGAAGCCAAACCACCGCCGGATGATGGATCCTGTGCTGTGGCCTAGTGGTTAGAGTGTCCGCCCTGAGATCGGTAGGTTGGAGTTCAAATCCCAGCCGAGGCATACCAAAGACTATAAAAATGGGACCCATAACCTCCCTGCTTGGCACTCAGCAACAAAGGGTTGGAGTTGGGGGTTAAATCACCAAAATGATTCCCGGGCGCGGCGCCGCTGCTGCCCACTGCTCCCCAAGGGGATGGGTCAAATGCAGAGGACAAATTTCACCACATCTAGTGTGTGTGTGACAATCATTGGTACTTTAATCTTAATCTTAATCTTAATCTTTTCTCGGTAATTAATCCTTCCTCCATTTGTTACCAGATTCGCATTTTCTCTCTCTCGTATTACCACCCGCACCTCACGGTTAGCATCAAAGCTAACATTACCATGTCGCTACCTCTCTGCTCCGCGGGAGCGTGTGACGTTGCACACGTGCACAAGAAGGTGCGCTTGTTTTAAGTCTCTGTGAGAAGGAGAGACAAGAAAGAGTGGGAAACGCATGTAGTGTAATGCCCGCAGCTAAAAGCAACTGCGTGAGAATGTATACTCGAATATCACAATATAGTCATGTTCTATATCGCACAGAGACAAACCCGCGATATATCGAGTATATCGATGTATCGCCCAGCCCTACAACACATTATGTCATACATTTTCCACAAAGCTAAAAGAAGTCATATTTTTGGTTAATTTAATAGTTAAAACAAATTTAAGTAATGGATCCCATATTCCAATATATGACTTATTAATATCTAAACTAAATGCAATTTTTTCTACTGATATCATCTCCATAGCTTGTGTATACCAGTCAGTATGTATTATGTGTGTATACCAGTCAGTATGAGTTGGACTACCAACATCTATTCATTTTGTTAATATTACCCTTTTTGTTATGATGCATATTGAAATGAATGCATGTTTACTCTTTGATGTAATAACAATTTGATTTCCAAAGCTTTATTGACAAAAGGAGAACTCCATTTGCTCGCGCCATCTAACCACCTATCTTCTGATGTTTAATCAAAGGAGATTGATGGAGGCAACTTCAAACGCATGATTTAGTCAAGAGGCTAAAAGCCCTTGCTGTTAACTAACTAACACAATTTTGAAGTTTTCAGGGTGTGAGGTTTAGGAACGAACACCCTGCTCCACGCCCCTTCAACCACACTCGCTCTCATCCGGGTCACGGCACCGTTGTAGCGGCTCTGCGTTGCATATCAATCTTCCTTTACTGCGTGAACCCACGTCGCCCAATTGAGCTGTAAGTGTGTGAGCCGCTAGGCCAGAATCCTGAGCTGCTTAACCCAGCTGCGAGCACACCTGTATGCATTAATACAAACTACATAGTGCAGGTACCTTAAGTGGAGAAGGTGTGTTAATCATTCCTTAATAAGCTATTTGGCCTCCTGTAATAATTAGGGATGAGTATTGTTTGCATCTTAACCAATACCAGAACCAAATCGATACTTTAAGGCAGGGGTCCCCAAACTACGGCCCGCCAGCGTCCAAAATCAGGCCCGCGGGAAGTCCCAAGTATTAGAAAAAAAATTTAAAAAAAAAAAAAAAAAAATATATATATATATATATATATATAATTTTTTTCTGTCTTTTCTTATCCACTTTGTACCGCTTGCTACTCACGGTGTCTCCTAGCCACTCAGGCAAATCATATCGTCTAAAAATGCATTGTCTCATCGATAACGTGACATCATCGCGAGCGCGGAAAGTGCGCTATATATGTATATATATGTATATATATGTATATATATGTATATATATATATATATATATATATATATATATATATATATATATACACATCTAAGATATATATATATATATATATATATATATATATATATATATATATATATATATATATATATATATATATATATATATATATTTATATACACATATATATCTAATATATATATATATCTAATATATACATATATTGTTTTAACCCATTGCGGCCCCCGAGTCAAAAAGTTTGGGGACCCCTGCTTTAAAGACTGTGCTGGTGCTTAAAGGGTGCCCGAAAGAGTGCCTAAAAAAATTGAAAACATTCACATTTTTGTAAAACTAAACCAAACCCAACAATATTACTTTTACGGAATTGTATGACATTCAAGTTGAACAGACTAGTACGGTAATCAAAATACTTCATGTATATACAATAAACTATAACTAAGTAACACATTCAAAAACAAGAAATACAGTCCACAAAAAAATGATTTTGCGATGTCGCAATCCTGCTAATTCACGCAAATTGAACTAATCCCTGCAAAATATGTGCTGCCTCACAACTTTGTCCAAAGCTTCCAACTTCCCCGCACATTTTTGCCAATCAAATTCACCTCGCAGTGGCATTCAAACGTGCACATCAACCGTCTAATGCGGGTGTCAGAAACCCGCAGCTCTCGAGCTGCATGCGGCTCTTTAGTGCCGCCCTAGGGGCTCCCTGCACCTCTTTCAGAGATGTGTGAAAACGGAATAAGATGATACAAAAATTATATTTTTTGTTTTAATATATTTTCTGTAGTAGGACAAACATGACACAAACCTTCCTAATTGTTAGAAATCCCACTGTTTATGTTAAACATGCTTCACTGATGAGAGTATTTGGCAAGTGCCGTTTTGTCCTACTAATTGTGGTGATCCTTGAACTCACCGCAGTCAGTTTACATCAGGGGTGGGCAATTAATTTTCACCGGGGGCCGCATAAGCAACCCGAGCACTGCTGGAGGGCCACACGACAATATTTCAATTAAATTTTGCTCAATATTATTTTTGATATACCGTAAGATAAATAATAATGATGATAATAATAATAATAATTAATAATAATAATAATAATTTAATTTAACCTAACTTAACTTTATACAAAAGCAGATTGCTTTTGATGGTCACTTTATCCTGCATTATCCAACATTTTTCCCCATCAGATTTGGACAACCATCTGTTGTTAAAAATAGTTTTTAATCATATTTATTTTATATTGTTTTTTATATTGGTTTTATATGTAATTGTTTTTTCTTTTTATTCAGTCATTGGTGGAGCTAAGGATAATATTTGAATATTGTTTGTAATATTGTTGTGCAGCACTTTGGAAACATTTGTTGTTTACATGTGCTATATAAATAAAGTGGATTGGATTGTCACACCTGCCAGCGTGTCCCAACACGCATTTACCTCTGTGAACAAGTCATTACCTGTGGTTGTCTCTTTAATTGACTGCATCAGAGCTCTCATCCAAAGTTAGCAAAAAACAATCCATGTCTCCGGGCATTATCAGCGCAACAAAGTCCAATAAGCACTCCTTAATAAACTCTCCGTCAGAAAACGCCTTACTTTTTCTGGCGCTTTTGTGAGAAATGACGAAACTTGTCCTGACGGCTGCATCTCTGGGGGTGTGAAATATGGCACAAAGTCCTTGTTGGGTTTGCAGTTTTACCATCAACGCATCAGCCTCCCTTGCGCGCGCTTCATCAGACACATTCCGGTATTTTCCCTCGTGTTTCTTCGTGTAGTGGCGATTAAAATGATATTTAAACACAGCAACCTGTGTACCACACATTAAGCACACGGCTTTACCATTAATTTATGTAAAGAAATACTTGGCAGTCCATCTCTTGTTGGAAACACGCCATTCCTCATCAACTTTTCTTTTTTTAGCGTCTCATCACTTGTCTCTATGCACCTTCACTCACAGGTTCCCTCCGGACATACGGCATAAATAACACATTTCAAAATAAAAGCAGCACAGTTGTATTGCGCGCACGACATAGATGTTTTTTAAACTTTATTTTGTAATTTGTAATTGCGCCGTTCAATTCACTCACAATTGCACACGCGCATACGTCCACACGGAAGTAATACAAATAACGCTTTTCAAAACAAAAGCAGCACCGTTGTATTGCACACTCGACATAGATACTTTTTTAAATTTATTTTGTAATTTATGATTGGCCTCACGCGGGCCGGACAGGGATGCGCCAAGGGCCGGATGCGGCCCGCGGGCCGTACAATGCCCAGGTCTGGTTTACATGAACAACTTTCTGTGACGCTGCCACAGAAAGACGTGTTATATGCCACTCCTTCTTTGTCTCATTTTGTCCACCAAACGTTTTATGTTCTGCGTGAAATGCACAAAGGTGAGCTTTGTTGATTTTATTGATTTGCTGGAGTGCTAATCAGGCATGTCAATCCACGACTGCAAGCTAATCGATGCTAACATGTTATTTAGGCTAGCTGTATGTACATATTGCATCATTATGCCTCGTTTGTAGGTATATTTGAGCGAATTTAATTTCCTTTACTTATGTACTCTGTGTATTTAATTTTTCTCATAACACATTATCTGTATGTAATATTGGCTGCATTTCTCATAGTTGTTTGTGTGCTATGTTATTCCAGACCACAGCAAACGTTCCCCAGCTTGCAAAGACTGTAATAAATCCATTAGAAAAAGACAACCTGTCGTTTCCTTAAACTTGGACACAAACATCTATACCTTTGGCCATTCTGAGCCAGTAATTTCCAGAAGTTATCTCATCCTCCTTTTTACTAATGATTTCCAATGTTACAAAAATGTGTAGAATAAAAATTTAAATACAACATTTCTGTCAACAAAGATTTGCGTCAGCCTTTGATAGTAGGCTAATATAACTAATATAGACACTTACATCATGGGTTGTCTTCATTATAACACTAATATAAGGCTTTTAATTTTTTGCGGCTCCAGACAGATTTTTTTTTGTATTTTTGGTCCAATATGGCTCTTTCAACATTTTGGGTTGCCGACCCCTGGTCTAATGGAAATGTCTAATCAAGGTGTTTGTTTGTTGTGTAGACGAAGCAGGGACAACAACCTGGAACAATATATCAACTCTTTATTCCTCAAACGGAACTATTGCTTAGACCGACTTCCAGTTTCTGCCCACGTTGCTACACCTACTCAGTGGCCTAGTGGTTAGAGTGTCCGCCCTGAGATCGGTAGGTTGTGAGTTCAAACCCCGGCCGGGTCATACCAAAGACTATAAAAATGGGACCCATTACCACCCTGCTTGGCACTCAGCATCAAGGGTTGGAATTGGGGGTTAAAGGCATGCTGAAATGATTTTTTTTTATTTAAACGGGAATAACAGATCCATTCTATGTGTCATACTTGATCATTTCGCGATATTACCATATTTTTGCTGAAAGGATTTAGTAGAGAATATCGACGATAAAGTTCGCAACTTTTGCTCGCTGATAAAAAAAAGCCTTGCTTGTACCGGAAGTAGCATGACGTCACAGGAGCTAGTATTCCTCACAATTCCCCATTGTTTACAATGGAGCGAGAGAGATTCCGACCGAGAAAGTGATGATTACCCCATTAATTTGAGCGAGCATGAAAGATTCGTAGATGAGGAACGTTACAGTGAACGACTTGAGAGGCAGTGATGGACGTACCTTTTTTCGCTCTGACCGTAACTTAGGTACAAGCTGGCTCATTGGATTCCACACTCTCCTTTTTATATTGTGGATCACGGATTTGTATTTTAAACCACCTCGGATACTATATCCTCTTGAAAATGAGAGTCGAGCACGCGAAATGGACATTTAAAGTGACTTTTATCTCCAAGACAATACATCGGTGACACACTTAGCTACTGAGCTAGCGCGATAGCATCGTTCTCAAATGAAGATAGAAACAAAATAAATAAACCTCTGACTGGAAGGATAGATAGAAAATCAACAATACTATTAAACCGTGGACATGTAAATACACGGTTAATGATTTCCAGGCTGGTGAAGGTTAACAATGTTGTGCTAACGACGCCATTGAAGCTAACTTAGCAACCAGACCTCACAGAACTATGTACTCTCTCCTTTTTCTATTGTGAATCACGGATTTGTATTTTAAACCACCTCGGATACTATATCCTCTTGAAAATGAGAGTCGAGCACGCGAAATGGACATTTAAAGTGACTTATCTCCAAGACAATACATCGGTGACACACTTAGCTACTGAGCTAGCGCGTAGCATCGTTCTCAAATGAAGATAGAAACCCATCAACAGCCGTGCTCACCTGCATTCCAGCGATCAACGGCACGACGAAGGACTTTATCCGTGGGTTTGGCGGCAAGCATCGGCTAGGCGTCAGGGTAAGTAGTCCTTGTTGTGTTGCTGTAAGTATTGTAATGCCCCGCAGTGGAGAAGGAGTCACACAGACGAGGAAGCGCTGCTCAATTGCTTTATTAAAAAGCGGTAACTGGTTGTAGTTCAAAAAGTAACGCACACACATACACGAGCTGCTGTTAGCCAAAAATCGTAAATAAAAAAAGAATACAATGATTTGCAAATCCTTTTTAACTAATATCCAATTGAATAGACTGCAAAGACAAGATATTTAATGTTCCAAGTGAGAAACTGTGTTATTGTTTGCAAATATTAGCTCATTTGGAATTTGATGCCTGCAACATGTTTCAAAAAAGCTGGCACAAGTGGCAAAAAAGGTGGTGCCCTGATTGGATATAAAAGCAGCTTCCATGAAATGCTCAGTCATTCACAAACAAGGATGGGGCGAGGGTCACCAATTTGTGAACAAATGCATAAGCAAATTGTCGAACAGTTTAAGAACAACATTTCTCAACCAGCTATTGCAAGTAATTTAGGAATTTCACCATCTACGGTCCGCAACATCATCAAAAGGTTTAGAGAATCTGAAGAAATCACTGCACGTAAGCGATGATATGACGGACCTTGGATCCCTCAGGCGGTACTGCATCAAAAAGCGACATCAGTCTGTAAAGGATATCGCCACATGTGCTCAGAATCCCTTCAGAAAACCACTGTCAGTAACTACAGTTGGTCACTACATCTGTAAGTGCAAGTTAAAACTCTACTCTGCAAAGCAAAAGCCGTTTATCAATAACACCCAGAAACGCCGCCGGCTTCACTGGGCAGGAGCTCATCTAAGATGGACTGATGCAGAGTGTAAAAGTGTTCTGTGGTCTGACAAGTCCACATTTCAAATTGATTTTGGAAACTGCGGACGTTGTGTCCTCCGGACCAACCATTTGTGAAGGCACCATTAATGCTGAAAGGTACATACAGGTTTTGGAGCAACATACTGTATGTTGTCATCCAAGCAACGTTTTCATGGACGCCCCTGCTTATTTCTGCAAGACAATGCCAAGCCACGTGTTACAACAGTGTGGCTTCGTAGTAAAAGAGTGCGGGTACTAGACTGGCCTGCCTGTAGTCCAGACCTGTCTCCTATTGAAAATGTGTGTCACATTATAAAGCCTAAAATACCACAACGGAGACCCCGGACTGTTGAACAACGTAAGCTGTACATCAAGCAAGAATGGGAAAGAATTCCACCTGAAAAGCTTCAAAAATTGGTCTCCTCAGTTCGCAAACGTTTACTGAGTGTTGTTAAAAGGAAAGGCCGAGGTAACACAGTGGTAAAAATGCCCCTGTGCCAACTTTTTTGCAATGTGTTGCTGCCATTAAATTCTAAGTTAGTGATTATTTGCAAAAAAAAAAAGTAGTTTCTCAGTTCAAACATTAAGTATCTTGTCTTTGCAGTCTATTCAATTGAATATAAGTTGAAAGAGATTTGCAAATCATTGTTATCTAAATGCTCAACTTTTCAAACGTAAAACATACAAGGAGAATGTCTGCAACTTGTGGACAACAGAACACACAATAAGGAAACCTTTGGTGGTGTTTATTTGTGTAAAAATAATTAAGTATTGGCATTATAAGTTATCATGAAGTATAACAGTACAGTCATTTGACAATGAGCTCTGAGAAATATTTTCATTTCCTGCTATCTCGTTTTGTCTGTGTGGTATAAAACAGTTACTTGCACAGTATCTTGTCTGAGTCGGCATTCATTTAGCACCAAAATAAGGCAACTCTTTTTTACGGCCATTGCCATTATGAAACCAGGTTTTGTCGCCCATCCCTAGTAATGAACGGAAAGCAAAATTCTTCATATGTGAATTGATGCGTTATCTATGTTCAGAAATAGACCAAATAATTTGTCAATTCAACCTAAAAAACACAGTTTCCAAGTGTTCACTAACCTGATTCAGTTTCCTCTTGCCAATTCGATCAAAGTGTTCCAGTGGGTTGAACTTGTTGGCGTACTCATGATGACCAAGGTCAAAGTTGACCGAGTGAGGGGGATCAGCGTGCAAGTCTGAGCTCACATTTAATTTAGACATCAGAAAATCCTGTTGATAAGAAAAGGGAACGAGGTGATCAAGATGAAGAAAATTGCAGTCAAAAAATGTGTTCCGGTTTTTAGTATTTTAGCATTTATCTGCTGCAGCGCGTACTTTGGTGAAATGGCATCAAAAATAAATGTCAAAGTCATATCGTGCGTGTATTACAGTGTGTGTGAGTGGGCACGGGCGTCCTATTGCGAATCCTGCACTCCCATCCGTCACTTTGACATAGCTTGTGAAGCTCCTCGCCCTCCAGCTTACCGCTTGCCCAGTGTGTCCCTGACCTGAGTGTTCTAGTCTCACGGTGGAGCGGCTCCTGCAAACCTGCAGCACCCTGCTTGGAGAGCCCTTTCACTTTCTGTCACATGTTTCCATGCAGAGTTATTGCTGTTCATGGACTCCACTAACATCAGCCTAATGTACATCTTGCTGTTCTAAGCTGCATCCTTATAGACAAAGTGTGGCCAGGGGGCCATTTGATTTTTGAACGGCTTTCGGCACATTCCAAAAATACTATTAAAAAAAAACAAAAAGAGTGGACTGAAAGAGCAAACAGGTGAAATGTAACAAGAAAAAATTGCAATTTTGACTAAAAACATGTATGTATTAGCCATTCCTTTACCACTTTTGGTGTTCCTGGGATTAAAGGCCTCACCTTTTCTCCTCCAAACATATTGCTGGGTATTGTGGCCAAACAGCTTCATTTTGGTTTCATCTGACTACAGAAATGTCCCCCAGAAGGTCTTATCTGTGTCCATGTGATCAGCAGCCAACTTTAGATGAGCCTTAAGGTGTCACTTCTGGAGCAAGGGCTTTCTTCTTGCATGGTAGCCTCTCAGTTCATGGCGATGCAAAACACGCTTGACTGTGGACACTGACACATGTGTTCCAGCAGCTTCCAATTCATTGCAGACCTGCTTTTTGGTGGGCCTCAGTTGACTCTTGATCATCCTGACCAATTTTCTCTCAGCAGCAGGTGATAGCTTACGTTTTCTTCCTGATCGTGGCAGTGACAATACTGTGCCATGCACTTTATACTTACGAACAATTGTCTGCAAAGTTGCTCTTCGGACCTTAAGCTGACTTTCCTGACTTGTTGAAGTCAATGCTTTGTTTTTTCAGATCTGTGCTGAGTTCCTTTGACTTTCCCATTGTCGCGTTTGTAACCGAGTCTAATGACTGCATCACATGACTCCCTATATAAATGGGCTCAGAGAAGTCAACAGGTGTCGTCAATCATAATCACTCACATGAAGTTAAGAGGCCATGCCATGAAGCTCATTTGCTTTGATTGTAACTTTTCTACATCACCAAAAATGATCATGTATGTTGCTGTATGTATACTTCTGACCCAGCAGATTTGGTCACATTTTCAATAGACCCAATATAAATTATATCACAAAAAAATAAGAGTTGTAGAAATTATTGGAAACTCAAGACAGCCATGACATTATGTCATTCACAAATGTATGTCAACTTTTGACCACGACTGTATATATATTCATATATACATATTAGCAATGTATAGAGTGTATTTCTTTAAAGTTAAGACTAGTTTAAAGTTATCTTCATTGAAAAGTACAGTGCTTTTCCTTCAAAAATAAGGACATTTCAATGTGACCCCAAACTTTTGAACGGTAGTGTATATATATATATATATATATATATATATATATATATATATATATATATATACTGTATATATATATGTATATATATATGTATATATATACTGTATATATATATGTATATATATATGTATGTATATATATATATATATATATACACTACCGTTCAAAAGTTTGGGGTCATATATATATGTATATATATATGTATATATATACTGTATATATATATGTATATATATATGTATGTATATATATATATATATATATACACTACCGTTCAAAAGTTTGGGGTCACATTGAAATGTCCTTATTTTTGAAGAAAAAGCACTGTACTTTTCAATGAAGATAAGTTTAAACTAGTCTTAACTTTAAAGAAATACACTCCATACATTGCTAATGTGGTAAATTACTATTCTAGCTGCAAATGTCTGGTTTTTGGTGCAATATCTACATAGGTGTATAGAGGCCCATTTCCAGAAACTATCACTCCAGTGTTCTAATGGTATAATGTGTTTGCTCATTGGCTCAGAAGGCTAATTGATCATTAGAAAACCCTTGTGCAATCATGTTCACACATCTGAAAACAGTTTAGCTCGTTACAGAAGCTATAAAACTGACCTTCCTTTGAGCAGATTGAGTTTCTGGAGCATCACATTTGTGGGGTCAATTAAACGCTCAAAATGGCCAGAAAAAGAGAACTTTCATCTGAAACTCGACAGTCTATTCTTGTTCTTAGAAATGAAGGCTATTCCACAAAATTGTTTGGGTGACCCCAAACTTTTGAACGGTAGTGTATATATATATATATATATATATATATATATATATATATATAATATTATATGACTCATTTTTATGACTGAGACCCCGGGACTAGACTTGAGGGAAGCCTTAAAGGTTAAAACAAAATCTATAAATTGTATTGGTATATCAAAACGGCCCCCACATGCTTTAATATTTTAGTGTGCGGCCTTCAGTGGAAAAACTTTGGACATCCCTGTTATAGACACTATGCCATTTGTCTTTGTCATAATTCAGTTTAGTTTCGAGGAGTTCCATCAATAAAAAAAGTATAGGGACAGACCAAATCAATCTCTTGATTAAAAAAAAGGAAATAAAACCAAAATGGAATTGACCTACACAGGAAGTGCTTTGTTCAACAGTGGTTTTCCACAAACAGAACATCTATTAAATTAAGAATATAGCCGTTAATCCTATATAGTATTTGGCTGTATTTTGAAAGCAGGAGTAGTTTAATAACAAGTCCACCACATACTAAAGGACCCTTATATTATTTAGCATTTCTGGGGTTAAAATATGTTTGCGCACAAGAAAAAAACTGCCCTTTTTTCGCAGTTTTTGCCCATCATCCACAATCCCAATGTGAGACAAGAATACGCAATTTCTCATTTTGTGTGTGTTTAAGATAGTTAAACACTGTTAGCACAAGGCGGCTAACAATTCAGGTAATGAGGATTCACCTATTTTATCTATAAAGCTCTATAGAAAACAGCCAAAAATCTCCACCAATGTTTGATATACATGCTGTAACCATTGAGTACACTCACAGGCACATTAATAAATGTAATAATTACAGTATTTTTGTCTATTTAAGCATTACTGCAACGTATTTCCCTTGACACATTGATTCCACGCAAAACAACAAACGCTAGTTTCGTCATTAACAACTACCACTAATCATGCTTGACTACTTTAGGACAAATGAGGACCCGCAACCTTATCTTTTTGAGCCTGAATATACGGAGGATGACTTTTAGACGCTGGGACTAAGTAGATCGAGCTATAGTGAAATACAAAGCCATCATGTAGCATTAATGCTAAGTTCTTTATTAGAAAAAAATAAATAAATAACTAGTGCCAAGTGCTAAATGTTTTGTCAAAAAAATAAGGACCACACAAAACACTTACACTTACAATGTCCACGTTCACTAAGATGCCGACGGGTAGGAAGGTTGTATCTTACAGCACAAGACGCGTGCTCCAGGTTTAGCCGGTAAATTCAGCATAAAGCTCACTCATCTGACCAAAAATACTGGGAAAATATGAGCATTTTTTCCGCGCCTTCCTGGCGATGCTGTTGGGTCTAAGTTAAGAACTAAAGATTCTGATATCCACCAATTCATTCAGTTTGGGTTTTGAGCCGGTAGCGTTTGAAATTTCTTATTTTTAAACTTTTCTAAATGCAAAGATAAATCTGCAGCACCAGTAGCTAGCATTTCCTCTCGGCTCTTGATAGTAGCCTGAGGCGCTGTGTCACTCCGCGAGAAAAGTAGTTCCTCTGTGTTAGCGCAATACCAATGTCGCTATAGCTCGGTTAATATGCAGCTTGCGGCATATAAATGATAGATTTTTGGATGTTTTTTTTTTGTTTTTTAGAAAAGATTATCTGCATTGTTAGCAGTCTAGCGTTATCTTTTTTTTTTTTTACTATTCAGAAAAAATTTCACTTTGTTTTTATTTTAAGGCAAAATCAATCCACATATAGAAAAAAAAAGTTCTCTCACTCTAAAGTTTCCCCCTAAAGATACTAAAATGTAGCGATTCCTTTTATTCACCCTACATGTGGTGGATGAATATAACACAGGACATCGGTGCAGGTCTGAACCGTGGGCCAAGCAGCATGTCCCTCTTTCTTTCTTCTTCTCTCCCCGCCTTAACTTCTCCACAGCATGCGGCCTCGGGCCAGCAGCCACCCAACTGCCGGGGGAGAGGAAGTGCTTCCCTACCTCATTGCCTTGGATGATGTGATGGATGTGCCTCAGGTAGTTGCTGCCCCCTGCTCTGTGGCACACCTCCAGCAGCATCAGGCCCATTTTCTGCTCGGTCAGTTCGTGTGCAGCCACGCCACCCTCATGGACACTGCCAGACAAACGGGGAGGGTCAAAAGGAAACGAGCACATTGCTGCTGGTCTTTCGAGAGGAATAGAATCAGATAAACACAGGGCAATCAAATACTGTGTATACACGAGGGGTGCACAAAAAAATCCATTCACAAATCCGAATCGCGATTCTTATTTATCCCAATTCTTAATTAATTAAAAAAACGTTTTTTTTTTTAATTAGACACATTTTATTTGTTTTGTTTTTTTTAATAAAAATGAATTTAAAAAAACATGAATCTTTAGGCCATCTCCATGCAACCAAAATGAGCTTTTCTAACCTGCAACCTGTTTTGAAAAAGTGTCATTATAATTATTATACCAACTAAAACATGGCGAGAATCGACTTTGAACCGAACCGTCACCCCAGGATTAAATATCGGATCAAACCGTTAGGTGCCAAAGATTCACACCCATAATATACACTCACTGGACATAGCATTAGGCACACCTTTATGTGTTTAATTGCCGAAAGGGACAAGCGGTAGAAAATCAATTGATGGATGGAAGTTGGGCCGTAAGCGTCGCCTGGAGGGACGTTAAAAAAAAAAAATTCATTTCTCAGCTGTGGTCCATATGGGCCACTGCGATACTACGTTGTAATACAATTTTCCACCACTTGTGGCAGTAATGACAATATCAAACAAACAGAGAAAGTTAGGAGCTAAGGTCATAAAAGAGTTTCTTAAGTGCAAAAATTATGACTAAAGTAGTGACGCTATATATATATATATATATATATATATATATATATATATATATATATATATATATATATATATATATATATATATATATATATATATATATATATATATATATATATATATATATTATTATTTAATTAGTTAGAATTCATTTATTTTAGCACTGCTTAATTGTATGTAAACTATTTTAAAAAAATAAAAATACACATTTTATTTAAAATAAATGTTTTATAAAAAAAAATATATATATATTATTTTTAGGCCATCTCCATGAAACCAAAAGGCGCTTTTCTAACCTGTAACCTGTTTTGAAAAAGTTTCATTATAATTATCATACCAACTAAAACATTGCGAGAATCGATTCTGAACCGAACCGTCACCCCAGGATTGAAAATCGGATCAAACCGTTAGGTGCCAAAGATTCACACCCATAATATACACTCACTGGACATAACATTAGGCACACCTTTATGGGTTTCATTGTTGGGCCGAGAGAGTCCCCTAGAGGGACGTAAAAAAAAAATAAAGTTTCTCAGCTGTGGTCTTTAATTTTATTGACAGTTTATTTAAGAATATATATTATTATTTATTTAGTCCAGAGACCACCCGCTACCCCGAAAGGGATAAGCGGTAGACAAAGGATGGGATGGATAGTTAGAATTGATTTACTTTAGCACTGCTTAATTGTATGTAAATATTTTTAGTTTTTTTTATCAGAATCCCTTCTATTGCAGTATATTTGATCAGTATTTATTCTTAATATTATTTGTGATTAACGCGTGGTTTCATATCATTTGACAAGGTGTATCCTGTTAAAGTGTAATTAGGTCAGATATAATTATTGAATGCCATTAAACCAGGTTTTTTTTATCTTGATAGATTGAAAATTAACACCAATGAGTTGACTGATGAACATTATCACATAGTTTATTCAGAAAATATAAATAACAACGAATAAAGATAGAATACTATTAACCGCAACACATAAGTGTAAAAAAAAAAAAAACCCAACAACATTATGATTTGTACAATTTAAGAATGTGCTTGTTCTATTTTTAAACACAGAAAACAATCTGAAGTTGTCTTTATTTTGAAGTTATCGTGCCGTGATTTTACCAGTCCGGCCCACTATGAAGTAGATTTTTCTCCATGTGGCCCCCGATCTAAAATGAGTTTGACACCTCTGCATTAAAGTCAAGGGTAAGATGACTAAATCAGTGTTAATATCTAGGTATGTAGTGGAAAAGTTGGGCCCCGAGGCCAAAATGGTTAAGAACCCCTGATCTAATAGGACGGCTGTATCAAAATTGCCTTTTTAAAGACCTTGAAGCACCTAAAAGCACAAACATATTCCTACTTAACTATCAGCGGTCCCTAAAGAAGTGTCCCGTGAGTTTGCACAGAAGCAGAAGTGTTTCCTGCGACTATTGGTGAAACATTTTAAGCGAATCTTGACCGAAGGATGTGTGTGCACTAAAAGTGATTTGTGCGTACGCTTAAGCATGTCCTGCGTGTGTGTGTCTGTGTGTGTAATTGTGTGTCAAGGTCCCCCGCCCATGTACGGTCCCCATCCCTGACAGATGCCCCCATCATTTTCCTAACCTTCCTATACAGATGGATGTTATCGTCCATCAAACCTTCACACGCACTTCCTGTCATTGTTCCCTCTCAATGGCTATCCTCCTTGGTAATTATAAGGTGCTAGGCATGCTGCCTGTCAGCCCGTCATTGGCTACTTGACATTGAAGGTGGCGAAGGAAGCGCGGGCCCTGTCTTGTCCGCGCGTCGCCTCCTCCTTTTCGCCTGGCGTCCCCAGCGGTCGTGTTGTCGAGGACGCTGGCTGTGCACCCGTGTCAGCACCTGTGCCGTGTATCCTTTCCTGTCTATCACTGTGCAGGTGAAGCAGATGATTGGATTCAGTCAGCGGGGTGATTAATGAGGGCCCCTCCGGATTTGGGACAGCCTATCAATCATGTCATTAGGGCCAATGTGCCCTGAAAGAGGCAGACCTCCGCCAAGGAATAACTGCATTCATCTTCATCTGGGTATGCATCCCGTCAGCCGGCCAGGGTCACCATGATGGAGAACAATAATCTTCTCCTCTACAAATTACTTTGCAAAGACAAGTTGGGTGACTACAGGAGGAGGGGCGGGGCTAACGCAGGTAGATGAGAGGGGGAATCAGGTTGGGAGGACATATGTTCTTTGTAGGGAAGCTTTAAAGGATACCTTTGTGTGTGAAAGTGAGTGAAGTTGCTTTTTTGGAGTAACTCCATCTGACACACACACACACACAGTCTTGTATTTGTTACCTTTTTGAGACCTCCAAAAAAGGCCTACCTCTTTAGGACCACCCTTTCTAGATATATGAAGATTTTTTTTAACAACATTAAAAATACACAGTGTACATACTATGCCAATATAAACAAGCTTGTTGTGAAAAATAAGTTGGAATTTCACAAGAAAAAGGTCACAACTTCACAAGAAAAACTTAGAACTTGGCAGTATTATAATAAAAGTTGTAATTTTACTCAAAGCAAGTCAATATCTTACAAGAAAAACTGAACATTTGTGCAATATTGTGATAAAATTAGGAATTGTTTTTAATAACAGTCGCAATTTTACAAGAAAAGCTTAACAATTTGATAATTTTATGAAAAGAGTTGTACTTTTAATTGACAAAAGTCACAATTTTATAAGAAAGCTTTAAAACATTTTGGCAGTATTAAAATGGTAATCAGAATTTTACTTGGCAAATTTTACTCAAAAAATGTCACTGTGTTACAAGAAAAACAAAAAACTGGCAATGTTGTGATACAAGTCAGAATGTTTTATGACAAATGTCACCATTTTCCATTAAAAAGTAATCATTTTACATAAAAAAGTAATATTTTTAAGATAAAATATTGCAATATTACAGAAACAGAAAAAATCTGAGAAATTGGTCCCAATTTTATAAGAAAAAAGTAGACACATTGTGAGAAAAAGACTGGTTTTAGTAATGTTTTTTTTATTTTTTGTTTGTAATTGGTTTTTAATCTTCAATATTTACTTCAAGTTATTACAGTATGTCTCTATATACATATTTATTTTATTTGTTTCATTAGTTTTTGTCAGAGGGAGCTCATTTTACTTTCTTACAAACACTTGTTTTTCCATATGTTGGCCAGAGGGGGAGCACTTAAAATTTGTACACACACTTGTTATTTCATATGTTGACCAGAGGGGGAGCACTTTTAAAACCGACACACAGTCAATTTGAAAAATCCCTTCTTTTTGGGACCACCCTCATTTTGATAGATCTCACCACCAGGGGTGCAGATGAGACATTCTTTATTAGATGCAATGGTTTTCCATATTGGGACCACGATTTATGTCCTAACTTGTTTACCGGTCCTGATATGGAAGGTACTTTTCCTTGTTGATGTCTCAAGAAGGGTAGAAATGCAAGAACACACACACACACACACACACACACACACGCGCGCGCACACACACACACACACACACATACACACACACACAAACACACACACACACACACACAAACACACACACATGCACACACACACGCACACACGCACACAAACGTCTGTTACTCGGACACTGTGTTGTGATTGTTTACAAGCCAGGCGTCACTTCCCTGTGAAGGTTAGTTTAATGAATAGTAATGATCTCACTGAACGCCTCAGACAGGTGATACATAATCACTCATCCTTTTCTCTCCTCGTAAGACACACACACGCACACACACACTCACACACACACACACACTCCCCATGCCATCTCCGAGCTTCCCGCCAACGCCCACCCACTCTCCTCCTCCTGTCACCGTATGAAAAAAAATTACCGTAATTTCCGGACTATAAGCCGCTACTTTTTCCCCTCGTTCTGGTCCCTGCGGCTTATACAAGGGTGCGGCTTATTTACGGCCTGTTCTTCTCCGACACCGACGAAGAGGATTTCGGTGGTTTTAGTACGCAGGAGGAAGACGATGACACAATGATTAAAGACTGACTTTTCATATACCGGTAGGCTGGTTATTTTGATAATGTACAGGCGAGCACTTTGTATTACTTTGCACCGTTGTATTATTTGTACTCTGCACGAATGCTGTTCGCCATGTCAAAGATGTGAAAGTTTGATTGAATGATTGAAATATTTATTGTTAATAAATGGGACGCTTTGCGTTCCCAAACAGTCATCTCTGTCCCGACAATCCCCTCCGTGGTAGCAGGAACCCCTATATACTACGGTAATTACACATCAAAACCCTGCGGCTTATAGTCGGGTGCGGCTTATATATGGAGCAATCTGTATTTTCCCCTAAATTTAGCTGGTGCGGCTTATAGTCAGGTGCGGCTTATAGTACGGAAATTACGGTACATATTAATGTTTATCTTTTTAAATTTCATTGACTCTTTTCATGAAAGTTGCCATTTTTTTGCCGGCGTGGCATGGTCTTGGTGAAGAAAGAAAACGCGGGGCCGCAGGTCCGGCAATAGCGTGCAGAGAAAAAGGTCATAGGTCAGCCTGCAGTGCACTTATCATCATGTTGCACAGGAAATGTGATCATAATTCATCGATCACTTCAAATCAAAAATTTTTTTATTTTTTACTTCACTAGATGGACATTGGCCTGAGCTGCTTCTCTCTATATGCAAATCATGCGCTGTGTGTGAGGCCCCGCGCTATATGTTGGAGGCCATGTTTGGCATGGATAAGCATGTAAAATATCATTTAATGAATGACAGGGCTAGCGATGGGTACCAAATCCAGTGCTTTTTTGTACCTACAGGGCCCCCAATTAATGTAAAATCCTTCATGTAATCCAACAGTGCCATTTCACGGTACCCGAGTTCTGCATGACGTCAGCCCTGTCGCACTTGGCCATCACTCCAGCAGCACTGAGAGCGGACTCAGCCAAGCTACCTCTAGTTAATGTGTCAATTGTCTATGCCCACAAAGAAATTGAGTCAAAAAACGCTCCAAAGTAAGCAAAGTGAGGCTTCACCTTTCCAAAAATGCGCTAGCTTGATGCTAATATACGTTATAACTTTCCAATCGACATGCTACTGATTAGCATTGGCGATTTTACATGGGGGTTTCAACACCTCCAAATTTGTTAGTGAAAACTACAACGAAGATGCACGTCCCAATCAAACAGCTGGTGCAACACTTACAGTGTTAATGCTTTTTAGAGCGCCACAAAAAAAAAAAAAAAAAACACCATAAAGTATACATTGCTGCCATCTAACGTCCTGGACTTGCAACTGCAATTTCAAATGTGATAATAAAACAAGATATAACAAGTGGATAGCAATTTTCATAATCAGCTCATTTTTGAATGTTGCAATAAAAAAAAGATTACATTATAAAATATATACAAATATACACATATATATATATATATATATATATATATATATATATATATATATATATATATATATATATATATATATATATATATATATATATATATATATATATATATATATATATATATATATATAGATGGTATTGTGGCCAAAACAGCTACATTTTTGTTTCATCTGACATCACATGGACAAAGATAAGACCTTCTGGAGGAAAGTTCTGTGGTCAGATGAAACAAAAATGTTGCTGTTTGGCCACAATACCCCGCAATATGTCTGGAGGAGAAAAGGTGAGGTCTTTAATTCCAGGAACACCAACCCTACCATCAAGCATGGTGGTGGTAGTATTATGCTCTGGGCTTTTTTTGCTGCCAAAGGAGCTGGTGCTTTAAATGTAAATGGGACAATGAAAAAGGAGGATTACCTCCAAATTCTTCAGGACAACCTAAAATCATCAGCCCGGAGGTTGGGTCTTGGGCGCAGTTGGGTGTTTCAACAGGACAATGACTCAAACACACGTCAAAAGTGGTAAAGGAATGGCTAAATCAGGCTAGAATTAAGGTTTCAGAATAGCCTTCCCAAAGTCCTGACCTAAATGTCAGAAAACCAACAAATTTAGCTGAACTGCACCAATTTTGTCAAGAGGAGTGGTCTAAAATTCAACCAGAAGCTTGCCAGAAGCTTGTGGATGGCTACCAAAAGCGCCTTATTGCTTTGAATCTTGCCAAGGGACATGTAACCAAATATTAACATTGCTGTATGTATACTTTTGACCCAACAGATTTGGTCACATTTTCAGTAGATCCATAATAAATTCATAAAAGAACCAAACTTCATTAATGTTTTTTGTGACCAACAAGTATGTGCTCCAATCAGTCTTGTAGAAATAATTGGAAACTCGAGACAGCCATGACATTATGTTCTTTACGAGTGTATGCAAACTTTTGATCGCAACTGTATGTATATATATCTAAAGCTCCTTGAATCGTTGAATAAGGGTACAAGGAATTGGTACTGTATTGGTTCCAATGTGAACAGTACCCATCCATAGACAGTGCACACGTCTACCTAGCCCCTTCCTGCTCTTATTAATTATTTTTATTGTCCATCTTGGACAATAGTCAGTGTTAGTGTCGGGCAAGCAAGGGTATGATTTAAAATTTTTGGGACTTTGGCATATCCCAATCACACAAAAACAGGTACCAATAGGTAAATAAAGTTGGTTTTGCACAATAAAACCCTTTAAGGTTATCAACCTATCCTGAAATGTTCCTGTGATAGATTTGATGTTAAATAAACCCAACATCTACTGGAGTTGAGTTGATAAAGCGTCCTCTACGATCTTCTCAGCCTTTTCAAGTGCAAAAGTCCAAAATAACTTGACAATAACAGCTGATGGTACTGACTACTCAATATTCAACTTGTTTTACTTCTATGGAGGAAATAAGTGTCACACCCTGAAATGGATTCCACAATAGTTACATTCTGTCCATGTATGTTACATACCTTCCCTGACTACCAGCCATATTTTTATATTTAATACATCACATGTATAATACATCAAATTAAAGCAAATGGTTTAAATAAAATGATACCCCGGGTGAATATTCAACATGAAGTGACGGATGTCGTTCCATTTTGACCATGACCTCTGTATTAATATCTCCATTTGACCTCTCACCTGTCTGTGCAGAGTTTGCGGGCCTTGTGCATCTGCATGTTCATCCACTTTGGCCGTTTCTCCTCCAGAGCCTGCAGTACTTTGTGTACCGTGGGTTTGGGAACACCCTGTCACGGACAAAATACAGGAGGGAGAATTTTGAGGGATGATCATGATGACGAGATTGTGTTCACCACAACAGCACAATGATGTAGAAATCATATTTTGTTATTATAAACAATATGGGTTTTCGTATAAAAAATGCACACTACCGTATTTTCCGGACCATAGGGTGCACCGGATTATAAGGCGCACTGCTGATGAATGGTCTATTGTTTATCTTTTTTCATATATAAGGTGCACCAGATTATAGGGTGCATTAAGGGATTCATATTATTATTATTTTTTCTAAATGTAAAACACTTCCTTGTGGTCTACATAACATCTAATGGTGGTTCTTTGGTCAAAATGTTGCATTGATGATGTTTTACAGATCATCTTCAAGCCGCTGTTTGACAGTGGCTTCCGGAAGCGTCGTTTTGTGGGCGGTCTTATTTACGTGGTTCATCTTCGGCAGCGTCTTCTCCCCGTCATCTTTGTTGTAGCGGTGTAGCGTGCAAGGACGGGGGTGGAAGAAGTGTCAAAAGATGGAGCTAACTGTTTTAATGACATTCAGACTTTACTTAAATCAATAACGGAGCAGCATCTCCTCATCCGGAAACAACAACACCGGAAATGTGTCCCGTGATAAAACCGTCCGACTGGAACTCTCTAATAACTAAAGTTCCTTGGGTGAATAATGTAAACTCACTATACCAGTATGTTTTAGCCCTTTCATGGCGACTTTACTGGCAGATATAAGTAAAAACTTTTCACTACTTTATATTAGAAATGACAACAGCGGAGGATGAATGTACCATAACAATAAGATAGAGAAAAAGAAGAAGCTACAAAGGCGGACTACAAAGGCGGACTACAAAGGCGGACATGCACAATTTTTCAGGATTTATGCAGATCCCAAATACAGATCCGCAAGTACCAGAAGGTAAGAAAAGTTACTTTTGCATAATATTGCGAAACAAAACGCCAGACAATATGTCTTACCTTATACACACATCATAATAATACTCGTAGGTTTAACGCGCCGACAATCGTTCAAGCGGTGTGGCTTCATAGCTTACCAAAGTTGGACTAAAACATTACGATATATTTTTGAGCGCAGTGTGTAATGTTCTATATTTTCAATTTAACATTTAAAATGTTGGTGATGTTTACTTGAGACATATTGCTATCATAGTGGCAATATACACTTATCTCTTATGTTTGACTGCCATGTACTGGTCACACTTATCATTACACCATATACCAAATAAAATAGCTTCGAGGTCGGTAAGCTCAATCAAACTTATTCCATACATTAGGCGCACCAGGTTATACGGCACACTGTCGAGTTTTGAGAGAAAAAAAAAGATTTTATATGCGCCTTATAGTCCGGAAAATACGGTATATACTCATCACACTTCCCTCATTAGAATGACCTAACCCTGAACAATGAAAGGAAAGTATAGAGTAACTAATGTTGGGCGAGAAAACGATACCATATATAGCAATAGGTACATAATCGATAAAAAAAAAAAACGCGTTTGATAACATTTTCAATATTTTTTTTCTTCTTTGTCGGAAGAAACCGGGAGTTGCAAAGCAAGGTTGGTTGCATGAAAAAAGGCACTTGCTCTTTGGTAACCGAGCAACGCAGGAAGTGATCACTGATCAGTGGGAGTGACACGCCAACAGCCAATCAGGGAGCAGTATCAACTTGTTGTCTCGGTGTTGATTCTTAGTAAGGAGTGAGAAGACAAAGTAAAAATGAAGAAATTGTAGATAAAACGGTAAATGTCACCCTGGCAGTATGGCAGTTTTTTGGATTTTAAAAAAGGGACCATAGGCCCATACAATGTGGTCTGTAAATTAAGCAAGGCGCTCGTCAACACCAAGACCGCTTACAATACACCACACTCACCCTTTAGAGCACAGCTGTAACATCCTGGCACTAAACCTGCAGAGAATAGCTCTTATCGGGTTTCTCTATGTTTACATTTTGTTACACTTTATGAAGCATTTCTTACGTATTCCTTATTTTTGCACCTTCATTTTAAGAGGTGTTCAATTGTAGAATTTTGTTTACATTGAATGTTTTCCATGCGCGTGTTGACATTTCCTTTCCTTTCTGTCTTGATAGCTGAGGGTATTATAATCAGAGGAAGGTTATATTTTAAATCAAAAGGTTTCCATACATGTTTTTCTCCTGGTCCTTATTTTTGATAATTAATGAAAAATATCAATAATCATCGATATCGACCGATATAAAACACATATCGTGATACAGTTTGCCCGAAGCGCGTTTTAGAGTAACTATATATTATCTATTTAGACCCTCATGATTGCTATTACTGCTCCATTATTCACAACTTCACCTTCTGCTGAATCCCCATTGAAGCCTGCAGACACTCGGCCAGCAGAGTCAGGCGGTCCTTGGCCTGGCAGTTCAAGGCCAGTCCACTGATCTCCTCCAGTGAGTGCGGGTCCCCCAGTCCATGGATCAGGCAGTTCAACAGGGACCACAGCAGCAGGCCCACAGAGCGCAGCTGCCGGGCATGCTGGGAAAGGTGTTTCTCAGCCACTTGGAAGAGATGGCGGATGGGGAGGGGCAAAGGCGCTACCAACAACGGCAGGTTGGTGAAAATGAAGGACATGGCTTGGATGGCAAGGGATATGCCAGCTGCAGGGAGAGATTGCAAACCTGTTGCTCCGTGGGGCAGGAAATAGTTACAGTACAGTACTCTATGCCTACTTTTTGAAGATGAGGAACCTTTCCTTTGCGTCTCCACAGGTGCATACTTCCAATCCTTGGGAACTTTAGCCAGAACACTTTCTGGAACATCTCTCGCCCCGAAAACTCCACTGGGCTCCTCTGTCGCCATGGAAACCAGGTGAGTCAGGAGGCTATTGGTGGACTTGGTGACTATCACTCGGATACAGCCGATCACAACAGGCTCTGTTTGTGACGTTTCTGATGAGAGAGGTCAACAAATAAAGCAGGGGCGGCCAAACTTTTTTCAATGAGGGCCGCATACCAAAATATTTAAGGATGCGGGGTTCATTTTGATACATTTTGTACATTAAATATGCTAAAACCAGTACAATCAATGGCAGGTCGTGTGGTTCCCACCTAGGCCTTCAGTGATGTCTGACTTCAATGATTACCTCTCAAAATACCATAATTGATGTCACCACATGACCATTGCTGGAGAAATACTATACAGGAACACATTTACGCACTACTGACATTAAAGCCCCTCAACAGTATACAAAATGGGCTATTTTCTGGCTAATTTAAAAATCAATAAACCCGCATAAGCAATTAAAACATATCTTATGTGGTACTGTCAAAATTAAAATTGCAAAAAACATATTAAACGTGAAAAAATAAAGAAATAAAATATTAGAACTCACAATTTGTAGCACTCATTTGACGCTGTATAAGCCAGTGGAACCCCGCGTCGTCGGTTAATTCGAGTGGAAATAGCGAGCATTTCCCCATTTCATCACCAGAAAAGCTGAGCTAGCTTCCGGGGTTGGCCGAGATCGTCTCACAAGATGTAGTTTCTCTTTAAATATCCTTCTTGAAAATGGCCTTGCAAATATATATCTGCCACCTAATCAACGTTTTGTTCTCCTTCTCTGCTAGCCTGGTATGGCTACGGCGCAACACTTCCTGCTAAATTGAAACTTGTGAATAGATACTCACTTTGGAGTGACGAGTATCCAATCACAGTCTCGTTAACATCAGGCTACTTAGATAGGCTACTG
Organism: Entelurus aequoreus; assembly: GCF_033978785.1. Taxonomy (NCBI): domain Eukaryota; kingdom Metazoa; phylum Chordata; class Actinopteri; order Syngnathiformes; family Syngnathidae; genus Entelurus; species Entelurus aequoreus. The sequence continues at coordinate 54,816,397 of NC_084736.1, forward strand.
TCAACAACTTGTGATCTGATTGGCTATCGCAACTGTCTATCAACTGTATGTGTCCTCAAATTCATCCGCTAACAGTCCCGACGAGTATCCAATCACAGGACGCGTAAATGTCACGTTTAACGTGAGGACATCTAGAAGGCCTTACTGACAACAACTTGTGATCTGATTGGCTATCGCAATTATCTATCAACTGTATGTCCCCGTTCACTTACAGTGCACGGACGCCCGCATTGTTGATTCTGAAGGCAGATTTCGTACAGCATGGCAACATAAGCTAGCTGAATTCTGATTGGATAAAAACTCTAACTTAAAAACAACAGCACTGGAAGGAGCATAATATGACATTAAGAGAATATGAATACTTTTAGATATTTAGGGAAAGTAAATTACTTTTGTCTTTAACTATGATCATTGATTTCTGGTTATGTTAGGCCAGCAGAGAAGGCCTTGCTGGCCCTGACAGCCCACCACTGAGTACAAGGTAGGTCAATATATGATAAACTACCAGAACAAAACATCCACATCTTAGCTCTGTGTTATAGATAACAAAGAAAATTATATTAATTATTATTTTCATGATGATTTCATTTTTTAAATGATTTTATTTACCTTCTGGTAAATTGTAAAGCATTTTGAATTGTCTTGCATAATTATTGTGCTCTAAAATTAACTTGCTTGCCTCATCTAACCCCCTTGAGGTGTTACATTTCTAATTTATCATTATTCTTTACCAATATTGGTATGACACTACCAACCACGTTTTTTGAAGTCTTTAGCACGGCCGCCATAACTTGCAAGAAATGTATAAACCGGACATATGGGAATCATCAAAGACCGCATACAATCGTCGGCCATTTTAGTTTTCAGGTCCCATTTTTTGGGAAGAATTCGGCTTGTTTTTGTGTGTGATGTTCTAATCCTGGACGTGTTTAATTTGTCTTTAGAATGTGTCGCGGGCCAATGAAAATGCCCCCCCCCTGAAATAAAGCTTAACTACTCGTGATTTAATGTTGAGGTATGTTAGTGTGTGCATTTTTTGGCACCGTTCCCTAATTGGGTCAATCCAGAAGAACCATTAATGATACGGCTATCTGTATTTTATTTTATTTTTTTATATCCAGCTAGTTGTGACACCGCCGACGACAATGCTCTATGCAATATTTGTCCCAAAGTAGTTTGGTCCAAGGTGGGAAACAGCAGCAACTTCATGAAACCCTGACAACATACTCATGGAATTATTATTAAGAAAAATGCATTAAAATAAATGTGCTAGCTCGATGCTAATTTACATTAGATTCAACACATAGATGTGTTAGAGGAATATTTTTCCACCTTTGGATGCTACTGGTTAGCATTGGTTATTTTACAGACAGATTTCAACACCTCTTAATAGGAAAATTGAATACTAAAATGCATATTACTGTAAAATCAAACAGTTGATGTGTATTAATACTTACAGGCAAACACTTTTGCAGGGCTTGATATACTACTGAATAGTAGGAGTGTCAAAAAAAATTAATCTATTTTTACGTTACTCGTGATTCAAATTTTTAACGATCCTTAATCGTTAAAAAAAAATCTAAAAACTTTTTTTTTTCAATCTGTCCTGTCCAGCCAATCAGACAAATCATATAGTTGATGTAGATGATCTATATCAGCTGTACACATTTACTTTAGAAAAGAGAAGTGTTTGATACTTCTCTTGTTGTCTTATTTGTATTTGACTTTACTAAATGTTTGGGAAGCATTTGATTTAAAAAACAAAACAAAAAACAGTTTCAGCAATATAGAAATTGATCAGAGCTGTTTATGTATTTTATGGAGGAATGTACTTAATCCTAGCACTGCCACCCAATGTTATGGATGAATCAAGAATTGTTTTGAATCGAGAATCAATTTTGAATCGAATCGTTACCCTCAAGAATCAAAAAAATCATGTGGTGCCCACAGATTCCCAGCTCTAATGACTACTAATGAATATTGGTATCGGTAAGAAATATTGGTATTGATATCAATAAAATCCTAGCAATATACATCCCTACTCACAGGTGGCCCGCCATATATTTTTGAAAACTCCTTAATCCTGCATTTTTACCTCTTATCTAGTTCAGGATCATGAGTGATGTGGAACCTATCCCAGCTGACTAATCAACCTTGGTTGATTAGTGAGGAACAAAAATAAAATATAATACATTTGTATTTATGATTAAAAATAGGCACATTAAGTTACTTGCAAAAGCAACAAATAAGTAAGTGAACATCAAATATTGTGAGTCAGTCGCAATACTTCATGATGTCAGAGACAGAAATGTCAGCTATAGCCACTCGATTGTTGAGATATTCTGCAAAAATGTCTCCAATAAAGCAAGTCATAACCGGTTAAATTCAGATGTGTTCAATCAACTTTCAGTGGCCTAAAGTGTTAGTACCCTCTCAAGGTGCGCATATGTATAGTCCGTCTTCCATGGTGCTGCCCTTTCATATTCAGCTCATATTGATGGCAGCCTAGCGATGCTGCATTGAAGCTGTGTGGCAGCCATAAATTTCCCACAGTAGCAGCTGTAGGAGCAAATGCTACAGGAGAGATAAAGTATTGGAAGTGCTGGGAAATCTTAAGGGACGTCTAACCAACGTGTGACCTCAGACCCGCAGAAAAAGACTGGAGCGGAACACAAAATGATATAGCTGTTTGACGAGGCAGTGCTGCTTGGCAGGTAAGACCTAGACCTATTTTTCAAAGTCACTTAGTTTTTACACAGCAGCCATTCTATTAAGGGATTGCATGTATGCTGGTGTATTGATTAGAAACCAGTGCCACTTGCTCCTACAGTATGTGATGCAAGTGGAACAGAGAAACATGTATATATGAATGTGAATAGCTGGAATAAAAACAGGATTTGGCACAGCCCAGTAACGTCAATTCCGGAATATAAGCCACTACTTGTTTCCTACACTTTGAACTCTTCATCTTATAAAACGGTGCGGCTAATTTTGGGATTTCTCTTCCCTGACGGCCATAATGCAAATCAATCAATTAATCAATCAAAGTTTATTTATATAACCCTTAATCACAAGTGTCTCAAAGGGCTGCACAAGCCACAACGACATCCTTGGCTCAGATCCCACATCAGGGTACAAACTAGTAAAAAAAAAAAAAACACAAGCAAAGACACTGAATAGGTGTGTTATTGTTTGTGCTACGGCGCCATCTTTTGGACGAGTTCGCTTGCCCCAGGTGTTGCGGCATGAACATCTACAGTATTTTCTTGTTTAGTGCTTTCCACCAGAAGTACAAGTGCCATTCCGTCTTCTAGCCATCCACAACGGTTCTACCCGTATGGATTCTTGATTCATCACTCCAAGCAATGTTGTAAGTTTTACAATATAACTAAAAAGATTCTTACTTACTAAACCGTCCCATGTCTGATGTCTGTAGGTGTGTTGTCATGCATGTTTGTATGTGCTTTCGTAATGTAATCAAGCTAGCGTCGTTGGCATTAGCTAATATGCTACTATGTTTCCGAGTGTCTGGGTTAGTATTATTAACTTAAAATGGCATTCTTTTTGTATTGTTTCAGTTTCACCATTTTTTTTGTAAATTCAACAATATGTCTTGGTGGAGTTATTGAGTCTGTTTAGCTGATTGGAGAGCTAGCTTCTGCAGCTAGTGAGTCCATGACAATGGCTTTTGTTTGGTTTGATCAGCCGTTTTACTGCCGTGTTACAGACACCGCATGGAAACAATTAGGTATGTAAATAAACAATTACAAAATATTTCTGTGTAAATGACTAATTTCACAAAGTATATATCTGTAGCTTATAGTCCATTGAGTATAATGCATGGAAACAAATGTTTTTCTTAAAAAACGTTAGCGGGTGCGGCTTATATCCCGGTGCGCTCCGTAGTCCGGAAAATACAGTAATTAACATAATTTGCCTGTGTAATTAAACAGTGATTGGATGACAGTGATGGTCTACCTTGCTCCCGTCGTCTCAATGTCTTTCTTTCCAAGTCCAGACTTAACCCTAATTAATACTCCAATAACTTACAGTCGACCAGAATATAAAAATTACAAAGTAAGTACAAAAACCTCCACAGGGGCTCTCTGTCAAAATATGCATTAGATAAAGATAAGAAAAAAGGATTAAAAAAAAAAAAAAAAAAAAAAGAATAATCATGGTTTTGCAATTGCACACTAGCCCTTGAAATATCATGAAATATTACAAGTAGAGATGTCCGATAATATCGGTCTGCCGATATTATCGTCCGGTAAATGCGTTAAAATGTAATATCGTAAATTATCGGTATTGGTTTTTTTTATTATCAGTATCGTTTTGTTTTTGTTTTTTTTTGTATTTTTGTATTAAATCCACATAAAAAACACAAGATACACTTATTATTAGTGCACCAACCCAAAAAACCTCCCTCCTCCATTTACACTCATTCACACTCATTCACACAAAAGGGTTGTTTCTTTCTGTTATTAATATTCTGGTTCCTACATTATATATCAATATATATCAATACAGTCTGCAAGGGATACAGTCCGTAAGCACACATGATTGTGCGTGCTGCTGGTCCACTAATAATACTAACCTTTAAAAGTTAATGTTACACATTTTCAATAATTACTAGTTTCTATGTAACTGTTTTGTTTTACTTTCTTTTTTATTCAAGAAAATGTTTTTAATTTATTTATCTTATTTTATTTGATTCATTTTTTTAAAAAGTACCTTATCTTCACCATACCTGGTCGTCCAAATTAGGCATAATAATGTGTTAATTCCACGACTGTATATATCGGTTGATATCGGTATCGGTTGATATCGGTATCGGTAATTAAAGAGTTGGACAATATCGGCATATCGGATATCGGCAAAAAGCCATTATCGGACATCCCTAATTACAAGCTTTTAGTGTTTGACATTTTAAATGATGCGGTCAAGTCTCGTTCGTCAGTGTCCTTTTATAGACGCTACCTACTAAAGTTCAGCCTTAAAGGTTGGTACAGAACTACAGCAGCAGCCTATAAAAATGACACACTGCATTTACACCAATATGATAAAAACTGTGTGAGGTTCATTTGAGCTACAGCGCTGGTGTAAAACTATGGGCCCTTGACCCAGATCTGGCCCGTCAGTTCATTTTATGTGGACCTAAAAAGCTTTGAAATACTGCAAATTAGTAAGGTACCAATTCTTTCTTGTACTGCATGCAATCAAAGATTATTTCATTTTAAACATTATTGTTTAATGCAACAAGAATTAGAAACATTTGTGTTGCCTGACTCCCTAAAAGCTACTGTAAAATATACGTAAATATCAGCTTGTGACAAGTTCAGATTCTGAAAGAAATACAAAATGCAAACACTGAATTGCAAGGGAAATTACTAATAGCATCATGATGTGATTATACATTTAAATGTATATTTTTTTCATATTTTCTTCCTGGCTCTCAACAAAGGCGGACGTTTTCCTTCACTCTCCCTTACCTCTCCTGCTTTCGGTTCTTTGTCTCGTCTTGTCTTAATTTTCTTGGAGCCCCTTTTTGCGCTGCTCTCCAAAATCTAAACAATGGAATTGATCAGCTGCCTCTCAACGAAATTGACACTATCTTCTCGTTGAGAAGCCCGGGTTCGGGGGAACCTGCCTGTCCAGACGGAACGTTTGTTGCTGGATACACGATGGACTCATGCAAAAAGTGGAGGGTCGTGTGTCTGACGATTCGTTCCCTCAAAGATGTTGAAGACATCTACCTATTCGGAAATATAACAATCAGACATCCACTGATTGGAGTAAACGTTGTCCTGGTGTATCGACAGATTCGGAACATGCTGGCAACACTATAAGGTACACCAAAGCTGCCACAAATGATTGACAGGAGGGTCACAGCTATGGGCACTCAGACTGTAGTGATTTTGAACTAAACCACAAACTGGATAACATCTCAAAGAAACTTTCCGCTCTGCAAAGCGAAATTATGATCAATTTGAGAGCCAGAACAGACACATAAGCCTGCTCAACTTTCCCAAAACAATCCTTGTCTACAATTCAGCTCCCTCTGTACTGGCTTTGGCAAGGTCATGCTGTAAACACACCCAATGAGACCATTGCAGCGAAAGACACTGTCAACTCCCTTCCCCAGTTCCTTCAAGGACACCTGGGATGTTTTTGACTTTGTTGGACTAGATCTAGGACGCTTCCATAGCAACCAGCTGTGTTATCGCGATGTCACTCTGCAGAATGAGGCCATGTTTACCTTTACTTCCTATCTCTACACAGGATGCCGCAAAGTGGTGACAAATCAGTTTTTCTGTTCAGTCTAAAGTTAAAGTTAAAGTACCAATGATTGTCACACACACACTAGGTGTGGCGAAATTATTCTCTGCATTTGACCCATCACCCTTGATCACCCCCTGGGAGGTGAGGTGAGCAGTGAGCAGCAGCGGTGGCCGCGCCCGGGAATCATTTTTGATTATTTAACCTCCAATTCCAATCCTTGATGCTGAGTGTCAAGCAGAGAGGTAATTTTTATAGTCTTTAGTATGTCTCGGCCGGGGTTTGAACTCACGACCTACCCCTATATACAGAATGTTCTTGGACAGGTTGTACTGAAAAACACATTTTGTTGTACTTTTTAAGTGCAATGACAATACAGTTCCATTACGTATGGATCGACTTAACACCAGCCGTTTGAGCGCAACTATGACTGTGAAGAGGCCCACGATGACAACAAGTTTCATACCCTTGAGCAGTATTCAATGGCTGCAGGCTATTTTACCTGGCAGTGAGTAGAGATGCTCCCATACATGTGCAGAGTCCAGGTATGGTTCAAGGGCCTGAGTCAAGGCCGTGGGAACGTCATTCAAGCAAGTATAAATGTTGAAAAGTGCATCAACGAAGGAATCACCCGCCTGGCGATGCTCGGGAGATGTTTCTCTGTGGCTATCTTGGCAAAAATCTGGGGAGAAAAAAGATAGATTAAAAGACTAACATTTTTAAAACTAAGCGAAACACTAATAAATGGATTAGGAGTCATTTTGGTCAAGTATTATGCTGTTATTTATTGCAATGACATCACAGCCAGTCATGTACTATGAACACATGTAAAATGGAGAATCAGAATCAGAATCAGAATAGTTGTATTGCCATTGATTGAGAACGGGTTCACAAACTAGGAATTTTTCTTGGTGCAATCGTGCAACATAAAACACATATAACACAGATTTGGTAATAACAAGAGTTGTAACTGAGCTATCAGATCTTGTTATAGACTTAGAAGGAATTCAAGGAGCTACTGTTAGAAGTTATTGTTCATGTGCCTGATGGCCGAGGGGAAAAAACTGTTCAGGTGGCGGGAGGTGTGGGTCTGGATGGACCGTAGTCTCCTGCCTGAGGGGAGAGGAGAGAATAGTTTGTGTCCAGGGTGAGAAGAGTCAGCTGTGATCCGACCCACACGCCTCCTGGTCCTGGAGGAGAACAAGTCCTGGAGGGATGGGAGCTTGCAGCCAATCACCTTCTCAGCAGCACGTACGATGCGCTGCAGTCTATGCTTATCCTGGACTGTGGCGCAGGGGAACCACACGGTGATGGAGGAGGTCAGGATGGACTCTATGATGGCTGAGTAAAACTGCACCAGCATCTCAGTCGGCATCTTAAGTTTCCTCAGCTTCCGCAGGAAGTACATCCTCTGCTGGACCTTCTTGATGAGGGAGCTGATGGTCTTGGGTGATGGTGGTGCCCAAAAAAACGAAAGGAGTCCACAATGGAGACGGGGGTGGGAGAGTCAATCAGGGTGAGGGGGGATGGTGGGACTGTGACTTTCCTGAACTCCATGATCATCTCCACTGTTTTCTGGGCGTTCAGCTCCAGGTTGTTGTGGCTGCACCAGGACGCCAGCCGGTCCACCTCTCTCCTGTAGGCGGACTCATCGCAATCCGAGATGAGCCCGTATAGGGTAGTGTCATCCGCAAACTTGAGCAGTTTTACGGACTGGTGACTGGAGGTGCAGCAGTTTGTATACAAAGAGTAAAAACGAGACTTCCGCTAGGCCGAATAATAAAGAATCCTGAAACCCCCCCCAAAAAATCCTGAATTCAGACGGTGATCTGGGTCACCTCCAAAACGTAACCACTTGTTTCTTTTACGATATTTCCCCAAAGTTTCATCACAATCCGCCCATAGATAGGGGTGTCCAAAAGTGTGTTTGTTCTAGAATGGAATGTCAGTCAGCGTACACAGATCGTGCCTGGTGACGTAAATGTAAGGTAAAAAAGTATAAAAAGGATCCAGATCACCCCAAAAATGGAATCACCTGTTCCTTATCCCATTTCCTGAAAGTTTCATCAAAACCTACCCATAACTTTTTGTGTTACATTGCTGACTAATTTATTAACTGCCACATAATCACAAACAAAACAAAACAAATCTATAATTATTATTATTATTATCATTATTAGACGAACAGACAAACGCCAGTGAATATATAACTTCCTGGTGCAGATAATATAGAAAAAAGTGATAAAGTTTAAAAGTGAAGTCCAAATTCCCAAATTAACCTGAACACAACACTTGCATTATTACTAAGGCTGTCAAAGTTAAAGGTCAATGCATGATAGGGGTGTGAATCTTTGGGCACCTAACGATTCCATCCGATTCCGATTCCTGGGTTGACGATTCGATTCAGAATCGATTCCCGATTTAAACATGATTCTTGATTCAAACCAATTCTCTCAATGTAGTATTGGGTACAATAAATATAATGGAACATTATCAAAACAGAATAGAGGTTAGGAAAAGCTTGTTCTGGTTGCATGGAGATGGCCTAATTTTTTTTATTTTTTTTTTAAAGTGATTCTTATTAAAAAAAAAATAAAAAAAATTTACATTTCTGAAAATATGAATCGATTTAGAATTGGATGAACAAGAATTGCAATCCGGATGTAAATAAAAAAATGTATGCCCACCTAATGCAAACGCCAGTGCAAAGATATGTTCAGTGGCAAATTTGGCTTAAATAAAATCACGTGTGTCACGTCTAGGTCGCATTTTACTGCGCGGATCGTGCTCCCAAGATGCAGCAGGAACTCCGGAGGCAAAGTGCAGGTAAGGAAATGATTTATTCCTCATAAATCATTAAAAATACCAAAAGAAAAGATACAAAACAAAAAAGATGTGTGCCGATCGCACATGGAGCCAAGGCAAAACTTTGTGAGCAAAGAAGTAAGAAATTATCAAACATAACTGTTGCGTAAAGCAAACAAGACAGCCAGACAGTGTGTGGTGAAAAACAGGAATAAGTAGCTCTCTGATTAGTGCCCAGGAGCAGGTGAGCATCCCGAACACTAATCAGAGGCAGGTGAAACTAATCAGCACCCATGACTAAAACACAAACCCAGGGGTGCTGAAAACAGAACGGAGGGAGTCAAAAACTAAACAAAACATGATCTGGGAAACGGATCATGATAGTGTGCATTTAAGTAAAATATTTAAAAATAGGTTGTGTATGATATTTCCAAAATACAATTGCATTTAGGTCAAAATATTGGAGTCTTATTTAAACCTAACTCAAATCAAGATTAATCACCATTAAAAAAGTGCAGTTGATCTGATTTTAAAAATTAACAGTTTGACAGCGCTAATTATTATACTAAAATAAGAAAAACTATCTTCACCAAACAGTTTTTGGTTTAGTCCTGGTATCAAAGGAACAGTCCAACACTTCTAATCTGCTCGCTTGTGCATCAGTTAGGGACGTCTCTGCGCTGCTGACCTGTCTCCGCTCGGGATGGTCTCCTGCTGGCCCCACTATGGACTGGACTCTCATTATTATGTCAGATCCACTATGGACTGGACTCTCACAATATTATGCTAGATCCACTCGACATCCATTGCACCGGTAGCCCTAGGGGGTAGGGGGGGTCCCCACATCTGCGGTCCTCTCCAAGGTTTCTCATTGTCCCATTGGGTTGAGTTTTTCCTTGCCCTGATGTGGGATCTGAACCGAGGATGTCGTTGTGGCTTGTGCAGCCCTTTGAGACACTCGTGATGTAGGGCTATATAAATAAACATTGATTGATTGATTGATAATCATAAAGGCTTTATATTTAATTTATTGTGATTTGAGTGAACTTGACAACAATTTTCATAAAGGCCAATAATATATTGATGCTTATCATTTCAGATACTACTGTAATTTTTTCTAGTAACTCTGCAACTTCCCTTATTTTTCTTTTGAGTGTGCCCCAAATACACATTTGTACAATACAGAGTTTTTTTATCATCATCATTTTTATTTGTACTCATTTTTTTTTTTTTTTTTTTAACGTTTTCCTTTCACAAAAAGAAAGGGCAAATGTCAAGGCTGCCCAAGTTGACAGATGTTAACAGAACGGGCGGACAAAAGGCATTGTGGATGAGAAACGGAAATAAAAGTCACATCTGCGTTGGATGGATAAAGGCAAGAAAATATATTTCCAAAGCCCTGCAGCAGAGGGACGTGCAGCCACGCAGTCAGGAAGTGAAAGGGAAGAGGTTTTGACAGCGTGTCCTTGTGGGGCCGGCTGTCTAAGCACAGGGCTGACGGAGGTGTGTAACCTCTGTAGATGTCTACATACTGTCCAGATATTGTGTACTAAGTGTGTGTGTTAAGTTGACAGGGGTTGCTGAGGAAAGGCCCGTTTAGCTCCGGGGGTGGCAGACACCCAGCAGTCTGTCAGAGATGACAGCTGTTGGAATAGTTTGTCAGAATACAGGACTCATCACATTTTTTTTTTTTTTTTTTCCAAATGAAATTGTGACAGAGTAGATGAACTTGGTACTCAGCACTCGTCTCAACAGGTCTAATTCACGTCATTATGTTATTGGTTTGCTAGCATTTACAGAAGTACTGGTTTCATTTTGGTGCCCATTACGTCGACGGCGAGCTACCGGTCGATGGCGGAGGGTGTGTCAGTCGATCTCCAGCCAGGTATTAAAAAAATAGACCTAAAAATTAGCGATCATCAATTTTCACTGTGACGTGACTTTGTGTGTACCTTTCAGCATTAATGGTGCCTTCACAGATGTGTAAGTTACCAATGCCTCGGGCACTAATACACCCCCATACCATCACAGATGCTGGCTTTTCAACTTTGCGCCTATATATATTATGGTTATGGTTTGAGTTTATTTCGAACATTACAACATGAAGTTAAACATGCTTTTATGTTTAATATATAATATACAGTTTTTACAAATACAATATATACATATTATATATAATATATATATATATATATATATATATATATATATATATATATATATATATATATATATATATATATATATATATATATATATATATATATATATATATATATATATATACGAAGATTAGGTAGATCACTTCGACTTGGTCATTTGAAAAGTATCTTGCCTGCTAAGGGCACCCCTGAGTTAAATGTATTAAGTTAACTATTGCAAGATACTTACAAGGGGGTGGCGGCTCATCTTCATAAATGTTTGGGGCGGAGCCGCCAGGTCTCTCCTGGTTTTGTGAGGTTGATGATGTCATCACAGACAACATCAGAATATACTGACTGGTTTACACAAGCTATGAAAATTATATCAGTAGAAAAAACTGCATTTAGTTTAGATAATAATGAGTCATGTATTGGAATATGGGATCCATTATTTAAATGTGTTTTAACTATTAAATGAACCTAAAATATGACTTATTTTATCTTTGTGGAAAATATTGGACACAATGTGTTGTCAAGCTTATGAGATGCGATGCAAGTGTAAGCAACTGTGACACTAATGTTCATTTTTGTATTGTTTTTATTTAATTTTTTATAAATGACTGTGATGATAATGTCAATGAGGGATTTCTAATCACTGCTATGTTGGAATTCTTATTAATATTGATACTGTTTGTTTGACTACTTTTGGATTGTTTTGTGTCATGTTTGCAGTGTTGGGACTAACGCGTTACAAAGTAATGCGTTACTGTAATGCCGTTAGTTTCGGCGGTAACTAGTAATCTAACGTGTTATTTTTTATATTCAGTAACTCAGTTACTGTTACTACATGATGCGTTACTGAATTATTTTACGTTATTTTTTATGTAAAATCGGTTAGAAAACAGAAAATCTGAGTGTGTTTTATTGGAGCGATGCAGTGTCGTCCTTCTGATTCTTCTTGTGTCACAAGCCGGAGAAGAGAGACGCGCGCTCTGTGTGTGTCTGGGTGTGGGTGTGGGTGTGGGTGTGGGGAGGGAGGGGAGGGGGGTGTCTGATCATGGCGAAGCTTGAAACTTTGAAACTTTTATGAGTAAATTGTACAAATCAGTACATATTCCGTACAATTGACCACTAAATGGTAACACCCGAATACGTTTTTCAACTTGTTTAAGTCGGGGTCCACGTAATCAATTCATGGTAGCTGCAGTTGAGTTTGTCGAGCACAAAGAAAAGAACAATTTAGTTAAATGTAAGTTGTGTCTTGGATCAAAGATCCCATCTACTGCCCAAAACAGCAATTCAAATCTGCTGAAACACCTATAAAAGCAAGATGCTTCGACGAAGCTAGTAAAGAGAGACACAGACTCCGATGCCACTTCCCCTCCACCACCACCACTTAAGGATTAACTCTGCCTCTGCTCATCATTCAGCACTGAAGGTACACACTCTGTCAATTCTCTTATATACTCTTTCATTCTAGACTTCTAGAGTGTTTGATTATCACATCACTCTAAATGTATAGACTATAAAGTTCACAAACATAAAGAGGGATGCTAGTGGGCCAGGCCAATATTTCCTTTTCTCTAAACTAAAACTGGGCTTCAGACATGATTTTGTTTAAGAATTTCTTGAGAAAAAAACGCCTGGTTAGGCTTTGTGTATGTAGTGTGTGCCTTCCTTGGTTTACAGCTATGTTGTTATTATGCTGTTTGTTAATTATGTATGTTTTGTTGCAGCTATTTAAAATAGTTTTGTCAATTTGTTCTGGCCAGAAACAAATTGGCCTGACTGCCCGTTGCCGTGGGATGCAATATTCAAATTAATCTACAAAACTACTATTGATGTGCAAAATCGTTATTTTCAAATCAAAATTATTTATAACTTCCTACCCACGGGAAAAATGTTAAAAATATGGAATATGACATAGTCAGATGATTGCCGATTTTGTTGTCAGGAGCCTGAATCCACCCTACATTTGTTTTGGTATTGTCATATTGTGTCTTCGTTTTGGGTGGAAGTTGAAACAATGTGTTTAAAGATTGGTTTGTTTATGAAGCTTGATGTGGTTTCTGTTATTTTAGGAGAGTTCATTGACAGTCATGATTTAGTCAATTTAATTATAGTACTCGGTAAAAGGTTTATTTTTAAGGCCAAAAACAGATATTCACTTAGTATTTCTTTCTTTAAAACATTTATTCAGTATTTTTTAACTTTAGAAAATTATATGGTTGAAACGATAATGATGCCAAAAAACATAAAAAAAGATGGGAAGTCCTCAAAGGCTTATTTTGAAATCGTAATTTTGTTTATGTATGATATGCAATCTGTTGTTGTATTCCCTATTTTAAGTGTACATAAATGAAGGTATGTGTTGCTGAGTTCGACTTGGATGTGATCTGGACTGTACATGGGTGCTTAAGTTGAAAATGTATTTTTGTTTGTGGATTGTATGCAACCTGTTGTGTTCCCTGGTTTTCAGTGTACATGGGTGAAGGTGTGTGTTGCTGAGCCCGATCTGGACGTAATCTGAACTGGACCTGGTTTTAAGAACCCTTTTGAACAATCTGATTTCATTGACAACCCGGTCTGGTGAAGATAAGGTCCTTTGTTTGTTTTGTTTTGTTTTATTTTTTATTAAATTTTTTTAAATAACTTTTAATACTTTTTCTTGGATAGAAAAGAAAGTAAAGCAATATAAAAACAATTACATAAAAAAATAGTAATTAATGAAAATGTTAGTGGACCAGCAGCACACACAATCTTGTGTGCTCTAAAGACTGTATCCCTTGCAGACTGTATTATTCTATATTGTAGGAACCAGAAGTTTTTAATAACAGAAAGAGACAGCCCCTTTTGTGTAAATGAGTGTGGATGAGTGTGAATGGGGGATTGAGGGTTTTCTTGGGTTGATGCACTAATGGTAAGTGTATCTTGTGTCTGTTTTTATGTTGTTTAACCCTTGTGTGGTGTTCATATTGTTGTTACTCAGCCAGTGTTTGTGGGTCTGATGGACCCGTTGCATTTTGTGGCTTTTAATGCCTCACAATCAAACACTTTTATGTTAAAATACTGACTTATCCCAAATAACATCTGTAATGAAGTGCTTCGAGAGGCTGGTAAAGGAATATATTGTCTCCAGACTTCCCCCCACATTCGACCCATACCAGTTTGCTTATCGCCCTAACCCAGTGTTTCTCAAAGTGTGGGGCGCGCCCCACTGGTGGGGAATAGAGACATGCCAGGTGGGGCGCGAGGAACGGGAGGAAATTTCACTTTAATTTTTTTTTTTTAATTATATGCTTAGATTTTTTTTTTTACTATGCTTTCATTTTCTATACACACTGTAAATCACTGAAATCCGCTATATAAATAAATGAAAATTACTTATTTTTCCTGTAGGCTTTAAATTTCTAGGTAGGAGCGAAAGTTTGACAGACATAGCAACAGTAACTAATGGGGGTGGGGCTAAGCGGAACAAACTTTTGCGCGAATGGGTAGCAGGCTAATGTGTGGACCACAATTACACAAAATGGATACATTTGTGACTCGCACCTCAAAGGTCGTCGAGCCAGAGCCAGCGCCTGCAGAGAAACAAAAATCTGACGGGCCTAATCAACCAAAAAGAAAATATGATGAAGGGTATCTTGCTCTTGGATTCACGGCAGCGGTGGTGGGGGCAGAGGAGAGACCCCTGTGTGTTCTGTGTCTAAAACCGCTAGCATCAGACAGCATGAGACCCAACAAATTAAAGAGACACCTCGAGACCACACACCCCAATCACGTCAATAAGCCACTTGATTTATTTCAAAGAAAACTGGCAAGAGTACCGTCAACAGGAGAAGCGCATGGTAAAAGCTGCACCAGTAAACAGTAATGCTCAAATGGCTTCATATAGAGTTGCATACAGAATTGCTGAGCAGCTCATTCTCCCCGCTGCCATAGACATGGTGTCAGTCATGCTTGACGAGACAAGCGCAGCAAAATTAAAAGCTGTCCCACTATCAAACGACACAGTTGCGAGACGTATATGCGACATTGCAAGTGATCTTGAGGAACTGTGCAGTGCAAAACAGGCTCATTGCAGCCACTAATGCTGGAATACTGTAAAACTCATGTTCACTAGCTCTGTCTTGCCAAATGCATAGCTCCTCCTTTTTTTTTTTGCAAAGATTGCAAAGTGGCACTTTTATTTTATTTATTATTGAACTTGATGCAAGTTATTTGATTTATTATTGAACTTGATGCAAGTTATAACACTTTTATTTTATTTATTATTGAACTTGATGCAAGTTATTTGATTTATTATTGAACTTGATGCAAGTTATAACACTTTTATTTTATTTATTATTGAACTTCATGCAAGTTATAACACTTATTTGATTTATTATTGAACTTGATGCAAGTTATAACACTTTTGTTTTATTTATTATTGAACTTGATGCAAGTTATTTTATTTATTATTGAACTTGATGCAAGTTATACCACAGCTGCACAGTTATTTTATTTATTATTGAACTTGATGTTATTTTATGTTATTAAGTTTGAATGTATACAACTTGATGTTACTTGATGTTCAATACATTTGAAAATGTTAAGCTTGGCATTAGCGTTCTGTTGGGGCGATGGGGGCAAGTGGGGCTTGAAAACTCCCCTTTGTCCAAAGTGGGGGATGACAAAAAAAGTTTGAGAACCACTGCCCTAACCGCTCCACAGAGGACGCCATCTCCTCTGCACTCCACCTGAGCTTAGCACATCTGGAAGGAAAGGACACACACGTGCGGATGTTGTTTCTGGACTTCAGCTCGGCATTCAACACCATCACCCTGCAGCACTTGGTGAGCAAACTGGCCACCCTTGGATTCAGTACCCCCCTATGCAACTGGCTGCTTGACTTCCTCACAGACAGACCACAATCTGTGAGAGTGGGCAACAACACCTCCAGTGCCATCTCCCTGAGCACCGGCTCCCCCCAGGGCTGCGTCCTGAGTCCACTGCTGTTCACGTTGATGACCCATGACTGCTGCGCCAGGTCCACTACTAACCACATTGTGAAGTATGCGGACGACACAACAGTAGTGGGATTCATCCGTGACAACAACGACATGGACTACAGGGAGGAGGTGAAACATCTGGTTGACTGGTGCAGAACCAACAACCTGGTCCTGAACGTCAACAAGACCAAGGAGATCATTGTCGACTTCAGGAAGCACCAGTCCAGCCACGCTCCACTCTTCATCAATGGCACAGCGGTGGAGATGGTAAGCAGCACCAAGTTCCTGGGGGTGCAGATAACTGACAATATAACCTGGTCCCTACACACCAGAGCTCTTGTAAAAAGAGCTCAGCAGCGCATGCACTTTTGGCGTCGGATGAAAAATTAATTAATTGTATAATTTTTATTTTAATAAAAATCGAAAACGGGTCCCACAGACCCGAACACCACACAAGGGTTAAAATAAAATAAATAAATAAATAAAATAAATACATAAATACAATTGGCCTTTGAAACATATCTTTGTCTTTGTGTGTTGTATGTAGACCACATTGCTTAGCAGAGTTCAGTGATGCAAATGCATGTCAAGTTGATGACATGCATTTGATATATATATATATATATATCTATATATATATATATATATACATATACATATATATATATATATATATATATATATATATATATATATATATATATATATATATATATATATATATATATATATATATATATATATATATATATATATATATATATATAGACCACAGAACTTTCCACCAGAAGGTCTTATCTTTGTCCATGTGATGTCAGATGAAACAAAAATTTAAACTCAAGACAGCCATGACATTATGTTTTTTACAATTGTATGTAAACTTTTGATTGTGACTGTATACAGACACACACACACACACACACACACACACACACACACACACACACACATACATACATACATACATACATACATACATACATACATACATACATACATACATACATACATACATACATACATACATACATACATATATATATATATATATATATATATATATATATATATATATATATATATATATATATATATATATATATATATATATATATATATATATATATATATATATATACATATATATATATACAGTGTTGGGTTAGTTACTGAAAACCAGTAACTAGTTACAATTACTAGTTACTTAATTTCAAAAGTAACTCAGTTACTAACTCAGTTACTTACATCAAAAAGTAATGCGTTACTGTGAAAAGTAACTATTTAGTTACTTCTTTTTTTCTTCTTTTTTTTTAAAGCTCCCATTAATGCCCTTTTAGCCTTCATTTCAGTACTGTTATTGCACTGGAGAATAATACAATCTGTTGATCAACTTTGTGAATGATCGAGGGTTAGTTCTTTGTTTCTTTAGGTGGGTTTATTGTAGGCAGTTTTCATGAACGTCCACTCAGTGCGGCAACATCACACAACAACAACAGACACGTTTTGTCCTACCGTAAAGCAAGTCGTCTGCCGTAAACATCAATGTTGTGACACTCTCAAACAGGGCAACACTGCCATCTAGTGTACATGCATATATGACATCTCCCTTCTTTTCAAGTTATATCAAATAACTGCAAAGTGTATCTTAACAGGTAATAATAGCTGAATTGAAATGAACAATATTACAATTGTGATGCCACATCATTGTCTAATACTTTCAAACCGCAAGTGGGCTATGTAACAGTAAATTCAAATCTGTAAAAATAGGTCTTAGTTGCAAACAACTCAAAGTGTACTTCCTTTGTCGCAATAAAAATGGAAGCAATTACTCTTATCAAAATGTACAGAAGCTACATAACTGTTACACAAATGTTCCGTAAAACATAACTCAATGTGCATTCTCAAAGTAAACAGATGATTGTGTCATCTCTCTTCTTCTTCTTCCCCCCCCCAAAGGCCATAGGTGTTTTGTTTTTTTTTGTTTGTTTTTTTCACCCCATTGTCCAATGTGAAACACCCAAAACACTTTTCTCTACAAGTCCAGTTTAGCGGCTGGCTTACTGACACGGCCAGACCTGGTCAAAACATGTCCTGGTGTTTGTGTTGGGGTTGTCAGCTCACTTGGATTTGGGCAGCTATCCTCTGTAACGGTGGCACACAGTGATTGAGAAATCATCCCACCACTCTCATTGGTGTGCACAGGTGGGGTAGTCTTTTCCGGCTCGGGGATTGGTTGTGCCCGAAGATGAAGTCTGTTACGCCGTAGCACTGCTCCTCCCTGTGTATTGACGATATAAGATCTCAGAGTAATATTTTCTTTTGAGACAACTGCTGGCGTCTTCCAAGATTTTTCGTTGTCCAGCTTGATGTAGACATTATCTCCCGGCTGTAGAGCAGGAAGATGTCTGGCACCATGACGGCGATTGTAATAGAAGGCTTGTTTAGTCTTCTCTTTAGCATCCTTTTGCTTGACAGTCTTTCTGTTGGGCCATTTAGGTTGCAGATTTTTCTCGAGCGTAGGGAGAGTTGTTCGGATCTTCCTCCCCATCAGCAGTTCTGCTGGGCTAACTCCTGTGGTAGTGCAGGGAGTCGAACGATAGCACATGAGAGCTATCAGTGGATCGTCCTGTCGGAGGATTCTCTTTGCTGTCTGCACTGCTCTTTCTGCATGTCCGTTTTCTTGAGGGTGGTGAGGACTAGACGTAATGTGTCTGAAGTCCAGTTGTCGCGCCACCTCCTGGAATTCCGCACTGGAAAATTGAGGTCCGTTGTCACTCACCACCTCGTCCGGGATACCAAACCTAGCGAAGGTTGCTTTCAGTCTCTGAATAACCTGAGCGCTGGTTGTTGATGGTAGATGCAGGATTTCCAGGTACCGTGAATAGTAATCAGATATCACCAGATAATCGTGCTTGTTGTGTTCGCAAAGGTCAAGAGCTATTCGTTTCCATGGACGGTCTGGCAGGGGTGTGGACATGAGCGGCTCCTTCTGCTGAGCTCGCTTCTGCTCCTGACAGGTCCTGCACGACTTTACAATGTTCTTAAGTCCTACAGAGAGTCCTGGCCACCAAACCGATGTTTTGGCCCTTTCTCTGCACTTTGTGAGCCCTTGATGTCCATCGTGTATTTTCTGCAAAATATCTGCTCTTAATAACTTTGGAATAACAATTCTGTTTCCTCGTGTGACCAAGCCATCAGCTTCTGATAGTTCATTTTTCACTTTTAGAAAGTCTCTGGCACACGGTGGGACATTAGCAATGTGTTCTGGCCATCCTGACCTGATTAGTTTGATGACAGCCTGTAGCTGGCTGTCGGCCATTGTTGCTGTCCTGATGCTCTCCATTCTGGTTGGAGATGCTGGGATGCCCTGCATCACTGTGGCTACGTAGCACGCCACCTCATCCTGAGTGTCAGTCTCTCCTTTTGTGTGCGTTTGTGGGCTACGAGACAGGGCATCTGCAACTACAAGAGTTTTCCCTGGCACATATTCTGCTACCGGTTTGTACCTCAGGATTATCATCAGTAACCGCTGACATCTTAAAGGAACATTGTCCAGACTTCTATTGTTGACAAGCGGTACTAACGGTTTGTGATCGGTCTCAAGCCTGAACT
The DNA here is from genome assembly GCF_033978785.1 of Entelurus aequoreus. Classification (NCBI taxonomy): domain Eukaryota; kingdom Metazoa; phylum Chordata; class Actinopteri; order Syngnathiformes; family Syngnathidae; genus Entelurus; species Entelurus aequoreus. Next base: position 54,836,225 of record NC_084736.1, read on the forward strand.
GATCCAAGCCGCAAACATACTTGTCAAATTTTTCACAGGCCCATACACCAGCCAGACACTCTTTCTCGATCTGGGCGTAACGTGTTTCGGCTTCAGTGAGACGTCTGGAGCAGTAGGCTACTGGCTTCCACTCCTCTCCATGGAGTTGGAGCAGTACGCCCCCCAGGCCATAACTACTGGCGTCGGCGGACACAGCTGTGGGCTTAGCAACATCGTAGAAGGAAAGAACCGGTGCTGTGGTCAGCATCTCCTTAATGTTCTCAAATGCTGCCTGCTGTGTGTGGCTCCAGGTCCAGATGTTCCTGCTTTTCAAAAGCTCATATAATGGTCGACCTATTGTAGATAGGCTAGGAACATACCTCCCCAGGTAGTTCACCATGCCCAGAACTCTTTTAAGCTCCTGGACATTTCTTGGTGGGGCAAGCTGTCGAATGGCCTCAACTTTGTCAGGGTCGGGTCTGACCCCTGACTGATCGATGAGGTGTCCCAAAAAACGTAGTTGGCTTTGTCTGAGGGAGCATTTGTCTTTATTGAGCTTCAGGCCTGCTGATTCAACGCGTTGAAGTACCTTTTCAAGTATAATGTCATGCTGTTCCATCGAGGTCCCATAGACCAGGATGTCGTCCATAAAAACTTCAACACCTTCCAGCCCTTGCAGCGTCTCCAGCATTTTTCTCTGGAAGATTTCCGGTGCACTTGTGATCCCGAATGGTAATCTCTTAAAACAGTATCTGCCAAACGGTGTAATAAAAGTTGTTAGCTTGCAGCTGTCTGAGTGCAGCGGGATCTGCCAGAACCCACTCGCAGCATCAAGAGAGGAGAACACCGTTGCTCCACTGAGCTTGGCCGTGATCTCATCCGAGGTAGGTATAATATAACGCTCTCTTTTGACTGAATCGTTAAGCCGTTTCAAGTCCACACATATCCTGGCTTTGCCAGTGTTCTTCTTCAGAACAGGTACCATTGGTGCACACCATTCAGTTGGCTGTGTTACTGGCTCTATGATGCCGTTATACTCCATCCTGTGTAGTTCATCTTTGACTTTTTGTAAAATTGGGAAGGGCACACGTCGTGCGGAATGAACAGCATACGGTTGGGCACCATCTTTCAGCTGTATTCTAACTGGTTCAGTGTTTAGTGTGCCATGCTCACCGTAAGCTTGCTGATGTCCTGTGGTGGTGTGTGTCACTTCGTCGACTCGTCGCACCAAGTTCATTCTTACTGAAAGGGACCGGCTGAGTAGTTTGTTGACACTACTGCCGCGCACCACGTATGCTTTAAAGGGGTAATCCTTCCCTTTGTAGCTAACTGTTGCTTTAAATCGGCCCAGACACAACAGTTCACCTCCTGGGCTGTCCAGAGGAATGTCAGCGGGTTCCAGTGCTCTCAGTGGGGTGAGTGTGTGAAACGCATCCTCACTTATTACACTGACATCAGCTCCTGTGTCAATTTTAAATTCCATTGGGATGTAATCCACCTGTAGTTGAACAGTCCACTGTTCTTTCTCATCTCCACAGCACACTGAACCTAAGAAATAGGATGTCTGTTCAACATGCCCACTTTCTGTGACTTCATTCACTGACTTGTTGCTGTTGCGACACAATCTGGCCCAATGTCCGATTTTATGGCAGTTATGGCAAGTAGCTTTTCTTGCAGGGCATTTTCCCTCTCTGCCATGCTCAGCTTTCCCGCATTTTCCACATTTATTTTCATTCCCCCATTTTCTGTCTTTTGTCTTGCCTTGTTGTTGTTTCCAATGATGTTGTTGTTTGTAACGCACCTCCTGTACTGATCCCATCTTGTCTCCCTGCAGGTTTACTTGTGCCGCAACCTCCTCTGACTGCCTGACGGTCTGTATTGTCAGTGCGAGCGTTAGGTCCGCCATTAGCTGTAGCCTGCGTGAGAGCTCCTTGTCAATTATCCCGACAACAATACGGTCGCGGATATTTTCATCCCGGCAGGCACCGAACTCACAGTGCTCTGACAGATCGTACAGGGATCTGATAAAACACTCTGCCTTCTCCCCAGGCCGCTGGACACGCTGGTGAAAACATGCTCTCTCATGGATAATATTCCTCCTCGGGAAAAAATACTCGTCAAACTTTTTCACCACGCGGTCAAAGTTGTTTCTATGTCCGTCTTCGGCAAAGGTGAACGATTTATATATATTTTCTGCTTCGTTGCCCATTGCATAAATCAGGCAGCTCACCTGCACGTCACCATCCTCATTGTTGAGTTTCGTTGCGAGTCTGTATCGCTCAAAGCGCTGTCTCCAGTCGAGCCATTCCGTCGGCTTGTCAAAGGCAAAACTCGCTGGGGGATTAAACTTCGCCATGTCGTCTATTTCCGTCTTAAATTCAACTTTCTGACTCACGGACCACTTCTGACACCATGTGAATGATCGAGGGTTAGTTCTTTGTTTCTTTAGGTGGGTTTATTGTAGGCAGTTTTCATGAACGTCCACTCAGTGCGGCAACATCACACAACAACAACAGACACGTTTTGTCCTACCGTAAAGCAAGTCGTCTGCCGTAAACATCAATGTTGTGACACTCTCAAACAGGGCAACACTGCCATCTAGTGTACATGCATATGTGACAAACTTGACATGCATTTGTATCTTCCTTTTAACATAATTAATGAAAAACAGTGCAACATAAAAAGGCATTTCTCCTTTCTTTAAACTTAGACCAATGACCATTAATAAAAAAACAACTGAAAGTGCAACATAAGAAGGCACATCATCTTCCTTGAAACATACATAGTGAAATAAAGCCTGACATCTGGAGTGATGCTGCTGTCTTCCACACTTGGAGTCATGGATTGTAGAGTCCTTGTTTTCAGTGGCAGGATCATTGACACAGATGGTGAAGTTTCAGTGCTCAGTAGAGATGTAACACTTTTGAGGGGTTTAAGCACCTGGAGGACCTCCTCTGCCACTCTCACATCATCATCAGACAGGGTGATGGTGTCTTTGACATTTTTCTTCAGGGTCATGTGGGTCAATGCAGAGATTATATAGCTGCCTGCTGCTGCAACATATCATAAGTGGAGTTCCACTTCGTTGGGACATCATGTATGAGCTTTATGAGTAGGCAGCTTTAGCATTTCTTGCTTTGTCTTAAGTACATGAGCAGCTGTTGTGCTAGGAAACTTTCCTGATCCATCCTATTGACTGAGATGTGATGCCAAATTCACTACATGTGCAAAGCACCTACCTGTGGTCCCAGTCCTGCCTCATTCACTGCAATTATTTGATTTTTGGCATTATCACTTGTGACTGGGATATCTTTATCTTCCATTCCTCCACTCCTTGTGTCAGTACCTGCGCAAGGTGACTCTCGTAGAGGGGGCGTGTCTTCTCATCTCCCAGTCTGCTGTGATTAAGTGAGCGCTTATCGTCACATTGTTTCCCTGGACGTCCACCAGTCTGTCGTGAGCGCAACAGATGATGCTCTGAATAGTTCATCCACAACTTTTTTCTTCTCCTGCTCATAAAGATCTGGCACAAACTTATCGCTGAAGTGGGTGCGCGACGGGATGTCGTAACGTGGCTCAAGCACGTTCAGCATGTGTTTAAAAGCCTCGTTTTGCACAACGGAGTCTGCACCTATAAACACACCGATTGAATGGCGCGGGGCGTTCAAGCTCCTCCGTTACTCCGCTCGCCATGACCACGCTGTGTGTGGACTGAACGTGCATGCGAACAACTTTTTTGTTTTGTTTTATATATCAAACCGCGGATCACGTGTGTGCCTCCCCTTCCCATACCCACACCCAGACACACACACACGGCTCTTTTCTTCTCTCCACCTTGTGACAGGGGAAGATTTAGAAGAACGACACCGTAGCGCATCTGTTTCTAGCCGATACTACATAAAAAATTACGTAAAAATAACGCAGTAACGCATCATGTAGTAACGGTAACTGAGTTACTGAATATAAAAAAATAACGCGTTAGATTACTAGTTACCGCCGAAACTAACGGTGTTACAGTTACTTTGTAACACGTTAGTCCCAACACTGTATATATACATATTTATATATGTATATACATACATATATATATATATATATATATATATATATATATATATATATATATATATATATATATATATATATATATATATATATATATATATATATATATATATATATATATATATACATACACTACCGTTCAAAAGTTTGGGGTCACATTGAAATGTTCTTATTTTGGAAGGAAAAGCACTGTACTTTTCAATGAAGATAACTTTAAACTAGTCTTAACTTTAAAGAAATACACTCTATACATTGCTAATGTGGTAAATGACTATTCTAGCTGCAAATGTCTGGTTTTTGGTGCAATATCTACATAGGTGTATAGAAGCCCATTTCCAGCAACTATCACTCCAGTGTTCTATTGGTACAATGTGTTTGCTCATTGGCTCAGAAGGCTAATTGATGATTACAAAACCCCTGTGCAATCATGTTCACACATCTGAAAACAGTTTAGCTCGTTACAGAAGCTACAAAACTGACCTTCCTTTGAGCAGATTGAGTTTCTGGAGCACCACATTTGTGGGGTCAATTAAACGCTCAAAATGGCCAGAAAAAGAGAACTTTCATCTGAAACTCGACAGTCTATTCTTGTTCTTAGAAATGAAGGCTATTCCACAAAATTGTTTGGGTGACCCCAAACTTTTGAACGGTAGTGTGTATATATATATATATATATATATATATATATATACACATTTTGTACCAGTACCAAAATGCATTTCTATACTTTTCGATACTTTTCTAAATAAAGGGGACCACAAAAAATTGCATTATTCTGGTGGGTGTTTCAGTGTTATAACTTCACCTTTATCGTTAGTTTTTAGGCCAAAGTGCGTCCATTCTCCCTTTTTCTGTCCAAACACTGTGTCTGCTTGTAAGTACTCCGTTATTGTGCGCTGCCGAAGATGCTCTCCTGCTCGTAAACCAGCAATGACACGCAGTGACGACGACGGGGGGGTGGTGGACCGGTACTTTTTAGAAGCGGTATAGTACCGAATATGATTCATTAGTATTGCGGTACTATACTAATACCGGTATACCGTACAACCCTAATATACACACATACACACACATATATATATATATATATATATATATATATATATATATATATATATATATATATATATATATATATATATATATATTATACACACATATATACACCACATATTTAAAAAATGTATACATATATGTGTATGTACATATACACGGTAGATCACCTCGAATTGATCATTTGAAAAGTAGCTCGCCTGCTAAAAAAGTGTGGGCACCCCAGCACAAAATTAACAAAAATTGCTACGGTTGATTATTTCTATTCGTATTGGTTCAAATGTGAACGGTACCCATCCCTACTTGCATGATAGTCAATGATACTTAAAATGTGCATGTGGCTTGAACTTGAACCAATGACTTATATTTCCTTTATTTCCTAAAAAAACATAATTCCACAATACCAGCAAAGCGTACATTCACTAGTATCTCAGAAGTGCTCGCCCTTACAAGTTCTGCATTGCATTGGTCCATGTTTGTCCCCACCATGTCTGTGTGGTGTGAAACAATGTAATGCAATATAGTGCATCATTTAACTTTGTTGTATAAACGAAAAGACATTACAGTAAGAGATGGGGTATTCCAGTCTGGGTTTCTGCTGACTAAAAATAATTGAATTTGAAAGAACAAATCAAAACTTTTGTTCCAGCGCAGGGTCATTAATATTCTTAGCTTGATAACACACGGCTTTGAAGCAGCCTCGCCACTCAAGGTCCAAATTAGAAATAATGTCCTCCCTGATACTGTTCACTTTTTTTTTCCCCCTTTCTTGCGCAATCATATATCTACAAACTCTAAATTAGTGACCTACAATCAGTCTATTAGGTGGGTTATGCCACTATCTTGTCCAGTAATTGGTCCTGAAGGTGAAAGTTTTCTGGGTATCATCAGTGCTGTGACCACCATGGGTCCTGGGAAACAGATGTGTGAACACTTATTTAGTGAATAAGTGAATTATATTTATATAGCACTTTTCTCTAGTGACTCAAAGCGCTTTACATAGTGAAACCCAATATCTAAATTACATTTAAACCAGCGTGGGTGCCACTGGGAGAAGGTGGGTAAAGTGTCTTGCCCAAGAACACAACGGTAGTGACTAGGATGGCAGAAGCGGGGATCGAACCTGGAACCCTCAAGTTGCTGGCACGGCCACTCTACTAACTGAGCTATGCCGCCCCACACTTATGAAAAAAAGTGTAGTTCAATGCCTTATTGAGTCCTCTATGCTGGCTTGAAGGGGAACTGAACTTTTTTAATTTTAGCCTATCATTCACGATCCCTATGTGAAACAAAAATACATATATTTTTCGTTTTTGTGTGCATTTTAAGTCGTAAAATATGGCTAATATGAAGTGGCTAACAAAGCAGCGACTAAGAGTACTCTATTCCTCCCATGAAGCCCTCTAGAAACATCCAAAAACCACCAACAATACTTAATTTACATGTCTTGACCTGAATATTAACCGAGTATTAGGGATTTTGTTATTATAAGTGCTAACGCAAAAAGGTATTTTTAGTGGCGCCGTGATCACGGAGGGCTAACTAGCTGACACAGCTATTGATACACTGAGCTGCTGCTGCATCACCTCTGAGTTGGTGAAAGTTAATTCTAGATTATAGGAGTGTGGGAAAAAATCGATTCGAATTCAAATCTCCATTCTCATGTTGTATGATTCAGTATCGATTCTCAGTTTTCAAAAATCTATTTTCTTCCCCCGCTCCCGGCAATGTGTATGTGCCTTCTGGGCTACCGTAGGTATTACGCAATAAGCAGCGTGGCAACCTGGTGGCTAGCTACTAAGGGGAGTGTAGTGTTGTTGTGTTGGCGCTAAAATGCAGGTAGAAGAAAAAGAAACCGAGCAGCCTAAAGAAGAAATACAACCACCTCTGCAGACTTTGAAAGCAAACGTTTGGAGACACTTTGGATTTTACCGTGACAAGAAAGGGCTTGACATGACTCATGCAATTTGCAGACTTTGCAATGCTAAAGTGAAGTATTTGGGGAATACTTCAAATCCCCGTGCTCACTTGGACAGACACCAGCCAGAGTTATCAGAGGAAAAGGATCATCCACTAACAACACCGGCAGCTGATCAACACACACTTCACCACTTTACAAAATGACCACCCAGTTCTGAACGGGCAAAGAAAATAACCAGATCCATCGCTTGTTTCATTGCAAAAGACCTGCGACCATACAGCGCAGTGGAGAGAGAAGGCTTCAGGTTCATGATCAAAACTATTGAGCTACGGTATGACATCCCATCACACTCGGTTTTTACAGACAATGTTGTACCTTCACTTTACAGAGAGACAAAGCTAAAAGTGGGGTTAGCTGTGACTAAAGCTAGCAGAGTAGCTCTTACCTGTGATCACTGGACCTCTAGGACCTAGACTGGGGTAGATCCTGCTAAAATCCTATGTATTGAACGAATAGAGAATCGTTTTGAATCGGAAAAATATCGTTTTTGAATCGAGAATCGAGTTGAATCGAAAAAAAAATCGATTTATAATCGAATCGTGACCCAAGAATCGATATTGAATCGAATCATGGGTCACCCAAAGATTCGCAGCCCTACTAGATTATACAAAAGTAAATCATGCCTCTCACCTGGATAGTAGAAGGATGTGGCCATTAACTATTTCATGTATTCATTTTAGAATTTAGACTGTGTTGTTGAATGTAACTTTTCATCTCGTTGTACATGCCAAATATAGATACAATATAGATACTGGACACAATTAACCCCACACTCTTGCAACTACAGTACCATAAAATGGGCAGAAGAATCAGGCTTTTGAAACAATAGAATGAATATTTTGGTGAAAAAACCCTCCATGAAATGAAGCTGGGAGCTCATGCTGACCCAACACCGCGTATGACATGTCGCTCCTACTTTTCATTTGTCCGCGCACAAAAACGGGTCACAGTCGCTCGTGGCATTGCGAGCGTTCAGTCAAGCCCCTGTCTTGCCACTTCTCGCTTAATTAGCCCGTCACTGAGATAACACGCGAGAGTCAGCGCTTCTGGCGTTGATATACGGCGCCATGCAGAGGCATTGTCGCGCCTCGGAGCCAGACTGTGGCGGAGCAATAGAAGGAGACAGTGAGAGTTGTTATTAATGAGGTCACTATAATGTGAATTAATGTGCGAGTGCACAACAGTCTTTAAAGGTTAGACTGTTGCCAGTGGAGGGGAGGGAAGGAGGAATGCAACATCTTTAAAGGTCAGCATATGTGCCTGTTGAGTGTTTATTACTGCACTCTATTGATTTAGTGATGCTGATGACCAAGGTGAAAATGATGATGGCAAAGATGATGACCTAATAAAATGAGAGGGAGCTCATCTAACGTCTGGAGAAGTTAAGAGTTTAGTTACTATGGAGCAGAGGTGTCCACACTTTTTCAGCAGGCAAGCTACTTTTTAAATGACCGCGTCAAGGTTATCTGCCTCATACATTTGTATTTATTCATTTATTTAGTTTGCCGTGCTTGTTCACATGTTAAAGGTGTACAATATACATGCATGTTTAACACATACTGTATATATTCCTATATTCCCTTCTTTCATGCAGACACTAATATAAGTTGGTGTATTACCTGATCCTGATGACTTGCATTGAATGGAATCAGACAGTAGTGCTGATTGATTGATTGATTGATTGAAACTTTTATTAGTAGATTGCACAGTACAGTACATAGTCTGTACAATTGACCACTAAATGGTAAAACCCGAATAAGTTTTTCATCTTGTTTAAGTCGGGGTTCAGTTAATCAATTCATGGTACAAATATATACTATCAGCATAATACAGTCATCATACAAGTTAATCACCAGAGTATATACATTGAATTATTTACAATCCAGGGGGTGGGATGTGGAGGTGTTTTTTTTTTTTTGGGGGGGGGTCTGTGTTAGATCGGAATCTGGAAGTAGTTTGACATGTACTTCGGTATCAGGGAGGTGTAGCAAATTTTATAGACTCGGCTCAGTGATATTTGTTTTACTCTGTCCTCCACCCTGAGCCAGCCCACTTTGGAGAAGTGATGACGTCCACATTTTCCATTTTACATTGTGGAGGAGAAAAAGTTAAAAGTTAAAGTACCACTGATAGTCACACACACACTAGGTGTGGTGAAATTACTCTCTGTATTTGACCCATCCCCTTGTTCCATCCCCTGGGAGGTGAGGGGAGCAGTGAGCAGCAGCGGTGGCCGCGCTCGAGTATCATTTTGGTGATTTAACCCCCAATTCCAACCCTTGATGCTGAGTGCCAAGCAGGGAGACAATGAGTCCCATTTTTATAGTCTTTGGTATGACTTGGCCGGGGTTTGAACTCACGACTTACCGATCTCAAGGCGGACACTCTAACCACAAAAAAGTCCTCCTTTCTGTCCAATACCACATGAAAGTGGTTGCTTTTTGGCATCTTATTTGTCCAGCTTCCATACTCCTTTTTATACACTTTACAAGAAATACATTGGCGGCAAACTCCGTAGTTTGCCGCCAATGTATATACATATATACATATGTATATATATATATATATATATATATATATATATATATATATATATATATATATATATATATATATATATATATATATATATATATATATATATATACAGTATATATATATATATATATATATATAAGACGGAGGAGGACCCAGGCCCGGACACTCCCCACAGTGCCTGGAACCTCCAAGCACCACCGGCGCAACCCCGGGGCAGACCGTCGGAGGGGGGACGCGTGGCGTGGAGCGCTACCTGGACACAAGTCGAGGGACTGATCACCCTCGGCTGGGTCGCCCGGGAGAGGGTGTTTGATTAAGACCCGAAACACCCTATGACCCCGGGAGAATCACTGATGATGTGTCCAGGTTGCACCGTAAGGTGTATTTATGAAACCGATGTATATACAGTATATACAGAGATGGGTAGTAAAGCGCTACATTTACTCCGTTACTTCTACTTGAGTAACTTTTGGGATAAATTGTACTTCTAAGAGTAGTTTTAATGCAACATACTTTTACTTGAGTATATTTATAGAGAAGAAATGCTACTTTTACTCCGCTCCATTTATTTACATTCAGCTCGCTACTCGCTACTGATTTTTATCGATCTGTTAATGCATGCTTTGTTTGTTTTGGTTTGTCAGACAGACCTTCAAAGTAGGATCTATCACATGCCTGCGTTTCACCAATCACATGCAGTTACTGGTGACGTTTGACTCCGTTTCACCAATCAAACAGAGCCAGGCGGTCACATGATTAACAAGCTTAACCTTACATGAACTCAACAAAGCACATCGCGGTAAGTAACGTTAGTAGATATTTTGGCTGTCACCTTAGGCTGAGCTATAGCTTCCCTGCTTTAATCACTGTCAAATGTACATCGTGTGGGGACATTTATTAATGTACTGCAGCCTCATAGACACACAAACACACACACACACACACACACACACACACTCGCAGTCGCACGCACACACACACACACACACACACGCATGCATAGAAACACCAATCAGTGTGTTCCCAGATGCAGCCCACACCTATCAGTTTATGGTTTGCGTAAAGGCTAACTTTTATTTTCCTTTGTAATCTCTGCCTACTGAGCCTATGGTGCTGTTAAGTTATTGTGGCTCAATTTGCCTTAATTTTTTTTAATGTTAATGTATTATTATTTAATATATATTATTGTTTGCTCTTGAACGCATCATAATTATCCCCTCAACTCCCCCCAAAATGGATTAACTCGCTGGAATAAAAAAGACAAAATAACATACATCCATAAACGCGGATGCATATGAAAAAGTGCAATATATTTATCTGTACGGTAACCTATTTATTTATTTATACCTGCACCTTATTGCTTTTTTATCCTGCACTACCATGAGCTAATGCAACGAAATTGTGTTCTTATCTGCGTGGCGAAGTTGGTAGAGTGGCCGTGCCAGCAATCGGAGGGTTGCTGGTTACTGGGGTTCAATCCCCACCTTCTACCATCCTAGTCACGTTCGTTGTGTCCTTGGGCAAGACACTTCACCCTTGCTCCTGATGGGTGCTGGTTAGCGCCTTGCATGGCAGCTCCCTCCATCAGTGTGTGAATGTGTGTGTGAATGGGTGAATGTGGAAATACTGTCAAAGCGCTTTGAGTACCTTGAAGGTAGAAAAGCGCTATACAAGTATAACCCATTTATCATTTATCATTTATCTGTACTGTAAAGTTCAAATTTGAATGACAATAAAAAGGAAGTCTATAAGTCTAAGTCTAAGTTTTAGTTGCTTAAAAGATATCCCTGGCTCTGAATTTGCTCATTGCTATTTTTATGTTTTTGTGCATTATTTGTTGCCGTCATCAGTTACTCAGTACTTGAGTAGTTTTTTCACAACATACTTTTTACTTTTACTCAAGTAAATATTTGGGTGACTACTCCTTACTTTTACTTGAGTAATAAATCTCTAAAGTAACAGTACTCTTACTTGAGTACAATTTCTGGCTACTCTACCCACCTCTGTATATATATATATTTATACATATATATATGGGAAAACCTTTATTTTTAGACAATATGATTTGCCTGAGCGGCTAGGAGACACCGAGAGTAACAAGCGTTAGAAAATGGATTAGAAAGGACAGATTTTAAAAACTAATCATTTAAAAAAATTAAAAACCATTTTTTTTTTAACTTGGGACTTCCCGCGGGCTGGATTTTGGACGCTGGCGGGCCGTAGTTTGGGGACCCCTGGTTTAATCTGTTAGGGCCGCTTGTCGTCACCTGTCACTCACAGTTGCAATGCAAAACCCTCCAGAACAAATAGTTATGTTTATTTTGTTCACAGTTCAGATTGGATTTCATTTTGTGTGCGGCATAGATTGTCTGTGCGCAGAGCACGCGTGAGGAGTGCGCAATTGCGCAGGCGCACACCTCAGAGGGAATGTTGCTACAGATTACTCAAAAACAATGTTATTTATGGGAAATGACTGCCAGATTCATTTTCATGAACAAATAGTACCTACAGGAAAGAAAACTTGCTAATGAAATGAATGCTGTGGTCTAGTGTTGTCCCAATACCAATATTTTGGTACCGGTACCAAAATTATTCCGATACTTTTCTGTACTTTTCGATACTTTTCTAAATAAAGGGAACCACAAAAAATTGCATTATTGGCTTTATTTTAACAAAAAATCTTACGGTATATTTAAACATATCTTTCTTATTGCAACTTTGTCCTTGAATAAAATAGTGAACACACAAGACAACTTGTCTTTTAGTAGTAAGTAAACAAACAAAGGCTCCTAATTAGTCTGCTGATGTATGCAGTAACATACCAGTAACAGAGCTTCAACTCAAGGTCTACTTGCATTACCACAACCAAGAACTATTTCAATGAAAAGCACTGTTGTATACAGAGGCATTTCATTATGAAATACTCTTCATTTAAATATTAGGACTATCCCCCGTAAAAAAGCATATAAGAAACATGTAAAGTAACTTTTTAGACTTAAGAGTTAATCTTTCATGTTATCAGTTTCAGAACTTTTTTTTCTCTTTTCTTTTTTCTCTTTCCCTTTTTCCTTTCTTTTATTGGAACTGGATGTGTGTATGTTCTGTAACTGGATCTGTGTACTGTTATTTTATTTTATTATTTTGAAAATGTTGTTTTTCTTTTCCTTTTTCCTTTCTTTTATTTGTAATTGGATTTGTGTATGTTTTGTGTCTGGATCTGTGCATTATTATTTTATTTTGAACTTTTGAAAATGACCAAGACTAGCCTGGCGTTTGTGCGTCAGCTAATGGGGATCCTCAATGAACAATAAACAATATTGTGTCATTTATCATTCTATTATTTTGTCAAAATTATTAAGGACAAGTGGTAGAAAATTGATTATTAATCTACTTGTTCATTTACTGTTAATATCTGCCTACTTTCTCTTTTAACATGTTCTATCTACACTTCTGTTAAAGGCCTACTGATTTTTTTTTTTATTATTTAAACGGGGATAGCAGATCCATTCTATGTGTCATACTTGATCATTTCGCGATATTGCCATATTTTTGCTGAAAGGATTTAGTAGAAAACATTGACGATAAAGTTCGCAACTTTTGGTCACTGATAAAAAAAGCCTTGCCTGTACCGGAAGTAGCGTGACGTCGCAGGTTGAAAGGCTCCTCACATTTCCCCATTGTTTACACCAGCAGCGAGAGCGATTCTGACCGAGAAAGCGACGATTACCCCATTCATTTGAGCGAAGATGAAAGATTTGTGGATGAAGAACGTGAGAGTGAAGGACTAGAGTGCAGTGCAGGACGTATCTTTTTTCGCTCTGACCGTAACTTAGGTACAAGGGCTAATTGGATTCCAAACGTTCTCCTTTTTCTATTGTGGATCATGGATTTGTATTTTAAACCACCTCGGATACTATATCCTCTTGAAAATGAGAATTGAGAACGCGAAATGGACATTCACAGTGACTTTTATCTCCACGACAATACATCGGTGAAGCACTTTAGCTACGGAGCTAACGTGATAGCATCGTGCTTAAATGCAGATAGAAACAAAATAAATAAGCCCCTGTCTGGAAGGATAGACAGCAGATCAACAATACTACTATCAGGAGACACCGAACCAAACACTGGACCTGTAACTACACGGTTAATGCTGTGCCGCCTGTCGAAGCCTAGCAATGCTGTTGCTAACGACACCATTGAAGCTAACTTAGCTACGGGACCTCGTCAGAGCTATGATAAAAACATTAGCGCTCCACCTACGCCAGCCCTCATCTGCTCATCAACACCCATGCTCACCTGCGTTCCAGCGATTGACGGCGCGACGAAGGACTTCACCCGATCATCGATGCGATCGCCGGCTAGCGTCAGATAGCGCATCTGCTATCCTCAAAGTCCTCCTGGTTGTGTTGCTGCAGCCAGCCGCTAATACACCGATCCCACCTACAGCTTTCTTCTTTGCAGTCTCCATTGTTCATTAAACAAATTGCAAAAGATTCACCAACACAGATGTCTAGAATACTGTGGAATTTTGCGATGAAAACAGAGCTGTTTGTATTGTGATACAATGTGTCCGAATACTTCCGTTTCAACCATTGACGTCACGCACAAACGTCATCATACATAGACGTTTTCAACCGGAAGTTCCCCGGGAAATTTAAAATTGCACTTTATAAGTTAACCCGGCCATATTGGCATGTGTTGCAATGTTAAGATTTCATCATTGATATATAAACTATCAGACTGTGTGGTAGGTAGTAGTGGGTTTCAGTAGGCCTTTAAAATGTAATAATCACTTATTCGTCTGTTGATTGGATACTTTACATTAGTTTCGGATGATACCACAAATTTGGGTATCAATCCAATACCAAGTGGTTACAGGATCATACATTGGTCATATTCAAAGTCCTCATGTGTCCAGGAACATATTTCCTGAGTTTATAAACATAATATACATTTTTTAAAAACAAAAGAAGATGTTGTGATGCCAAAAAATATCGACGTAATCATAGTAGTATCGACTAGATACGCTCCTATACTTGGTATCATTAGAGTGGATGTCAGGTGTAGATCCACCCATGGCGTTTGTTTACATTTTGATGCCGGTGAGCTACGGTGTGTAGTGAACCATGTTTAGCTATTCCTCGTCCTGCAGTGATAATGGTACATGTAAGAAACTTACTTTATTTGTCGCCATGGAGGCCAGGATTTTTGATTTAGAAGTAGCTAAAACACTGCTGACTGGAGATGGACTTTAGCCGCTAGCTAGCTAGCCATGTCTTACAGCACTTCTTCCTGAGGGTGTTTCAGTGTTATAACTTCACCTTTATCTTTAGTTTTTAGACCAGCATGCGTCCATTGACCCTTTTCTGTCTACACACTGTGTCTGTTTGTAAGTACTCTGTGTGTGTGCGCTACCGAACATGCTTGTCTGCTCGTAAACCAGCAATAACACGACGTGACGACGACGGGGGACGGGGACGGGGGGGGTACTTTTCAGAGGCGGTATAGTACCCAATATGATTCATTAGTATCGCGGTACTATACTAATACCGGTATACCGTACAACCCTACTGCGGTCCTTAAAGCATTCACACTGTGCCTGTTTAGCAAGAGCTTACATCCAGCATTGACTTGGACTGCAAACACATTAGACTTGACTCACAAGAGTTTTCCAGGAGAACATGGGGCAGGTGACATTCTCTGTGGAGCAGCATTCGCAGTAGCAACCTGGGATTGCTTCCAGGGTCGGAGGTCAGCAGCCTGAGCTGACATGCAGATGCTTCCTGGCCCATAAGGCCATCTCTGAGAGCAGAGAGATGGAAAAACAAGTTGACAGTTCTGCAGTGTCAGGTGAGAGACAACAAAGGAGGGAATATGCCTCACAATTGTGGAGGAGACAGATCTAAATCAAACATGTCTTGAAGAGTGTGAAGTGAGTATAGAACAATGTAGTACAGAAGTAAATTTAAATGTTGTTAGATTTAAAAATGACTATTATTACTCCCTGATTAAAACTAGGAGAGTATTTCAAACATTTTTGTACACATAGCAACAGTTAGTACATCCTACACATTTAATTAACCAGTTTATTCCAGAACTGTACATCTTCTAAAGCAGGGGTCACCAACCTTTTTGAAACCAAGAGCTACTTCTTGGGTACTGATTAATGCGAAGGGCTACCAGTTTGATACACACTTAAATAAACTGCCAGAAATAGCCAATTTGCTCAATTTACCTTTAACTCTATGTATCTGATTCTGATTCTGATTATTATTAATAATTAATGGTATTTACACTTAATTGAACGGTTTAAAAGAGGAGAAAACACGAAAAAAATGACAATTCAATTTTGAAACATAGTTTATCTTCAATTTCGACTCTTTAAAATTCAAAATTCAACCGAAAAAAAGAAGAGAAAAACTAGCTAATTCGAATCTTTTTTAAAAAATTAAAAAAAGAATTTATGGAACATCATTAGTAATTTTTCCTGATTAAGATTAATTTTAGAATTTTGATGACATGTTTTAAATAGGTTAAAATCCAATCTACACTTTGTTAGAATATATAACAAATTGGACCAAGCTATATTTCTAACAAAGACAAATCATTATTTCTTCTAGATTTTCCAGAACAACAATTTTAAAAGCAATTCAAAAGACTTTGAAGTAAGATTCAAATTTGATTCTACAGATTTTCTAGATTTTCCAGAATATTTTTTTTAAATTTTAATTATAATAAGTTTGAAGAAATATTTCACAAATATTCTTCGTTGAAAAAACAGAAGCTAAAATGAAGAATTAAATTAAAATGTATTTATTATTCTTTACAATAAAAAAAATACATTTACTTGAACATTGATTTAAATTGTCAGGAAAGAAGAGGAAGGAATTTAAAAGGTAAAAAGGTATATGTGTTTAAAAATCCTAAAATCATTTTTAAGGTTGTATTTTTTCTCTAAAATTGTCTTTCTGAAAGTTATAAGAAGCAAAGTAAAAAAAATGATGAATTTATTTAAACAAGTGAAGACCAAGTCTTTAAAATATTTTCTTGGATTTTCAAATTCTATTTGAGTTTTGTCTCTCTTAGAATTAAAAATGTCGGGCAAAGCGAGACCAGCTTGCTAGTAAATAAATACAATTTAAAAAATAGAGGCAGCTTACTGGTAAGTGCTGCTATTTGAGCTATTTTTAGAACAGGCCAGCGGGCTACTCATCTGGTCCTTACGGGCTACCTGGTGCCCGCGGGCACCGCGTTGGTGACCCCTGTTCTAAAGGGACAATAGTATAGAAATGAAAATTGGATATACTTTACAAGAGTCAGTGTACAGCTTGGTAGCATTATACTATCCACTGAACTCAAAGCCATTATTGTCCCAATAGTTGGCAACACAAGTGAGTACCAAGATAATTGTTGTGTTTTGCCTAAAGTCAAACATGGCGGTGGTGAAAGGTGCGGAAAATAATAGATTTTTAGATGCATCGCAATTCGGACATTGACATAAAATCAGTTAGTAAACGTCAATAATCGATGTATTTAGTGTAAATTAAGCAATGCAGACAGTTATAAAATTTGTCTGACTGCAACCTCATTGAGGGTTTCAACCAGATTCTTCATTATCGGCAATTATGGTCCAGTTTTGCACACATTTCCATAGTCTAATACTGGGGTCCCCAAAATACGACTCGCCACCGACCAAAATCTGGCCTGCGGGAAGTCCCAAGATACCCAGCAATATGTTTGGAGGAGAAAAGGTGAGGCCTTTAATCCCAGGAACAAAACTCCTACCGTCAAGCATGGTGGTGGTAGTATTATGCTCTGGGCCTGTTTTGCTACCAATGGAACTATTGCTTTACAGAGAGTAAATGGGACAATGAAAAAGGAGGATTACCTCCAAATTCTTCAGGACAACCTAAAATCATCAGCCCGGAGGTTGGGTCTTGGGCGCAGTTGGGTATTCCAACAGGAAAATTACCTCAAACACACATCAATAGTGGTTAAAGGCCTACTGAAATGAATGTTTTTTATTCAAACGGGGATAGCAGATCTATTCTATGTGTCATACTTGATCATTTCGCGATATTGCCATATTTTTGCTGAAAGGATTTAGTATAGAACAACGACGATAAAGATTGCAACTTTTGGTATCTGATAAAAAAAAGGCTTGCCCCTACCGGAAGTAGCGTGACGTAGTCAGTTGAACATATACGCAAAGTTCCCTATTGTTTACAATGATGGCCGCATGAAGTGAGAGAGATTCGGACCGAGAAAGCGACAATTCCCCCATTAATTTGAGCGAGGATGAAAGATTTGTGGATGAGTAAAGTGCAGGTGAAGGACTAGTGGGGAGTTGAAGCTATTCAGATAGGGAAGATGCTGTGAGAGCCGGGGGTGACCTGATATTCAGCTGGGAATGACTACAACAGTAAATAAACACAAGACATATATATACTCTATTAGCCACAACACAACCAGGCTTATATTTAATATGCCACAAATTAATCCTGCATAAAAACACCTGCGTGTTTGTTATGCTAGCTCCTAGCTCCTCTGCTAGCTCCTAGCTCCATAGAACACGCCAATACAATTCAAACACCTGATCAACACACACAATCACTCAGCCCAAAAGACCGTTCACCTAACCCAAGGTTCATAAAGCTTATATATTTTTAAAAAGTTACGTACGTGACGCGCACATACGGTCAAGTTATCAAATGTTTAGCAGCCAAGGCTGCATACTCACGGTACCTGATATTCAGCTGGGAATGACTACAACAGTAAATAAACACAAGACATAAATATACTCTATTAGCCACAACACAACCAGGCTTATATTTAATATGCCACAAATTAATCCTGCATAATAACACCTGCGTGTTTGTTATGCTAGCTCCTAGCTCCTCTGCTAGCTCCTAGCTCCATAGAACACGCCAATACAATTCAAACACCTGATCAACACACACAATCACTCAGCCCAAAAGACCGTTCACCTAACCCAAGGTTCATAAAGCTTATATATTTTTAAAAAGTTACGTACGTGACGCGCACGTACGGTACGGTACGTGTTATGCTAGCTCCTAGCTCCTATGCTAGCTCCTAGCTCCATAGAACACGCCAATACAATTCAAACACCTGATCAACACACACAATCACTCAGCTCAAAAGACCGTTCACCTAACCCAAGGTTCATAAAGCTTATATATTTTTAAAAAGTTACGTACGTGACGTGCACGTACGGTACGGTACGTGTTATGCTAGCTCCTAGCTCCTATGCTAGCTCCTAGCTCCATAGAACACGCCAATACTATTCAAACACCTGATCAACACACACAATCACTCAGCCCAAAAGACCATTCACCTAACCCAAGGTTCATAAAGCTTATATATTTTAAAAAAGTTACGTACATACGCAAAAAAAAGTTGCGCACATACGGTCAAGCGATCAAATGTTTAGAAGCCAAAGCTGCATACTCACAGTAGCACGTCTGCGTCTTTGTCATCCAAATCAAAGTAATCCTGGTAAGAGTCTGTGTTGTCCCAGTTCTCTACAGGCGTCTGTGTATCCAAGTCAAAAGTCCTCCTGGTTAGAGTCTCTGTTATCCGAGTTCTTCCATCTTGACTGCATCTTTCGGGAATGTAAACAAAGAAGGGCCGGCTGTGTACTGTTGTGGCTGACTACGTTCGAAAAATACGTCCATTTCGCACCGACAACTTTCTTCTTTGCTTGCTCAGCTTCCTTCTCCATAATGCAATGAACATGATTGAAACAGATTCACGAACACAGATGTCCAGAATACTGTGGAATTATGAAATGAAAACAGAGCTTTTTCGTATTGGCTTCAATGTGGAAGGCATACCCGTGTTCGCCGGTCTACGTCACGCGCATACGTCATCCTCAGAGGCGTTTCGAACCGGAAGTTTAGCGGCAAATTTAAAATGTCACTTTATAAGTTAACCCGGCCGTATTGGCATGTGTTATAATGTTAAGATTTCATCATTGATATATAAACTATCAGACTGCGTGGTCGGTAGTAGTGGGTTTCAGTAGGCCTTTAAGGAATGGCTAAATCAGGCTAGAATTAAAGTTTTAGAATGGCCTTTCCAAAGTCCTGACTTAAACGTGTGGACAATGCTGAAGAAACATGTCCGTGTCAGAAAACCAACAAATTTAGCTGAACTGCACCAATTTTGTCAAAAGGAGTGTTTAAAAATTCAACCAGAAGCTTGCCAGAAGCTTGTGGATGGCTACCAAAAGTGCCTTATTGCAGTGAAATTTGCCAAGGGACATGTAACCAAATATTAAAGGCCTACTGAAACCCACTACTACCGACCACGCAGTCTGATAGTTTATATATCGATGAAATCTTAACATTGCAACACATGCCAATACTGCCGGGTTAACTTATAAAGTGCAATTTTAAATTTCCCGGCAAACTTCCGGCTGAAAACGTTTCGATATGATGACGTTTGCGTGTGGCGTCAATCGTTGAAGCGGAAGTATTCGGAGACCATTGAATCCAATACAAAAAGCTCTGTTTTCATCTCAAAATTCCACAGTATTCTGGACATCTGTGTTGGTGAATATTTTGCAATTTGTTTAATGAACAATGGAGACTGCAAAGAAGAAAGTTGTAGGTGGGATCGGTGTATTAGCGGCGGACTACAGCAACACAACCAGGAGGACTTTGAGATGGATAGCAGACACGCTAGCCGCCTACCTCACCTTGACTTCCTCCGTCTCCGGGCCGCCGACCGCATCGGTGATCGGGTGAAGTACTTCGTCGTACCGTCGATCGCTGGAACGCAGGTGAGCACGGGTCGTGATGAGCAGATGAGAGCTGGCGTAGGTGCAGAGCTAATGTTTTTAGCATAGCTCTGTCGAGGTTCCATAGCTAAGTTAGCTTCAATGGCGTCGTTAGCAACAGCATTTCTAAGCTTCGCCAAGCTTGAAAGCATTAACCGTGTAGTTACATGTCCAGAGTTTGGTAGTATTGTTGATCTTCTGTCTATCCTTCCAGTCAGGGGCTTATTTGTTTTGTTTCTATCTGCATTTAAGCACGATGCTATCACGTTAACTCAGTAGCTAAAGTGTTTCGCCGATGTATTGTCGTGGAGATAAAAGTCACTGTGAATGTCCATTTCGCGTTCTCGACTCTCATTTTCAAGAGGATATAGTATCCGAGGTGGTTTAAAATACAAATCCGTGATCCACAATAGAAAAAGGAGAAAGTGTGGAATCCAATGAACCCTTCTACCTAAGGTCAGAACGAAAAAAATACGTCCTGCACTGTAATTCTTCACTCTTACGTTCCTCATCCACAAATCTTTCATCCTCGCTCAAATTAATGGGGTAATCGTCGCTTTCTCGGTCCGAATCTCTCTCGCTGCATTGTAAACAATGGGAAAATGTGAGGAGCCCTTCCTCCGGTGACGTCACGCTACTTCCGGTACAGGCAAGGCTTTTTTTTTTATCAGCGACCAAAAGTTGCGAACTTTATCGTCGTTGTTCTATACTAAATCCTGTCAGCAAAAATATGGCAATATCGCAAAATGATCAAGTATGACACATAGAATGGATCTGCTATCCCCGTTTAAATAAAACAATTTCATTTCAGTAGGCCTTTAACAATGCTGTATGTATACTTTTGACCCAGCAGATTTGCTCACATTTTCAGTAGATCCATAATAAATTCATAAAAGAACCAAACTTCATGAATGTTTTTTGTAACCAACAAGTATGTGCTCCAATCACTCTATCACATAAAAATAAGAGTTGCAGAAATTATAGGAAACTCAGGACAGCCATGACCTTATGTCCTTCACAAGTGTATGTAAACTTTTGACCATGACTGTATATATATACTGTATGTGTATATATGTGTGTGTGTATATATATATATATATGTATATATATATATATATATATATATATATATATATATATATATATATATATATATATATATATATACATGCTTGCTTATGGTTGTCCATCGAGTCCGATGACGACATAAGCAAGCAAGCAAGTACCTGCGCAAGGAGATATTTAAGTGCCAAAGGAGGTGTGCTTTCTCCAGTAGCACTATCTTCACCACAATGAGGTAAACTCGGGGGCATGGGTGAGCCCATGACGACCAGCCCCCCCATCATGACTGCAGGAGGTTGCCGGGTCCTTAATCTTTCAAGGCCCGCCTATTGCGCACCTCCAGCACATTGCTTTTCTGTCAGAGTATGCTCCTTTAGCCTTTGCCTAAATAAGCTGACCCACAAGGCAATAGGGTTATTTACCCATAGTTGGGGTAGGGTTGACGGGCGTCAGGGCATGTTCCACACAATGGTGGGCCTATACGCCACGTCTCTGGGGCCCACTGCTGCTCCTAGATCCCCTTCAGTTTAGTTTGGGGTCTGCAATGACCCTTAGCCGTATGTGGCCAAGAGGAGGCACTGAAGGAGTCTTGGTGGTGGAGAGGCTTTGTACCAGCAGAAGGAGACTTACGCACTCGGCTCCTCTTTTCACCCCCCGAGGGAGGCTAGCTGGCGGCTGTAGCTGTAAGCAGAGAGTAGCAAGCAGAAAGCAACATGCACTATCTACAGACATCTCTCCACTTCTACTGCACTAGATGCGTCACACACACCCTGTGCAGTCACACACATGAATACATACTGTACATACATACATACATACATACATACATGCACACATACATATACACTATATTGTCAAAAGTATTTGGCCACCCATCCAAATGATGAGAATCAGGTGTCCTAATCACCTAATCACGTATATATATAATCAAGCACTCAGACATGGAAACTGTTTTTACACACATTTGTAAAAAAATGGGCCGCTCTCAATAATTTCCAGCGTGGAACTGTCATAGGATGCCACCTGTGCAACAAATCCAGTCGTGAAATTTCCTCGCTCCTAAATATTCCAAAGTCAACTGTCGGCTTTATTATAAGAAAATGGAAGAGTTTGGGAACAACAGCAACTCAGCCACGAAGTGGTCGGCCACGTAAACTGACAGAGAGGGGTCAGCGGATGCTGAAGCACATAGTTCAAAGACTTTCTGCACAGTCAGTTGCTACAGAGCTCCAAACTTCATGTGACCTTCCAATTAGCCCACGTACAGTACGCAGACAGCTTCATGGAATGGGTTTCCATGGCCGAGCAGCTGCATCTAAGCCATACATCACCAAGTCCAATGCAAAGCGTGGGATGCAGTGGTGTAAAGCATGTCACCACTGGACTCTAGAGCAGTAGAGACGCCTTCTCTGGAGTGATGAATCATGCTTTTCCATCTAGCAATCTGATGGACCAGTCTGGGTTTGGAGGTTGCCAGGAGAACGCTACATTTTGGACTGCATTGTGCCGAGTGTGAAATTTGGTGGAGGAGGAATTATGGTGTGGGGTTGTTTTTCAGGAGTTGGGCTTGGCCCCTTAGTTGAAGTGAAAGGAACTTTGAATGCTCCAGGATACCAACACATTTTGGACAATTCCATTGGATGGCACTTCAAGTTCGAGTAAAGGCAGGTCAATCCCGGGCTCGGATCTTTCTGTGTGGAGTTTGCATGTTCGCCCCATGACTGCGTGGGTTCCCTCCGGGTACTCCGGCTTCCTCCCACCGCCAAAAACATGCACCTGGGGATAGGTTGATTGGCAACACTAAATTGGCCCTAGTGTGTGACTGAGTGTGAATGTTGTCTGTCTGTCTGTGTTGGCCATGTGATGAGGTGGGGACTTGTCCAGGGTGTACCCCGCCTTCCGCCCGAATGCAGCTGAGATATGCTCCAGAACCCCCCGCGACTCCAAAAAGGACAAGCGGTAGAAAATGGATGGAGATGTTATATATATATATATATATATATATATATATATATATATATATATATATATATATATATATATATATATATATATGCACACACACACATATATATATATATACTGTATGTGTATATATATATATATATATATACACACACACACACACACATATATATATATATATATATATCAATATCAATCAATCATCAATCAATGTTTATTTATATAGCCCTAAATCACAAGTGTCTCAAAGGGCTGCACAAGCCACAACGACATCCTCGGTACAGAGCCCACATACGGGCAAGGAAAACTCACCCCAGTGGGACGTCGGTGTGAATGACTATGAGAAACCTTGGAGAGGACCGCATATGTGGGTAACCCCACCCTCTAGGGGAGACCGAAAGCAATGGATGTCGAGTGGGTCTGACATAATATTGTGAAAGTCCAGTCCACAGTGGATCCAACACATCAGCAAGAGTCCAGTCCATAGTGGGGCCAGCAGGAAACCGTCCCGGCGGAGATGGGTCAGCAGCGCAGAGATGTCCCCAACCGATGCACAGGCTAGCGGTCCACCCGGGGTCCCGACTCTGGACAGTCAGCACTTCATCCATGGCCACCGGACCTGTGCAACTCCCCCTCCCATATGTACACATATATATATATATATATATATATATATATATATATATATATATATATATGTATATATATATATATATATATATATATATATATATATATATATATATATATATATATATATATATACATATATATATATATATATATATATATATATATATATATATATATATATATATATATATATATATATATATATATATATATATATATATATATATATACATTTTTTTAACCCAATGCGGTCCCCGAGTCAAGAATTTTGGGGACCCCTGGTCTAATAAATGTAATGGGAATTAATTTAACTGTTTTTATCACAAATGCACTGTTTGTTAAAGTAGCAAGTAATAAACGCCTTTTTAGTGAAACAAAAATAAATGTAAAACTGCATCAACACACTTAAACTAAAGATGGACCAATAATCTATTTTTTTTATCGAATCGTAGCTAATTTGTGTGCTTTAAAATACATTAAAATTATTAATAAATCATGATCATACTATTCCATGCTACTGCGTTAACAGAAAGCCAACCAAAACAAACCTGTTTGCTCACGCATTTGTTCACAAAGTGGTGACCCTCGCCATTTGTGAATGACTGAGCATTTCATGGAAGCTGCTTTTATACCCAATCATGGCACCCACCTGTTCCCAATTAGCCTGTTCACCTGTGGAATGTTCCAAATAAGTGTTTGATGAGCATTCCTCAACTTTCTCACTCTTTGTTGCCACTTGTGGCAGCTTTTTTAAAACATGTTGCAGGTATCAAATTCCAAATGAGCTAATATTTGCAAAAAATAACGTTTTCCAGTTCGAACGTTAAGCATCTTGTCTTAAGCATTTTTTTTTTTTTTTTTTTTTTTGAAGCCCCTAACTAGAAATAAAATAATGTTTGTCTTGGTGCCCGAAAATAAGTTTAAATTTGAGGCCTTTAGGTGGACTATTTGATGTCGCACTTCAGTCATCTACCCTTAGCAAATCCAACAATATTCTTGTAGCATTCACTATTTTATTGGCAAGAAGACTCACTGTGTTTAATTGGAAGGCAACAGCGCCTCCTTGCCACACTCGCTGGATTAAGGACGTTCCGTATTTTTTCAAACTGGAGAAGATTAGGCTGACATTAAAAGGTTTTTCTGTGAAGTTTCAGGAAGCGTGGGGTGGTTTCTTAAAATATAAAAAAATAAGACTGATCTCAAATGTACACCGGATTGAAAAGTAATTGAACGGTAGATAATTGATGAGCCTTTGTCTGTTTTGGTGTATTGCTGCACCGTGTTGGGACATTCAGTTGTTTGTGGCTTAATGTCAATATTATACTTGTTTTGTTATTTTATACATAATGTTTGAGGGTTACTTGTTTGGGGCAGAAAAAAGAACATTTGTGTTTAATTGTATTTCTGGACTGTGTATGTCAAAAAAAAAAAAGTTGCCATCTGAATTTTGGGATGTGTTTTCAGCCATGGCAGCTCCCGCCATCAGTGTGTGAATGTGTGTGTGAATGGGTGAATGTGGAAATACTGTCAAAGCGCTTTGAGTACCTTGAAGGTAGAAAAGCGCTATACAAGTACAACCCATTTATCATTATTTATATATCTTGAATCTAACATGTGATGTGGTATACTCTTCCTCTACCACTCATTGTACTGTGGTCTTCACAACCAAACATGTGATGTCAACATAGGTAGACAGTTAAGAAAGCTTTTCACTGTGGCAACAGGTCAGATTCCATGAAGTCCTACAAGGAAAACACGGAAATCCCAACAAATTGGAGGTAGACTAGTGTCCCTGAGGTTTTACTGTACTTTTGTTTACTCTGCAATATAATTCAGTGTCCCTCAGCCTACTCAGCAAATGTCTTCACTCTCATTGTATTTTATAATGTGCACCGGGAAGGAATTAGCTCTAATCGTGGCCGGCTAAAAGCAAATTAACATTTGGGAGACAGCCAAATACATGAATATACAGCACAACCCCCCTCCTGCATCTTTTGTATAACCAGGAGGCTGCAGCCAGCTGTGGGTAATGAGCCGTATCCTTGGTGTGAGCAAATGTGCGTGCGTGCGTACGTATGCCTATGTTTGGGTATGACCACACTGGTGTGTGTGTGTGTGTGTGTGTGTGTGTGTGTGTGTGTGTGTGTGTGTGTGTGTGTGTGTGTGTGTGTGTGTGTGTGTGTGTGTGTGTGTGTGTGTGTGTGTGTGTGTGTTCTTGTATTTCTACCCTTCTTGAGACATCAACAAGGAAAAGTACCTTCCATATGAGGACCGGTGAACAAGTTAAGACCAAAATCATGGTCCCAATACGGAAAACCATTGCATCTATGTGAAAATGTCTCATTTGCACCCCTGGTGGTGAAATCTATCAAAATTAGGGTGGTCCCAAAAAAGAGGAATTTTTCAAATTGACTGTGTGTCCCCCTCTGCTCAACATATGAAATAACAAGTGTGTAAGAAATTGAAATGCACCCTCTTTGGCCAAAATTAATTTAAAAAATAAAATAAATATGTATATAGAGACATACTGTAATAACTTGAAGTAAATAATGAAGATTAAAAAACAATTACAAACAAACAAAAAAACAAAGAAAGTTTTACTAAAAGCAGTCTTTTTCTCACAATGTGTTGATTTTTTTCTTATAAAATTGGGAACAATTTCTCATAATCGTTATGTTTCTGTAATATTGCAATATTTTCTCGTAAAATATATACTTTTTTATGTAAAATAATTTTAATGCAAATGTGTCATATACAATTCTGACTTGTATCACAATATTGGCAATTTGTTTGTTGTTCTTGTAAAACAGTGACATTTTTTGTGAAGTGAAGTGAATTTTTATTTATATAGCACTTTTCTCTAGTGACTCAAAGCGCTTTACATAGTGAAACCCAATATCTAAGTTACATTTAAACCAGTGTGGGTGGCACTGGGAGCAGGTGGGTAAAGTGTCTTGCCCAAGGACACAACGACAGTGACTAGGATGGCAGAAGCAGGGATCGAACCTGGAAACCTCGAGTTGCTGGCACGGCCGCTCTACCAACCGAGCTAATCTTTTGAGTAAGATTATGACTTTTTCCGTAATTTTGCAGAGTAGAATTCTGATTATTTTTATAATATTGCCAACATTTTAAAGTTTTCTTATAAAATTGTTGACTTTTCTTGTAAAATTGTGACAGTTATTGAGTAAAATTCCAACTTTTATCATAATAATGCACAAATGTTCAGTTTTTCTAGCAGTATTTTGACTTGCGTTGAGTAAAATTACGACTTTATTATAAAACTGCCAAAATTCTAAGTTTTCTTGTGAAATTGTGACCTTTTCTCGTGAAATTCTAACTCATTTTTCACAACAAGCTTTTTTATATTTGCATAGTATGTATATATTATTCATGTTGTAAATACAAATCTTTATATATCTAGAAAGGGTGGTCCTAAAGAAGTAGGCATTTTTCAATGGTCTCAAGAAGGTAACAAATACAAGAATGTGTGTGTATGTGTGTGTGTGTGTGTGTGTGTGTGTGTGTGTGTGTGTGTGTGTGTGTGTGTGTGTGTGTGTGTCTGTGTGTGTGAGTGTGTGTGTGTGTGTGTGTGTGTGTGTGTGTGTGTGCGTGTGTGTGTGTGTGTGTGTGTTACATTATACATCTCAATAAAATAAAATGTAATGGAAGGCATGGACAGAGTTTGTCTGAGGCCCAAGGAGGCGGGAGTCTGCCCAGAAATTAACCATTCTGTTTGAGTCAGAAAACCACGGCGGGGTGCACCCTGCTGCTTGACGGAGGCAAACTATGCCTCCATCTGACAGCGCAATTTATGATGTCACTGAAGCCGCAAATCCACAAGAAATCCTCTTTTAACTGCGCTGATAAATCTCGCCGACTCCAGCGCGGGATTCGCTTGCAGAATTTGACAGAAACACACATATTAGCGGGAAGGAAGGAATAAAACCAGAGCACATGAGCTTTGAAAATAGATATATTCATGCGCTTTGTGATTTTACTCGTGTTTCATTTAATAATCAGTACAAAGGTTTTGACTTTCCGCTGCAAGGCAAAGCTTGGGCGACAGAGGAGTTGTGGGCTTGGCTCCAGGCCACCATTGGACCCCCCGGCTCCATTGCATGCGAGGCAAAGAGGTGGGAGCGGAGAAATAAAGACGTCATAAAAACAAACTAATTCCCGCTCGCCGGTACCATCGGAGCACAAGTGCGGGGCTTAGTTTGATTTGTGTGCCACCAGCAGGCACTGACATCACCTCTGGCTGTGAGGGAGATTACAGGGGAAGAGGGGGGAGTCAAGGGTGAGGGGGCGAGTGATTGACTGCACCTTGGAGGTCACACCGGTAACTAGACACACATGTATGTATGATGGCAGTTACGCCTGTGTAAAATCCCATGCACAACACAGTATATGGTCCATGCCTCATGTGCACAGCCCTCATAAAGCATCAGAATGAACCAAATCAGTGTCAGCAGCACAGATTGCATTTGTGCCATTACCCCAGCACCTATAACCTGCAACTCTGATTATACATCTACACATATGCTGCTGTAACCTACGCAGAAAAGCAACACTTTATTGAGCTCTAATACAAGAAGAGAATCACAAATGATAGTCTGTCCGTGTTTATTTTTGCAGACATGCACAGCATCATATCTAAAAGATAATATTTTCCCCTCTTCCCTCCCTTAAAGGGTGCCTATTATGATTGTTTTTTCACTTCCTTTTGGTCTACATAACATGTAATAATGGTTATTTGGTAAACATTTTGCATGGATTTTGCAGTCAAGACATATCTTCAAGCCACCTCTAAAACAAACATTTTGAGAGGCGGAATTGAAACCCTTCTGACTTCGCCCCCTCATGTTGACGGAACCTTCGTCCCCGTTTGAGAGGGAAGCTCCCCGCAAGCAAGGTAATGAAACATATCTTACTCTAAGTATATTCAACTATTGAGCAGCAACATAAATGGCAATAACCACGGATTTTAGCCTCCAACAGTATACAAAACCCAAAACCAGTGAAGTTGGCACGTTGTGTAAATGGTAAATAAAAACAGAATACAATGGCGGATTTGGGCAAAGATTTCTACCATAGATGTATAATAGGCCTGCGTCACTAGTGGGAAAAACGTTTACAGGTTGTGCAAATCCCAAAAGGCTCGTTTGGCAGAAGTAAGAAGGAAGGCAAGATTATTTCATAAATATTGCCTCAATTGTTTGATTTTGACATTTTCGGGACTTATGCAGATCTTAAATGCAAAAAAAGCAAGTACCGATAGGTTTGAAAAGTTGGTTTTCCATCATTGGTCCGCTTTTAATCCTGCAGCTATAAGGTCCATAGTCGTTTTCCGACTGTAGGGACTTTTTGGAGTTCCTTTAACATTTTTAGTCCCTGGACCGTTTTTTGTCGTGTTCTGACATACAGGAACCAGATCCTAGAACTGTTTTAGCTCCTACTCTGGGCATAGGAACTAAAATACGTAGGTGTTTGGTGATTGGTTGAACTGACGAGCTACGCCCCTTCTCCTAGCCACAACACAGACCCGCCATTTTTAAAAAGGGTTGTTTACGAGATTGCAACAGTAACAGGGAAAATGGACACAGCCAGAGACAAATGGATCGACGAGGAGGTCAAAGCTCTCCTTGCCGCCTATTCCACAGAGGAGATTCAGCGGGGGTTTGAAGGCTCGCAGTGGAACATTAAAATATTCGGTGTGCACTTCCATTATCGGTATTAGATGCTGAATTTTACCACCCGTTGTCATTATTCCTTGCAAGCAGACGATCATGAACACAGTTGCCTCCGAGGTCTCCATTCTTGCTTGTGTTGTTTCTCTGTTCATTTTTCTCAGGCGGGTTGTTGGTTGTTTTGCAGTGGTGGGCGAGGCGCTAAAGTAATACGTCACGGGTCACAGGCTGATATGCGTCACACATGTTTCCTACCAAGGTCACCAGCATCCCCAGCCATGTGCCAACATGGATAGGAAAAGCCCCTATGGGGAACGGTAGTTCCTATAACTAAACTCCAGTGCGGTAGTTCTTAGAAATCAATCAATCATTCAAAGTTTATTTATACAGCCCTTAATCACAAGTGTCTCAAAGCCACAACGACTTCCTCGGCTCAGATCCCACAACAGGGCAAGAAAAAACTCAACCCAATGGGAACAATGTGAAACCTCGGAGGGGACCGCAGATGCACCCCGAGAACGAGTATATGCGAATCCAGCTTTTGTGTGATGATTCAGCATGTCAGATTGTGCGTGTTGTATTCAGTACGTACCGCAGGGCTGCTTCTGTGAAGAGTTCAGGTTCTAAAGCATTTAACCAGCGGACCAATGGCCAATCTGACTCCAGTACCGTGGACTCATTTGTGTGTTTAGTCATAAATGTCCTGGGAAAAGAAGAGTTATACAACACAATTTCAGTATAGCTCCCTTCTGTTGTGTGCAATGGCACAATTGTAATATACGAACCCGTGCAAGAGGGAAAGCGGCGCTGTGGCAATGACGAGGACTGTCAGGAGTTGGTCACATAGGCTGTGGATCTGGTCGGGCCAGTCGGACCCACCCGCTATTACGGCGATTGCTGAAGAAGGGCTGCGGCAGAGCAAGGCCTCTGGACTTTCACACACACTCCACATCAGCTGCTCCACATAAAGCAACACGGCTGTGATGTCACACCTTGCCCACAAGGAAAGAAAACTCAGGTCTGAATGAGGAAGGTGGCATGCATGTGACCTCTATGGCTGAGAGTGTTCTTTTGAAAAAATTACTATACCATGGTACCTCGACTTACGAGCTCGGTTCGTTCCTTGACCAAGCCCTTAACTCAAAACACGGGTATTTCAAACCAGCGCTGCTCATTGATAATAATTGACTTGGATAAGAAGGTTCGGTCATGTACTGGCCCACATGTACTGGCTTCAGGCACATTTAACATGTGGTTTTAATGTTTTATTACTTACGTAGACAATAATAAACGGTTTAGAACCATGTTATCTTGTCGATAGTATTGTAACATATGTTCCATCCAGAAATCTCCGTTCCTCAAATCCAGGCTTTCTTGGGATTCCCAGAGCCCATAAGAGTCTGCAGGCTCTAGAACAGGGAGTCCAAACTACGGCCCGCGTCCTCAATTTGACCTGCGAGACGGCCAGGCAGGGAGTTTACAAATGAAAAATTAATGTTTTAAAACGCAGATTTCCGCAATTCCGTAGACATTTTACGCGCCTGAGTATACATCATTCACAATAGATTAGAATCAACTCAATCAATAAATAAGTAAAGTAGCATGTGATTTAATTGGGGAATTTCAACTTTGTTTAAGAGCTATGTCAAAATAATGTTACTTGACATTTAGTAATTAAAGCTTTCGGTGCGGGATAACACTGAACTTTTAACCACCATTTCAACACGCGGATGAAAAACATTTGTGTTATGTCGGTGGTGGTGTTCGTGATCCTACATGCGGAAACAGGAGACAGCGTGCAGGAAAGATTAGTTTAAAATTTTCAAAGAAGACAAAATACAAAAGAGTCATGCCACTGGGAACATAACATGACAGAACGTAAAACGTACACAGTAGTTTATGGTTAACCCATGAAACGTGAGCCGTAACGTATTAACAGTAGCTCAAAGCTAGCAACGGTCCCATGCCGACTGGATGGCGAGACTGGCACATAAAAGTGCTTGAGTGGGATTGGTCGCAGGTGCATGTCCTAAATACCCAACAGAAGCAGGTGTGCACAATCAGCGCTCCTAGCAACACGTGTTAACTAAGGGAGGAAAGGAGCGCTAATAAAAGAAATAAACAGGAAACACAGGAGAACTATAACAATACCCAAACAGGACATGACCTCATTTATGTAGTAAGTAAAGCCCATGGACATCGATAGATTATGATGACTATTAAACAAGATTCATATTTCTCTCTCAGGCCAACACATGAGTGCTAATGCATGCTTTTATTTCCTGTCCTGTAGACTATTGTAATGCCTTGCTCTCTGGTCTTCCCAAAAAGAATATCAGAAGTCTACAATTCTCACAAAACTCAGCTGCATGCGTGCTGACGAGGACCAGAGGGCGATGGCACATTACCCTAGTTTTAAAGTCGCTGCATTGGCCCCCTGTCTGATTCAGGGTTGATTTTAAAGTTATATTATTAGTTTTTTATTTATTTATTTAGTTTTTAAGGCCTTGCGCCTTCTCATCTATCTGACCTGCTTTTACTGTTCAACCCTCGCAGATTCTGAGATCCTCTGGCACTGGTCTTTTATCTTTACCAAATACCAGAACAAAGACCCACGGTGAGGCAGCACTCTCTGTGGAAGACCCAGTCACAGAGCATCAGGACTGCACAGAACGTTGACATTTAAAAAATTAAAAAAAAAAGGCAAAAGACACACCTTTTTTATAAGGCTTTTAACTGATCATCTTAAACTCTAACTCTTTATGTTTTTTTTATGATTTTATTGTGTTGTTTTCTATCTTTAATTATTAATATGATTACTATCATTCTCTCAATGTTATGTTTTTATTAACTTATTAATGTAATATCTCTATTTTATTTTTACATATATTATATCATATGTTTCATACTATATTTTAGATGGCGTTACTTTGAGTTATTCTCCAGTGTGGACACCTCAAAGGTGGCGTTTTGTACTGAAATCATTTAAAATAGGGCACAAAGCAAACTATAACTTGTTACCCAAGAATATACAATTATTTTCAACAAAAGAGGAGAAATATAATCTTAGAGGAAAATCAAATACAAACATTTGTATGCCCATACAACACTTAAAACCTTTAGCATATCAGTAAGTGGAATTAAATGATGGAACGGATTAACCAAATAAATCAAACAAAGCACCAATAAGATTCAGTTTAAGAGACTGTTTAAACTACAAGTGTTCACAAAGTACACAGAACAAGAATTATGATGAATATCTTGAAACTTTTTTTTTTTTTTTTTGAGATAAAGATTATTTATGTATTTAATATTTGTTTACTTACCATGGTATATTATTTATTCATTATGTATTTATTCACTGTTCTGTTACAGAGAACACGGAAATGGGATAAAATTGCTATGGAATGAAAAGGGGTAGGATTAAATAGGCTCTGCTTCTTCCAACTCCTTTTCGGACGTGCTGTAATGAAACAACTGGAAATATGTGATGCATGACATTGTATCGTATGCATGTTCCAAATAAACTGAAACTGAACTGAACTGAACTGTATTGTCAATAGTGCTGTCTCTGTGTGTGTGTGTGTGTGTGTGTGTGTGTGTGTGTGTGTGTGTGTGTGTGTGTGTGTGTGTGTGTGTGTGTGTGTGTGTGTGTGTGTGTGTGTGTGTGTGTGTGTGTGTGTGTGTGTGTGTGTGTGTGTGTGTGTGTGTGTGTGTGTGTGTGTGTGTGCTTTCTTCCCTTCTTCTATTTTTTTTTCTTGTACAACACTTTGTGTTTGCCACTTGCCTGGGAATGAAAAGTACCATATATAAATTTGGATTTGATTTGAATATATTTTACAAGATTTCAGTTGAATCACGGAACAATACAATTGCTGTTACCTATACATTGTCATTTTATACATGGTAAATGCCATAATGTTGTCATACCTCTTAGATCAAGCTAAAACTCAACCCTTCAATCACAAGCAGATTTATTCATTAAATTGATGACCATTTATAAATATCTGCTAAACTGACTTTCTTATATCTCAATGAGGATTTTTTTCAATGATATTCCGATATTAAGTACTGTACCTGATCTGCCGATGTCTTTGATACGAAGGCTGGGCCCTGGCATATCTTTGCACCAGCACCTGCAAGGTCTCGGACAGCACCTGGCCCAGCAGTTCTTTGGCCAACCGTGGCGGCAGAACAGCCCACAGGTCACTACGGAGACCACACAGGAAGTAGAACCACATCTGCACAGAGAAGGAACAGCGCTCGCCCTGCGGAAGGGAGAGGAAGGCAGGAAAAAAGATGAGGATATATCGTCAGTGAGAGTCACAGAAGGAGAGGAGGCATGAAAAGGAGAACGAAAGAAGAAAAGGGAAGAAGGTCGTCAATGGCGGAACGTCTCAGTGGTCATGCCACCTGCACTCTGCACGTGGTTTCCTTTCCCACTGGGACTTTAGTCTGCTTTAAAGGTTTCCACTGGAGAACACATCACACACTGACTGACACACGCTCAAATAGAAAAGAAGAAAGAGGAGAAATAGAAACCTTCTACAATGACCAGTGATGACCCGACATTCCTCATCTTTAAGTTCCAACAATAAACTGTTGGACCGCACTGACACATCCAAACTGATCTCCAACCTCAATACCTGCTCATTCTCCTGCCCCTTCTCCCTCCCTCTCAACCCTGCAGCGAGTCATTTAGGGATCTGTGTTTGATGGGAGCGTGACCACACTCCATGTCCGGGATTAGGCTGCCATCCTGCGCCTGTGGACTCAACAGAGCAGATCTAGACGCACTGGACCCAAGTCAAGAGCAGCTATACGGCAGGTTTGAAGCGGTCATTCATTTGGATGTGCTAAAATGTGTTCCATTTTGTCCACCAGCGACGCTGAGATCATTATTCATGCCTTCGTTACGTCTCGTCTCGATTACTGTAACGTGTTATTTTTGGGCCTCCCTATGTCTAGCATTAAAAGATTACAGTTGGTACAAAATGCGGCTGCTAGACTTTTGACAAGAACAAGAAAGGTTTGATCATATTACGCCTACACTATATATACCTATATATATATACACCTATACTGGCTCACCTGCACTGGCTTCCTGTGCACTTAAGATGTGACTTTAAGGTTTTACTACTTACATATAAAATACTACACGGTCTAGCTCCATCCTATCTTGATGATTGTATTGTACCATATGTCCCGACCACAAATCTGCGTTCAAAGAACTCCGGCTTATTAGTGATTCCCAGCGCCCAAAAAAAGTCTGCGGGCTTTAGAGCGTTTTCTATTCAGGCTCCAGTACTCTGGAATGTTATACCAGTAACAGTTAGAGATGCTACCTAATTTAAGTCCCATCCTAAAACTCATGTGTATACTCTAGCCTTTAAATAGACCCCCCTTTTAGACCAGTTGATCTGCCTTCTCTTTTCTGCTCTGCCCCCCTGTCCTGTGTGGAGCGGTTATTAGGTGACCACAGATGAGGCCACTCAAGATGATCCCCTGCTGGCCCCACTATGGACTGGACTCTCACACTATTACCTAGATCCACTTGACGTCCTTTGCACCGGTCGCGCAGGGGGCTTGGTCCCCTCCAAGTTTTCTCATTGTATCCCATTGGGTTGAGTTTTTTCTTGCCCTGATGTGGGATCTGAGCCGAGGATGTCGTTGTGGCTTGTACAGCCCTTTCAGACACTTGTGATTAAGGGCTATATAAATACATTTTAAATGATTGACTTTGATTGAAAACATTTCCTTCTCTGCTCGATATTTGCATTTTGGATACATGCATTCTTTATGGGCTGCTTTACGTGCTGTTAATGTACCACCTCAAATATTTGTCCGTCGAGCCTCAAGATCATTTTGTTAAAGGGGATTTATGGTGATTCTAATCTACAGTTAACACGCTTCCCCGTCGTTTAGATACATGTGTATTGGATTTGCTTTAGTGTAAAATCAGCGGTGTCAAACTCGTTTTCATTTAAGGGGCCACATTGCAGTTATGGCTTCTCTCAGAGGGCTGCTTCTAACAGTGAATAAAATATGAATGAAATGTAAAAGGATTTTCCTCATGATATTATTACACAATTGCCTGTGCATTTGATTATTGCATTTTTTTAATGTACACTGTAAGGAATATCTGTGGATTTTACGATTTAAAAACAACAACAAATTGTACAGTATATTACTGTAAATGCAGAAACAGTACCACAGTTTTTTGTGGTAAAGTTCTGGCAAATAAGATGGAAGTTTTTGGGTTTTAAACCGTAAAATCTACAGTTATTTTTACAGTTGCTGTAAGTATAAAAATACTACCACCATTTTTTTTACAGTAAAAAAACTGGCATCTCAGTTGCCAGAAATGTTCTGTTAAAACAGTGGCACCATTGTTTCATTTATAGGGAAATGCTATAAAAAAACCACCATAAATTGTACTGTAAATATAAAACTGGCAGCTCAGTACCGTATTTTTCGGATTATAAATCGCTCAGGAGTATACGTCGCACCGGCCGAAAATGCATAATAAAGAAGGAAAAAAACACATACAGGTATACGTCGCACTCGAGTATACGTCGCACTCGAGTATACGTCGCATTTCTGGGGGAAGTTTATATATATAATCCGAAAAATACGGTAGCCAGAATTTGACCGTAAATCTAATGCGGTGCTTTTTTGTGAACTTCTGGATCTGCCTCCCGGGAGCCTTTCGGCCATGGAGACCAGCTGCTGGGTCTCTGCCACACCAGAGTCCGTTTGGAGAGATGCAGATGAAGAGACAGGGCTGCGGAGCTGGGACGGACAAGCTTCACAGTGTCTTGGCTGAATGAGCAGGTATCGGACACCTCTGTCTCTTTAGACGCATCCTCGCTCATCCATGCAGACTGGACACTGGCTGAGAGTTAGTGGGCGGCCGTGGGTGGAGTTTGGCTCTCTTGGTTGCTTTGTTGGGTCTGCTCCTGTCTCTGGCCATGCTCCCCACACCCCAGCTGACGATGGCGTAGAACAACGCAGAGGTATATGTTTTTTTTGTTTGTTTTTACTTTTGTAGCTGTATGTAGAAATGGCTGGTTGCATCAGCTCTGCTATTTTAATGTATTTTAGTGTCCTTTGTGTTCTTTGATGTTTCCCTCTTACACACATGCTTATGTGTGCTATGGCTATGAGGTTTTTTTCCCCATTGGCCTCTGTCTGGACCCCCTCTCCAGGGGCCCAGGCTTTACCTGTTTCTCACCTTTTTTGTAAGGGGCGCCGGAAGTTGGCAGACCCGTCAGCGATCCTGTTCTGTCTCCCTGTAATGTTTGTCTGATCTTGAATGGGATTGTGCTAAAAATCTTAATTTCCCCTCGGGGATTAATAAAGTATTTCTGATTGTCACCTTTAAGAAGAAAAGAAAAATGTGAACGCAAGTTGGAAAACGGTGCTGTAATGAGGGCCACCATACAAAAAGATAGAAAATTGATGCATTCAACTTCACAAAGTTTAAAATATAAGACACATTGTACTATGTGGCTCCATGTGCACTCTTCTGCACAGATGCACATGCTTTAAGAAAAGTGCGCACCTGCACACAGCAGGTATGCCTGACATCGTTGACCCGGAGAAGGAGGCAGGAACAAAGAGACAAAAGCAGCGTATGGCAGGAAAGCGGGGAGGTTTCCATTGGTTTAAGGGCATAAAGGTAGGGGCCCTTTTGCTACTTTCCAGACAGTAGACTGCAGACATCAGACAGCTGAACCCCTGGAGCCCCTGGGGTAGCATGGAAGCCACAGATGTTCGCAGGAAGTTCATAGTAAAATGTTCCGTTAGGGGAGGGAGAATGGGGACGCATGAAAGAGGCG
The DNA here is from genome assembly GCF_033978785.1 of Entelurus aequoreus. NCBI lineage: Eukaryota > Metazoa > Chordata > Actinopteri > Syngnathiformes > Syngnathidae > Entelurus > Entelurus aequoreus. The sequence continues at coordinate 54,873,836 of NC_084736.1, forward strand.
GGAAAGCTCCAAAGGGTTAGTCCTCGGGTTCCTGAATCCTTCAGAATACCTCAGCCTATAGAGTCACATGGCAGTGTACAGAAACTGTTACTGTCAACTTTGGTGTGATTGATGGAAGCAAATTACTTGTTTGTTCAACTTAAATTAACTCTTGACAAGAGCCCAATAGGTTTACACATATGCAATTTTATTATTAGAATGAATGGATGTAAATGATTTGTTAAAACTCGGTAGCAGTTAAATCTAAAGACCCATTGGGTGCATTTTGAAGTAAAATGTGGAGTCTCCTCACTCATCTTTGCACTACTTGGACCTTCCTATTAGGGAAGAGTCCGCCCAGATTCTTGAATTCTGGCCTGTCTAAAAATAATGAGAGGTGACTAGAATTGAAGGTTAACAAATTATTCTAAACAAAGAGTAATATCGAGCTGTCTAAAGTTGGGAGTGTTCTCTAAAATTGTTCTTCCGTGCTTTTGACCACTTTGGCGGCAACGCATTGGCGGGGATCGAAACTGAAAGTTAACTTGACACGTTATTATCCATTCTCGCTTCCCGCTAGTACATCGTGACACCATTAAAACGAGAGAAAATAATGTGTGTGTATGTATATATATATATATATATATATATATACATATATATATACTGTATATGTGTGTGTGTGCATGGATAAGACACACAGTGAAATCATTGTGTTTATCTCTTTGAGCAAAACAAAGGCCAATGCTAGTAACTTCTAAAGTGTTCTATTTATCTCAAAGGTGGGAGAATATTCTTCTAACAACACTGTAGTATGCATTGACCTGATCACTGCACGTCCAGTGAAAATAAACTGTGTGATTAATCTGTGCTTATACATGATTAATGCAATGATTTTTTGGTGATTATTTGATTTTATATATATATATATATATATATATATATATATATATATATATATATATATATATATATATATATATATATATATATATATATATATATATATACACATACATACACATATTATTATACATATACAGTTATACAGTACATGCCAACAGTTTGGACACACCTTCACCTCATTCCATGTGTTTTCTTTATTTTGTAGATTCTCACTGAAGGTATCAAAACTATGGATGTGGAGTTATGTACTTAACAAAAAAAAGGTGAAAAAACTGAAAACATGTTTTATATTCTAGTTTCTTCAAAATAGCCACCCTTTGCTCAGATTACCTATTTACACACTCTTGGCATTCTCTCGATGAGCTTCAAGCACACCTGTGAAGTGAAAACCATTTCAGGTGACTACCTCTTGAAGCTCATCAAGAGAATGCCAAAAGTGTGCAAAGCAGTAATCAGAGCAAATGGTGGCTATTTTGAAGAAACTAGAATATAAAACATGTTTTCAGTTATTTCACCTTTTTTGTTAAGTACATAACTCCGCATGAGTTCATTCATAGTTGTGATGCCTTCAGTGACAATCTACAATGTAAATAGTCATGAAAATAAAGAAAACACATTGAATGAGAAGGTGTGTCCAAACTTTTGGCCTGTACTGTATGTATATATATATATATATATATATATATATATATATATATATATATATATATATATATATATATATATATATATATATATATATATATATATATATATATATATATATATATATATATTAATATGTATACATAGATATCAGTGGCGTGCCGTCACTAGAGGCAGGGGAGGCACGGCCTCACCTGCCATCATGGAAAGAAAAAAAAAAGTTAAAAGAAAAAAAAACAATTAAATTGTTATATGTATCCAGTGATTATACTAAAGTTATTTTCCATTTAACTTCACCAGTTTTAGATTATTTTTATTTTTATTTTCACATTTGCCGTTCAAATACTGAGAAGAGACGGTGCGGTGATCAGCAGCCAGTTGAGGCACGTCACTGATTTGTGCCTCAACATGGATTGTGCGCAATGACTCGGCTAACTGCTGGCCTGCTGTGCAGTGAGACCGTATTGCTGTATGAATTATATTATACATTTCCATAGTTTAGTTAGCTGAGGTATATAATGTACAGTGTATTTTGTCAACAACTGTATGTGTGTAAGTATTTCTTGTGCTGAGCGATCATAAAACTGGAGGCTCGTCTCATAACCCCGCCTCTTGGTGCCAAGCACCTCCGCCGCAGAATGCATCGCCCGACGGGAGCGCCACACCAACCAAAGCCCACACCCAAACCCTCCACGTGCAAGACCGAATCCACCCAAAAAAAGTCACTTAACAAGAAGCCAAAAAGTGCAAAAACAACAATGCTCGCGCGGCGCGCCGGAGGAGCCGTGAACAGGGACACAACATTAGGTACACCTGCAGACGGCAGCGCGGATTTCATATTTCATTCATTCACAACTCCTCCAACACAAACACCACTGCTCCCGCACTTATAAGTAAAGGTAAGACCATAATAACGTTTTTTTTTTATTAAATGTGCTTTTTTGTGTGCATGCTACAGTTTGTAAGTGTAAAGTTAAGTTAAAGTACCAATGATTGTCACACACACACGGTGTGGTGAAATGTGTCCTCTGCATTTGACCCATCCCCTTGTTCACCCCCTGGGAGGTGAGGGGAGCAGTGGGCAGCAGCGGTGCCGCGCCCTTGATGCTGAGTGCCAAGCAGGGAACACAACCCGTTAACTGCTGCCAATCACATGGTGAATAAGATACTCTTTAGGGTTCATATGTTTGTACATCTGACTGTGATGATGCAGTGCCTCACCAGACATGAACCTCACCGCACGCCACTGATAGATATATATAATTTTGTTTTAATCTGTCAGTTATTAACATAAAATGTAAGATTAAATCAATAAAAAAGTTGTCCATCCATTCATCCATCCATTTTCTACCGCTTGTCCCTCTTGGATTGTTTTAGTCAAATTAGTCATGGGTATCACAACCTCCTTGAAAAACTGCAAAAGTCTGGTAGTGACCCAGCCAACATGGAACACTTGACTGTTCACAGTAGACTCGATACAGTCGTCAGACATAACGTCATCAAAGCTCACATTTATGCATTCACACACGGCGCTAATATTTGGAAACCCGCATGTGTTGATAGAAGAAAGGTCAAAATATAATACGTCTATTTGTGGCGGAGTCCGACAAAGTTACGTTTAATTGTCAATTTTGCATCTCATAATGTAGCACATAACAGTGGTGCATTCAAGGGCCCTTGATGAAAGTTTGAAGACTGAGGAGGCTGAACCCCTAGTAGATGCACTAATAATAATAATTATAATCATTTTGTATTATGCTCATTTGTATCCACTGATGATAATCCATATTCATGCAAGGGGGAACTGGTTTACAATCAGATCATCTAAATATGTTAATCCCATTCATCATTTAAAAGGCATCTTTCAGCCATATTAGGACAATAATTAGTTGTGTGGTGCATGTAAACATACTGAGTGTGTGTATAGGAGCGGTCAATTGAAAAGTAGCTCGCCTGCAGAAAAGTAAATAGAGTATGAACAGTTTACCTCATAGAAGGGTTTGGGGTCATCCCAGTGGTGACTCTCTGCATCTTGAAAGACACAGGTGAGACACACCTGCACACAGTAGCTGCTCAGTTGCTCTTTCAAGGCCTCAACTGTGTCCTGGTACTTCTGGACAGGCAGCAAGCTCAGGTGCCTGGGAAGAAAGGAGGGCCAAACACTCTTGTAAAGCAACACACTGGAATTGGCCGTGAAACGACACGTGATTTACTCTCAAACTTCGCTGCGACATATTGCCTTCTTTCGTAAATCTCCCAGTGTTGATACTTTCCAGAAAGAGGTGAGACTTTAACAGGGGGGTGCAAGAAGCCTGAAAACATGGGGAGAGGAAAAGTACTTTACGAGCGAGAAGGGGCGTACGAGGGCAGAGGTGGAAAAACAGGAGCGCAGGGGGGCGAGCAAGATGCCTTGGAGGGGATATGTGGAGGTCAAAGGTTAAGGGGGTACTATGAAGCATAAAAACTAACCAGATGTAGACACAATATGGGTGTCATTATCACTTGTCAGTCGTTGCACTTTAACTCAGCACCTGTGTTCTTAAATCTTAAATGTGTAGCCTTGTTTGCTAACTTTGTTCCTCGTCATGATTTACTTAACTGCAGAGAATGTCAGGCCTAAGTTTGAAGTTAAGTGTTTATTTGGTAGGATGCCTTCATTTTTTGCAGTCGCTTATGTAAAAGTGCCGGTCAATTGGTTCATAATAGGGATGGAATGTGTGACTCACTGACTCGTAGTCGCAGTTTTTATTTGTGCTACGTTTTATTTGGGGTTTCTATCAATAATGGAGTACAGTTGGATGCCAAACAAATTCAGGCTCTATCATACCAAAAAATGGATGGCTTTGTACTTGTCCTTTTTTAATCATATTGTCACGACCTGTGACAATATAATAATTAAAATAACAAACATAAAAAAATAACAAACATAAAAAAGTGGAATAAAAGAGCAAGCAGGTGAAATGTAACGAGAAAAGTTGCAATAATGACTCTGATGACTGTTTTTTATTTATTTAAAACTGTCATTGCTCAAAAATGAATAATGAATCAAAATCAATGTTATTGTGAATTTTTGACCAAATACTTTCCATCAAATATTCCACTTTGAAACATTTTTTGGGGGGGAAATATTGCATATTTGTTGTGTTTTCAACATAAAAAGAAGGTTTTCTGACAAAAATTGCATAAAACAAACAAACAAAAAAGAAAACAGTTTAAGAAAAATACTAAAAACTTTTAATCGACAGAAAGATCTGAAGTTGATCCAGAAATTAAATTTTTTGGAAGTAAAAAAAAAAAATGTATTACTTATTCTTAACACTTTTATGGGTGGGTCTTTTTTTGGATCCCCAAGAATTTACATTTATTTGAAACTGTCATTGCTCAAAAAAACTATAACGAGTTATTTTAAATAAAATTGAATCAAACAATAATTATGAATGAATGACTTATTTAAGGCTCCAATTACTTCATATCAAATATTCAACTTTGACATTTTTTTTGGGGGGGGGGGGCAGTCTATTGCATATTTTGTGTTTTTGCCATTAAAACAGGGTTTTCTTTGACAAAAAGAGCATTAAATATAAAAATAAATAAATACAAGTAAATTTATATCGACAGATAGACCTGAAGTTGATCTAGAGATTTAAGCGTTTAATAATAATAACAACAACAACAAAATACAAACCCCGTTTCCATATGAGTTGGGAAATTGTGTTAGATGTAAATATAAACGGAATACAATGATTTGCAAATCATTTTCAACCCATATTCAATTGAATGCACTACAAAGACAAGATATATGATGTTCAAACTCATAAACTTTTTTTTTTTTTTGCAAATAATAATTAACTTCGAATTTCATGGCTGCAACACGTGCCAAAGTAGTTCGGAAAGGGCATTTTCACCACTGTGTTACATGGACTTTCCTTTTAACAACACTCAGTAAACGTTTGGGAACTGAGGAGACACACTTTTTAAGCTTCTCAAGTGGAATTATTTCCCATTCTTGCTTGATGTACAGCTTAAGTTGTTCAACAGTCTGGGGGTCTCCATTGTGGTATTTTAGGCTTCATAATGCGCCACACATTTTCAATGGGAGACAGGTCTGGACTACAGGCAGGCCAGTCTAGTACCCACACACGTAACACGTGGCTTGGCATTGTCTTGCTGAAATAAGCAGGGGCGTCCATGGTAACGATGCTTGGATGGCAACATATTTTGCTCCAAAACCTGTATTTACCTTAGAGCATTAATGGCGCCTTCACAGATGTGTAAGTTACCCATGTCTTGGGCAATAATACACCCCCATACCATCACATATGCTGGCTTTTCAACTTTGCGCCTATAACAATCCGGAAGGTTCTTTTCCTCTTTGGTCCGGAGGACACAACGTCCACAGTTTCCAAAAACAATTTGAAATGAGGATTCGTCAGACCACAGAACACTTTTCCACATTGTATCAGTCCATCTTAGATGAGCTCAGGCCCAGCGAAGCCGACAGCGTTTCTGGGTGTTGTTGATAAACGGTTTTCGCCTTGCATAGGAGAGTTTTAACTTGCACTTACAGATGTAGCGACCAACTGTAGTTACTGACAGTGGTTTTCTGAAGTGTTCCTGAGCTCATGTGGTGATATCCTTTACTCACTGATGTCGCTTGTTGATGCAGTACAGCCTGAGGGATCGAAGGTCACAGGCTTAGCTGCCTACGTGCAGTGATTTCTCCAGATTCTCTGAACCCTTTGATGATATTACGGACCGTAGATGGTGAAATCCCTAAATTCCTTGCAATGACTGGTAGAGAAAGGTTTTTCTTAAACTGTTCAACAATTTGCTCACACATTTGTTGACAAAGTGGTGACCCTCGCCCCATCCTTGTTTGTGAATGACTGAGCATTTCATGGAATCTACTTGTATACCCAATCATGGCACCCACCTGTTCCCAATTTGCCTGTTCACCTGTGGGATGTTCCAAATAAGTGTTTGATGAGCATTCCTCAACTTTATCAGTATTTATTGCCACCTTTCCCAACTTCTTTGTCACGTGTTGCTGGCATCAAATTCTAAAGTTAATGATTATTTGCATTAAAAAAAATGTTTATCAGTTTGAACATCAAATATGTTGTCTTTGTAGCATATTCAACTGAATATGGGTTGAAAATGATTTGCAAATCAATGTATTCCGTTTATATTTACATCTAACACAATTTCCCAACTCATATGGAAACGGGGTTTGTATATGTATATATATATATATATATATATATATATATATATATATATATATATATATATATATATATATATATATATATATATATATATATATATACTACTTTTTTTTATGGTCCCCGGGACCAAACTTAAAATATATATATTGTATTGGTTTTGCAAATAAAAATATCAAAATGGCCCCCGCATGCTATAATTTTTTAGTGAGCGGTCCTTAGTGGAAAGAAGTTTGGACACCCCTTTTCCAACATAACAGTTATCATTAGTTTCTTGTATTATTTCCTGTCCACTTCCTGTTTACAGATGAGCGCTGACTTCCTCGTCTGTCCCTGATTGGCAACCGGGACAAACCAGTGCCTGGTTGCCAATCAGGATGCTGCATATGTTAGCCCAGTGCTCTTTGCTCTGCGTTGCACTCCATACCCATTTGCTATTTGTGCACTTCCCAGCTGCACATTTTTGTTTTTTGCGTTACTTTTGTTTTCCCTCATAAAAAATGGCTTCTTCTCTGTACTTACCTGATGCGTTGAATGTCGGGGTCCAGACAAACACATATTCTAATACAGTAGTTTAAGATTCAAAGGTTTTTGTTTCTTATTTAAGTCCACACACAACAGCATCTTTCATTGACGACCCACACACACACACACACACACACACACACACACACACACACACACACACACACACACACACACACACACACACACACACACACACACACACGCACAGACACACACACACACACCCACACACTCTTGTATTCGCTACCGTCTTGAGACCTCCGAATAATGCCCACCTCTTTAGGACAACCCTTTCTAGATATATAAAGATTTGTATTTACAACATGAATAATATATACAAACTATGCAAATATAAAAAAGCTTGTTGTGAAAAATGAGTTGGAATTTTAACAAGAAAAAGGTCACAATTTCACAAGAAAAACTTAGAATTCTGGCAGTATTATAATAAAAGTTGTCATTTTACTCAACGCAAGTCAAAATTTTACAAGAAAAACGGAACATTTGTGCAATATTATGATAAAAGTTGGAATATTACCCAATAACAGTCGCAATTTTACAAGAAAAGCTAAAAATGTTGGCAATTTTATGAAGAGTCGTAAATTCACTCGACAAAAGTCACAATTTTATAAGAAAACTTTAAAATGTTGGCAATATCATAACAATCGGAATTTTACTTCGCAAAATTATGACAAAAATGTCACTGTTTTACAAGAACAACAAAAAAATTGGCAATATTGTGATGAGTCTGAATTTTATATGACAAATGTCCCTATTTTGCATTAAAAAGTAATAATTTTACATACAAAGTAATAATTTTACGAGAAAATATTGCAATATTACAGAAACAGAAAGAATATGAGAAATTGTTCCCAATTTTATAAGAAAAAAGTCAATACATTGTGAGAAAAAGACTGCTTTTAGTTATTTGTAAATTTTTTGTTTGTAATTGGTTATTAATCTTCATTATTTACTTCAAGATATTACAGTTTGTCTCTATGTACATACAGTATATATATATATATATATATATATATATATATATATATATATATATACTTTTAAATGAATTTTGGCCAAAGGGGGCGCATTTCAATTTCTTACACACATTTGTTATTACAAATGTTGGCCAGAGCGGGAGCACTTAAAATGTTTACACACACTTGTTATTTCATACGTTGGCCAGAGGGCGAGCACTTTTAAAACTGACACACAGTCAATTTGAAAAATCCCTCCTTTTTGGGACCACCCTCATTTTGATAGATTTCACCACCAGGGGTGCAAATGAGACATTCTCTATTAGATGCAATGGTTTTCCGTATTGGGACCATGGTTTATGTCCTAACTTGTTCACCGGTCTTCATATGGAAGGTACTTTTCCTTGTTGATGTTAGAAATTATGGTAGAAATGATGGTAGAAATACAAGAATAAATGATAATAAATGATAAATGGGTTATACTTGTATAGCGCTTTTCTACCTTCAAGGTACTCAAAGCGCTTTGACAGTATTTCCACATTCACCCATTCATACACACATTCACACACTGATGGCGGGAGCTGCCATGCAAGGCGCTAACCAGCAGCCATCAGGAGCAAGGGTGAAGTGTCTTGCCCAAGGACACAACGGACGTGACTAGGATGGTAGAAGGTGAGGATTGAACCCCAGTAACCAGCAACCCTCACACACACACACACACACACACACACACACACACACACACACACACACACACACACACACACACACACACACACACACACACACACACACACACACACACACACACGCACGCACACACACACACACACACACACACACACACACACACACACACACACACACACAATCTCCTTACACTTTGGTTAAAGTAGCGGTCGGATCTTTCAGCCGTGCCTGGTAGTGCTGCAGTCGCTGGAGCACATAAATGCAAGTGGCCAACAAGGCCGGCAGGTTGTTCAGCGGTAAAGAGGATGGTACTTCCAGGGCTCTCTCCTCCAAACGGCCAAGGATGGCGAGCGCCGCCCGGCTACACGCCTCCACGAAGCTTGATCGAACGTCCAGAAGAGAGGTGTCGCTGCAGGCGGCTGCCAGGGGTAGTAAGGCATCCATCTCATCAACCACTGCACCACAAAACTGGGAAAGGCGAAAAAAAAGCAAATATACAATTCTATGAATAATACAAATAAATTACATTATATCAGACATTTTTTATTTTAAATGCCTGAACTACAATAATCTCAAATGACACAGTGCTTGAGTCGGTAACCTCACATTCAACCTAAGTATCAAAAATTGGTTTATTTTACATTAATTAAATCAGTACCTATAAAAGTACCAAATTTGGTACCACTGCCTATATATACTGTAACGTTATATGCATTTATCAAAGACTCATCATGAAATTTCACCTGAAGGCTGAATATCTCAAACCTTTTATGAGCAGTGTACTTCTAAAGTACGACAAAGGATGCATGGCCCTCTTGCAGCCAGCATATATATCATAAACGTTCGTAATATACAGTATACATAGGACCTCAAATTAAAAGCTTAAGTGGTTCGGTGAGGAGCTTTTAACTCAAAACACTTGTATCTCATATCATTGTTAAATGTGTTTTCTTTATTTTCATGACTATGTACATTGTAGATTGTCACTGAAGGCATCAAAACTATGACACCTGTGAAGTGAAAACCATTTCAGGTGACTACCTCTTGAAGCTCATCAAGAGAATGCCAAGAGTGTGCAAAGCAGTAATCAGAGCAAAGGGTGGCTATTTTGAAGGAACTAGAATATAAAACGTGTTTTCAGTTATTTTCACCTTTTTTTGTTAAGTGCATAACTCCAGGTGTTCATTCATAATTTTGATGCCTTCAGTGACAATGTACAATGTAAATAGTCATGAAAATACAGAAAACACATTGAATGAGAAGGTGTGTACAAACTTTTGGCATGTGCTGTGTGTATATGTGACTGTGGAGTTACTGAATAAGGAGTTTCAGTGTAGAAAAATGATGGATAGAAATGGAAAAAAAGACTTGAGCCTTTGACTGTATAAGAAGTCTGTAAAGTATTGTACAATAATTTGAGCTCTGCTCAGACACTAAGACACATGTCAGAATAGGACAGAGGAGAAGAAAATATATTCTGCATATATTAAAACTCTCCACTGGCTGGTCTGGCTCACTGTTATTGAATGCAAATGCATGCATGCGTAACCTTTGGGCTGAAAGGCTCTAATCTTTGAAGCATTGACCTACACGTAAATATGTTGTACAGGTCCTGAGCGCAGACACATGCTGACACAATGAGAGACACAAATACTGTCAGTGGATGAGATTAAGGGAGAAAAAGAGGCGTGAATAAACAGGACAATCAAAGGGGCTGAGGGGAAGGAATGTAGATGAAGAAAAGGTAAATAGAGCACCAGGAGAGAGAGCACATACTGTATATAGTATGACAACCTTGAATATATGACAACCCTGTATACACACACACATACATACATACATACATACATACATACATACATACATACATACATACATACATACATACATACATACATACATACATACATACATACATACATACATACCTGTACATACATACATACATACATACATACATACATACATACACACACACACACACACACACACACACACACACACACACACACACACACACACACACACACACACACACACACACGTACACACATATATACATACATACATTCACACATACATACATATATACATACACACATACATAGATATACACATACATACATACACGTACATACATACATATATACATACACACATACACACACACATTCACACTTACACACTTACATATATACATATATACATACATAAAAGTGGTGTGGCTCGGTTAGTAGAGCGGTCGTGCCTGCAACCTGAGGGTTACTGGTTCGACCCTTGGCTTCCACCATCCTAGTCACGTCCATTGTGTCCTTGAGCAGGACACTTTATCCTTGCCCCTAATGAGTCGTGGTTATGGCCTTGCAGCTTTACCATTTACATGACACAGACTATAAATTTGCCGATAAAATGGACATATTTAATAAGTTACATCCAGAAGATTTCTGTAATATAATCATTGATAAAGATGACAGTACATAAATCGATTGTAGATAAATATTGTATGTGTGTATGTACATGTAAAGGTAGTACAAATAAAGTAATTCAACTATACAAACAATGAATAAATAGTAAATCAGCTCATGTTTGCACACGTTTTAGTACACACAAACCATTAGTAGACTATGTGTGTGACAGGATTATTCCTGCTGATCGGACAATAAACTGAAAAAAAGTCATAAGTGAAGAGCCAGTTCTCTAGCCAGGAACCGCACCACACCTCTCTGGTGAAATGCAGGCATTGAGCAAGTGTATTCTGTATCCAGGCATACCTTGGCTATCATCTTAGGAGTATCTCTCTCAGAGTAGCCGTAGAAGTTGTCTTCTCTGACATTTATGTCACTGCTCTTGACGCTCGTGTGTCCACTTATATTTTCCAGCAAGACTGAGTAGTGCCCTGAGGAATGCATCGTTTCTTCTCGCTGAAAACTCTTGGTGCAAACATCATCCAGCACCACTTTGACACAGTGGGACATGTGAGGGGCCAAACCACTAAAGGCTGACCTCCAGTCAAATTCCAGTGACTGCAAAAAAAGCAAAAGAGAGACAAATCAATGGCTGAAAAAAATAGTTCTGCTAATGTAAGTTATTTTAAAGAAAGAAAGAACTCACCTCAATTTGCATTGCGTATTTCTTGTTATCTGCTGCCATGTCCACCTTAGCCTTTTTCAGGATGCCTACATGATGAAACAGTCTGTATTATCTAATATATATATATATATTAGACACTCGGGTTGTCCTGATACCAATATTTTGGTGCCAGTACAGGTACCAAAATGTATTTTGATACTTTTCTAAACAAAGGGCACTACACAAATTGCATTATTGGCTTTATTTTAACAAAAAATCTTAGGGTACATCAAACATATGTTTCTTATTGCAAGTTTGTCCTTAAATAAAATAGTGAACATACCAAACAACTTGTCTTTTAGTAGTAAGTAAACAAACAAAGGCTCCTAATTAATCTGCTGATGTATGCAGTAACATATTGTGTCATTTATCATTCTATTATTTTGTCAACATTATGAGGGACAAACTGTAAAAATGTATTATTAATCTACTTGTTCATTTACGAAGACTTCTATGGAAATAGAAGAACCGAGACTCAGATGTCCCTCGCCCGGACACGGGTCACCGGGGCCCCCCTCTGGAGCCAGCCCCGGAGTTGGGGCACGATGGCCGGGCCCCATGTCCCCATGGGGCCCGGCCGGGCACAGCCCGTAGAGGCAACGTGGGTCCCCCATCCAATGGGTTCACCACCCATAGCAGGGACCATAGAGGTCGGGTGCAATGTGAGCTGGGCGGCAGCCGAAATCAGGGCACTTGGCGGTCCGATCCTCGGCTACATAAGCTAGCTCTTGGGACGTGGAATGTCACCTCGCTGGGGGAAAGGAGCCTGAGCTAGTGCGCAAGGTGGGGAAGTTCCGGCTGGATATAGTCAGACTCACCTCGACGCACAGCAAGGGCTCTGGATCCAGTTCTCTCGAGAGGGGCTGGACTCTCTTCCACTCTGGCGTTGCACGCAGTGAGAGGCGACGGGCTGGGGTAGCAATTCTTGTTTCCCCCCGGCTCAAAGCCTGCACGTAGGAGTTCAACCCGGTGGGTGAGAGGGTAGCTTCCCTCCGCCTTCGGGTGGGGGGACGGGTCCTGACTGTTTTGTCTGTGCTTACGCACCAAACAGCAGTTCAGAGTACCCACCCTTTTTGGATACACTCGAGGGAGTACTGGAAAGTGCTCCCCCGGGTGATTCCCTTGTCCTACTGGGGGACTTCAACGCTCATGTTGGCAACAACAGTGAAAACTGGAGAGGCGTGATCGGGAAGAATGGCCGCCCGGATCTGAACCCGAGTGGTGTTTTGTTATTGGACTTTTGTGCTCGTCACAGATTGTCCATAACGAACACCATGTTCAAACATAAGGGTGTCCATATGTGCACTTGGCACCAGGACACCCTAGGCCAGTGGTTCTCAACCTTTTTTCAGTGATGTACCCCCTGTGAACATTTTTTTAATTCAAGTACCCCCTAATCAGAGCAAAGCATTTTTGGTTGAAAAAAAAGAGATAAAGAAGTAAAATACAGCACTATGTCATCAGTTTCTGATTTATTAAATTGTATAATAGTGCAAAATATTGCTCATTTGTAGTGGTCTTTCTTGAACTATTTGGAAAAAAATATATAAAAATAACTAAAAACTTGTTGAAAAATAAACAAGTGATTCAATTATACATAAAGATTTCTACATATAGAAGTAATCATCAACTTAAAGTGCCCTCTTTGGGGATTGTAATAGAGATCCATCTGGATTTATGAACTTAATTTTAAACATTTCTTCACAAAAAAAGAAATCTTTAACATCAATATTTATGGAACATGTCCACAAAAAATCTAGCTGTCAACACTGAATATTGCATTGTTGCATTGTAATGAATGGAATAGCCTACTTGATTTGATGTTCAGTTTATGAACTTACATTCAAATTTTGTTGAAGTATTATTCAATAAATATATTTATAAAGGATTTTTGAATTGTTGCTATTTTTAGAATATTTTAAAAAAATCTCACGTACCCCTTGGCATACCTTCAAGTACCCCCAAGGGTACGCGTACCCCCATTTGGGAACCACTGCCCTAGGCCACAGTTCCATGATCGACTTTGTAGTTGTGTCATCAGATTTGCGGCCCCATGTTTTGGACACTTGGGTGAAGAGAGGGGCGGAGCTTTCTACCGATCACCACCTGGTGGTGAGTTGGCTGCGATGGTGGGGGAGGATGCCGGACAGACCTGGCAGGCCCAAACGAATTGTGAGGGTCTGCTGGGAACGTCTAGCAGAGTCTCCTGTCAGAGAGAGTTTCAATTCCCACCTCCGGAAGAACTTTGAACATGTCACGAGGGAGGTGCTGGACATTGAGTACGAGTGGACCATGTTCCACACCTCTATTGTCGAGGCGGCTGATTGGAGCTGTGGCCGCAAGGTAGTTGGTGTCTGTCGTGGCGGTAATCCTAGAACCCGCTGGTGGACACCAGCGGTGAAGGATGCCGTCAAACTGAAGAAAGAGTCCTATCGGGTTATTTTGACTCATTGGACTCCGGAGGCAGCGGACAGGTACCGACGGGCCAAGCGGTGTGCGGCTTCAGCGGTCGCGGAGGCAAAAACTCGGACATGGGAGGAGTTTGGAGAAGCCATTGAAAACGACTTCCGGACAGCTTCGAAGTGATTCTGGACCACCATCCGCCGCCTCAGGAAGGGGAAGCAGTGCACTGTCAACACTGTGTATGGTGAGGATGGTGTTCTGCTGACCTCGACTGTGGATGTTGTGGATCGGTGGAGAGAATACTTCGAATACCTCCACAATCCCACCAACAGGTCTTCCTATGAGGAAGCAGTGCTTGGGGAATCTGTGGTGGGCTCTCCTATTTCTGGGGCTGAGGTTGCTGAGGTAGTTAAAAAGCTCCTTGGTGGCAAGGCCCCGTGGGTAGATGAGATCCGCCCGGAGTTCCTTAAGGCTCTGGATGCTGTGGGGCTGTCTTTGTTGACAAGACTCTGCAGCATCGCGTGGACATCGGGGGCGGTACCTCTGGATTGGCAGACCGGGGTGGTGGTTCCTCTCTTTAAGAAGGGGAACCGGAGGATGTGTTCCAGCTATCGCAGAATCACACTCCTCAGCCTTCCCGGTAAGGTCTATTTAGGTGTACTGGAGAGGAGGCTACGCCGGATAGTCGAACCTCGGATTCAGGAGGAACAGTGCGGTTTTCATCCTGGTCGTGGAACTGTGGACCAGCTCTATACTCTCGGCCGGGTCCTTGAGGGTGCATGGGAGTTTGCCCAACCAGTCTACATGTGCTTTGTGGACTTAGAGAAGGCATTCGACTGTGTCCCTCGGGAAGTCCTGTGGAGAGGGCTCAGAGAGTATGGGGTATCGGACTGTCTGGTTGTGGCGGTCTGCTCCCTGTAGGATCAGTATCAGAGCTTAGTCCGCATTGCCGGCAGTAATTCGGACACGTTTCCAGTGAGGGTTGGACCCCGCCAAGGCTGCCCTTTGTCACCGATTCTGTTCATAACTTTTATGGACAGAATTTCTAGGCGCAGTCAAGGCGTTGAGGGGATCCGGTTTGGTGGCTGCAGGATTAGGTCTCTGCTTTTTGCAGATGATGTGGTCCTGATGGCTTCATCTGGCCAGGATCTTCAGCTCTCACTGGATCGGTTCGCAGCCGAGTGTGAAGCGACTGGAATGAGAATCAGCACCTCCAAGTCCGAGTCCATGGTTCTCGCCTGGAAAAGGGTGGAGTGCCATCCCCGGGTTGGAGAGGAGACCCTGCCCCAAGTGGAGGAGTTCAAGTACCTCGGAGTCCTGTTCACGAGTGAGGGAAGAGTGGATCGTGAGATCGACAGACGGATCGGTGCGGCGTCTTCAGTAATGCGGACGCTGTATTGATCCGTTGTGGTGAAGAAGGAGCTGAGCCGGGAGGCAAAGCTCTCAATTTACCAGTCGATCTACATTCCCATCCTCACCTATGGTCATGAGCTTTGGGTTATGACCGACAGGACAAGATCACGGGTACAAGCGGCCGAAATGAGTTTCCTCCGCCAGGTGGCGGAGGAAACTCAAAACCCTTAGAGATAGGGTGAGAAGCTCTGTCATCCGGGAGGAGCTCAAAGTTAAGCCGCTACTCCTCCACATCGAGAGGAGCCAGATGTGGTGGTTCGGGCATCTGGTCAGGATGCCACCCGAACGCTTCCCTAGGGAGGTGTTTAGGGCACGTCCGACCGGTAAGAGGACACGGGGAAGACCCAGGACACGTTGGGAAGACTATGTCTCCCGGCTGGCCTGGGAAAGCCTCGGGATCCCTCGGGAAGAGCTGGACGAAGTGGCTGGGGAGAGGGAAGTCTGGGCTTCCCTGCTTAGGCTGCTGCCCCCATGACCCGACCTCGGATAAGCGGAAGAAGATGGTTGGATGGATTGTTCATTTACTGTTAATATCTGCTTATTTTCGGTTTTAAGATGTTCTATCTACACTTCTGTTAAAATGTAATAATCACTTATTCTTCTGTTGTTTGATACTTTACATTAGTTTTGGATGATACCACAAATTTAGGTATCGATTCGATACCAAGTAGTTACAGGATCATATATTGGTCATATTCAAAGTCCTCACGTGTCCAGGGACGTATTTCCTGAGTTTATAAACATAATATTCATTTTTTTAAAAGGAAAAAATATTTTGTGACGATAAAAAATATTGATGTAACCATAGTAGCACTGACTAGATACGCTCCTGTACTTGGTATCATTACAATGGATGTTAGGTGTAGATCCACCTATGGCATTTGTTTACATTCAGGCGCGCTAGCTTTTGTTAGCGGTGATGCCGGTGAGCTATTGTATCCTTCTACGGTGTGTAGTGAAACATGTTTAGCAATTCCTCATCCTGCAATGATAATGATACTTGTAAGAAACTTACTTTATTTGTCGCCATGGAGGCGAGGATTCGTGATTTAGAAATATCTAAAACACTGCCGACTGCAGATGGATGTTAGCTGCTAGCTAGCTAGACATGTCTTAAAGCACCTCTTCCTGAGGACATTTCAGTGTTATAACTTCACCTTTATCTTTAGTTTTTAGTTAAAAATGTGTCCATTCTCCTTTTTCTGTCTACACAGTGTCTGCTTATAAGTACTCTGTGTGTGCGCTGCCGAACATGCTCCTCTGCTCGTAAACCTAGCAATGTCATGACGTGACGACGGCGCGCTATCATGTCCGTTAAAAAAAACAAAAAAAACCCGGTAATTTTCAAACAGAGTATAGAACCGTTTTTGATTCATTAGTACCGCGATACTACACTAGTACCGGTATATCGTACAACCCTTTTAGACAAGTATGTCAAAGGAGCAGGGTTTCAAAGGTCACTTAAAGACTACAGGCTGGGTGATAGCAGCATTCTATATTACAAAATAAATAACCATGAACAGGGGCGCCGAAAAGGGGGGGTAAAGGAGACGGATTCTAGGGGCCCATGATAGAGGGGGGCCCAGAGAGGCCCCTAATGATGATAAAATTATAATACAGGGGGCCCTGTAAAGATTCTTTTCATGGGGCCCAAAATCCCTAGCGGCGCCCCTGACCATGAATGATTCTAAAGTGGTCAGAGACAAAACAGTCATACTCCAGTCCACTTGTGTCAATCTGGTTCTCCATGAGGGCCACATTGCAGTTATGGCTGTCCTCAGAGGATAATTTTTAACAGTGAATGTACTGTATATGAATATTAATGCTATTACATAATTGCCTATTTATTAGATTTGTATATATGTGTTATGTACATGAAAAATAATATATAGATTTTACAGTAAAAAACTGGAAACTGGCGAAGTTGGTAGAGTGGCCGTGCCAGCAATCGGAGGGTTGCTGGTTACTGGGGTTCAATCCCCATCTTCTACCATCCTAGTCACGTCCGTTGTGTCCTTGGGCAAGACACTTTCTCCCTTGCTCCTGATGGGTGCTGGTTAGCGCCTTGCATGGCAGCTCCCGCCATAAGTGTGTGAATGGGTGAATGTGGAAATACTGTCAAAAGCGCTTTGAGTACCTTGAAGGTAGAAAAGCGCTATACAAGTATAACCCATTTATCATTTATTTAACTCAGTCCAGTACTATTAAAATTACAGTATTTTTTTACAGCATATTCATGTAAATGGGGAAAAAAGCTAACACAGTTTTAAAAATAAATATAAAAAAATAGTTTTACCATAAAATATAATGTATTACTACAAATGGAAAAACAGTTCCACAGTTTTTTTTACAGTAAAAAAAACTGGAAACTCAGTCCAGTACCATCCAAATTACAGTATTGTTTTGTTTTTTTTGTTTTTTTTTACAGCATCTTAATGTAAATGGGTAAAAAAAAACTAACACAGTTTTAAAAATAAATATAAAAAAAACTGTTTTACCATAAAATATAATGTATTACTGCAAATGGAAAAAAAAACTTTCACAGGTTTTTTTACAGTAAAATTTTAAGGACTGAGCTGCCAGTTTTTTTTGTTGTTTATTTTTACCGTACAAATTATTGTCAATTTCAATTTGATTGATAATTTGCTTTGAAATCATAAGTCAAGCAGAAATGTAATTATTTATTTTTATTTCAACAATAAATGTTTGGAATGTATTGTTTTGCATTATTAGATAATATTAAAGTTCAAAAGATATGCAATCGCATGAAATAAATGTATTTTTTTTTATCTGCAAAATGGAAAGAATTAATACATTTTATGTTCCTTTATTTAACCAGGTAAAAACTCATTGAGATTAAAGTCTATTTTAAAAGAGTGACCTGGCCGCAAAAAACAGGTTTCATCAACACAGAACAACAACAAACAGTTGCAGTCACACTCTGTAGTTAAAAGCACACATTACTTACAACATAAACATTTAAAAAAAACAAAGATAATGCAATAAAAACAATTTAAAAACATGTACAGTGCCCAATAGAAACAGCTTGATCAGTTCAGGTAGCCTCAGATTCTTTAGTAATTAATTCCACCACCGACGGTGGAGTCGGCTCTCTTGGTTGCTTTGTTGGGTCTGCTCCTATCTCTGGCCACGCTCACCCCACCCCAGCAGACGATGGCGTAGAACATCGCAGAGGCCACCACAGTGTATGGTTTTTTGGTATTTTTTTTTGTTGTTGTTTTACTTTTGTAGCTGTATGTAGAAATGGCTGGTTGCATCAGCTCTGCTCTTTTAATGTCTTTAATGTCCTTTGTGTTCTTTGATGTTTGACGTTTCCCTCTTACACACATGCTTGTGTGTGCTGTGGCTATGAGTTTTTTTCGTTGTTTTTTTTCCTTGGCCTCAGTCTGGACCCCCTTTCCAGGGGCCCAGGCTTAAACTGCCTTTTTTTTCTCATCCAGGAGCCAAAGCGAGAGGTGGTAACCAGAGAATAGCAGTGCATGGCTCAAAGGGAGTGGTGAGGAACAGGTGGTGGATGCAAATGGCGACGCCGTTATAAGTCTCATTTTCAGGGTTTGGAATCCAATTCAACCCAGATGGCATAAACTTCAGCCTGTATGGGATAATTCCAGGAGGGGGTATTAAGTGGATGTGTGTGTGGAGGGGTGACAAGCGTACAAGATGTTGGGCTGGGTTGCAATTAAAAAGCATGAACATCAAGGCCAGAGTATCCTAATCAGTAGGCAAAGAGTGAGACCCCAGGCGAGGCAATTTAGGCGAACACGAGTGCATGGAATGGAAGAAGGAGGAAGCAGCCAGCACATCACTTTTTGACCTTTAAGCCCGTTTAATGAATTTCTGGTAATTAAGCCATTTGATTGCTGGGAATTAATGACTTGGATAACTGGCCTTTAAAGGCTGTTTACCTCTGAGTAAATTGAGCTTTTCTGCAAGTCTTGTTTTTATAAATGTAACCTTTATGGAAATTACGGCATGCGCCAAAAGTTCTGTTATTTTTATGCCGTGAGAGTTCAACTGGGAGACCAGAAGGATAAAAAAGTAAAATTGAAAGAAGTTGATTCTTTCGACAGCCAGAACGACACTCGGCAGAGCACTGACCTCTGCTAAGGCTGAACTGTAATGCCTGGTAGATTACTCCCTTCTTACCTCTAGTGGCTGATGTAATATTGAAGCAGAAGAAGACATTTTAAAACTATTCTTCATTAGATGAAACTTAAGTTCATGTCAACATATATTTCATCCTGTCCTGTAGGGGGCAGTAACTTGCATTATAAACTGTAATACCAATGAAGAAGAAGCCAGCGTGGCGATGTTCCGTGGAATCCGAGTTTCCAGATTTATATTAAAAAAAAATCTTGTTCAACAACAATCAGGATGTTTGCCCTCATCGAAATGGAATGAAATAGAATACAGCATTGTAGATATAATATGACATAATGTGTAGTAGAGTTGTACGGTATACCGGTATTATTATAGTACCGCGATACTGATAAATCATACTCGGTACTATACCGCCTCTGAAAAGTACTGGTACCGTCGTCATCACATCGTGTCATTGCTGGTTTACGAGCAGAGGAGCATGATCGCTAGCGCACACACACACGGAGTACTTACAAGCAGACAGTGTGTAGACAGAAAAGGGAAAATAGACGCATTATGGCTTAAAAACTAAAGATAAAGGTGAAGTTGTAACACTGAAATGCCCTCAGGAAGAGGTACTTTAAAACATGACTAACTAGCTTGCGGCTAAACTCCAGCCTCAGTGTTTTAGCTACTTCTAAATCACTAATCCTGGCCTCCATGGCGACAAGTAAAGTATGTTTCTTACAAGTATCATTATCACTGCATGATGGGGAATAGCTAAACATGCTTCACTACACACCGTAGATCACTGGCGTCAAAATTTAAACAAACGCCATTGGTGGATCTACACCTGACATCCACTGTAATGATACCAAGTACAGGAGCGTATCTAGTCGATGCTACTATGATTACGTCGATATTTTTTGGCATCACAGCATCTTCTTTCGTTTTGTTTGAACGTATATTATGTTTATAAACCCAGGAAATATGTCCCTGGGCACATGAGGACTTTGAATATGACCAATGTATGATCCTGTAACTACTTGGTATCGGATTGATACCCAAATGTGTGGTATCATCCAAAACTAATGTAAAGTATCAAACAACAGAAGAATAAATGATTATTACTTTTTAACAGAAGTGTAGATAGAACATGTTAAAACAGAAAATAAGCAAATATTAACAGTAAATGAACAAGTAGATTAATAATTCATTTTCTACCACTTAATATTGTTGACAAAATAATAGAATGATAAATGACACAATATGTTATTGCATACGTCAGCAGACTAATTAGGAGCCTTTAGACACTTGTGATTTAGGGTTATATAAATAAACATTGATTGATTGATTGATTGATTGATTGTATGTTTACTTACTAATAAAAGACAAGTTGTTGTCAGTAACTACAGTTGGTCGCTACATCTGTAAGTGCAAGTTAAAACTCTCCTATGCAAGGCAAAAACCGTTTATCAACAACACCCAGAAACGCTGTCGGCCCGCTGGGCCTGAGCTCATCTAAGATGGACTGATACAAAGTGGAAAAGTGTTCTGTGGTCTGACGAGTCCACATTTCAAATTGTTTTTGGAAACTGTGGACGTCGTGTCCTCCGGACCAAAGAGGAAAAGAACCATCCGGATTGTTATAGGCGCAAAGTGTAAAAGCCAGCATGTGTGATGGTATGGGGGTGTATTAGTGCCCAAGACATGGGTAACTTAACGTAGTCTTGTTGTCCCGGGGACGGTAAAAAAAAATGCACTGGACGAAATGAAATGCTCCCCGGGACGATGGCCTTTCACCATTTTTTTTCTTTTTATGTATTTATTCATTTTACATTTTATATTAAATGTCTTGGTTTTTCCACCCTCTGAAAATCCTATGAAATGTTTAACAAGCCATCCTATAATAATACAACAGCTATTAATGTAACAATACAATAAAACAAATATATTTAATGATGTTGTTTTCATTATTTTAACAATAGGCTAATGTAGAATCTATATAAAGTAATATACAAGAAACACAAAACTTAAAAACTAAATTATTTACAATTGCAGACACAAGGTTCTTGTTCTGCAGTGCTGTGTGTTAATGTGCTTCGTACACCTGCAGGACTGCAAGCAAGGTCGCAGAGAAAATGCGGACTGGATTTTGAGTGATGTGGGCATTCTCTATATGAACAAGTGGAATGGATCGAATACCGACGCACTAAAGGGGCTCTCTACCTTACGCTATGAAGTGAGGGGAAACTGAGTGAATAATCACAGGTTATATGATTATTTATTTAAACTCATATTCGGGCCACTTTATAATGAATATGTTGGCATGTATTTGTAAAAAAAACAAAAAAAAACGTTTTTTGGGGTTTTTTTTTTAACACCAAATTATTTAGGGGGGCTTAAGAAAATTTTAGGGGGGCTTGTGCCCCCCTAAAATAGGCATAACAACGCCAATGGTACTGGTACCGGTACCGGAGCTCAGTGATTCCAGCGTGGAACTGTCATAAGATGTCACTTGTGCAACAAATCCAGTCGTGAAATGTCCTCGCTCCTAAATATTCCAAAGTCAACTTTATTATAAGAAAAGTGAAGCGTTTGGGAACAACAGCAAGTCAGCCACCAAGTGGTAAGCCACGTAAACTGACAAAGAGGGGTCAGCAGATGCTGAAGCGCATAGTGCAAAGAGGTCGCAAAGTCAGTTGCTACAGAGCTCCAAACTTCATGTGACCTTCCAGTTAGCCCACATACAGTACGCAGAGAGCTTCATAGAATGGGTTTGCATGTCCGAGCAGCTGCATCTAAGCCATACATCAGCAAGTCCAATGCAAAGCGTCAGATGCAGTGGTGTAATGCACGTCACCACTGGACTCTAGAGCAGTGGAGACACGTTCTCTGGAGTGATGAATCACGATTTTCCATCTGGCAATCTGATGGACGAGTCTGGGTTTGGAGGTTGCCAGGAGAACGCTACATTTCGGACTGCATTGTGCCGAGTGTGAAATTTGGTGGAGGAGGAATTATGGTGTGGGGTTATTTTTCAGGAGTTGGGCTTGGCCCCTTAGTTCCAGTGAAAGGAACTTTGAATTCTCCAGGATACCAAAACATTTTGGACAATTTCATGCTCCCAACCTTGTGGGAACAGTTTGGAGCGGGCCCCTTCCTCTTCCAACATGACTGTGCACAAGTGCACAAAGCAAGGTCCATAAAAACATTGATGTCCTGACCTGAACCCGATAGAATATCTTTGGGATGAATTAGACATCACATGGACAAAGATAAGACCTTCTGGAGGAAAGTTCTGTGGTCAGATGAAACAAAAATTCAGCTGTTTGGCCACAATACCCAGCAATATGTTTGCAGGAGAAAAGGTGAGGCCTTTAATCCCAGGAACACCAGACCTACCGTCAACCATGGTGGTGGTAGTATTATGCTCTGGGCCTGTTTTGCTGCCAATGAAACTGGTGCTTTACTGAGAGTAAATGGGACAACGAAAAAGGAGGATTACCTCCAAATTCCTCAGGACAACTTAAAATCATCAGCCCGCAGGTTAAGTCTTGGGCGCAGTTGACGGTGTGGCGAAGTTGGTAGAGTGGCTGTGCCAGCAATCGGAGTGTTGCTGGTTACTGGGGTTCAATTCCCACCTTCTACCTTCTTAGTCACGTCTGTTGTGTCCTTGGGCAAGACACTTCACCCTTTGCCTCTGATGGCTGCTGGTTAGCGCCTTGCATGGCAGCTCCCGCCATCAGTGTGTGAATGTGTGTGTGAATGGGTGAATGTGGAAATACTGTCAAAGCGCTTTGAGTACCTTGAAGGTAGAAAAGCGCTATACAAGCATAACCCATTTATTTATTTATTTATTGGGTGTTCCAACAAGACAATGACCCCAAACACACATCAAAAGTGTTAAAGGAATAGCTAAATCAGGCTAGAATGAAGGTTTTAGAATGGCCTCCCCAAAGTCCTGACCTAAATGTGTGGACAATGCTGAAGAAACAAATCCATGTCAGAAAACCAACAAATTTAGCTGAACTGTACCAATATTGTCAAGAGGAGTGGTGAACATTTCAACCAGAAGCTTCCCAGAAGCTTGTGGATGGCTACCAAAAGCGCCTTATTGCATTGAAACTTGCCAAGGGACATGTAACCAAATATTAACATTGCTGTATGTATACTTTTGACCCAGCATATTTGGTCACATTGTCAGTAGACCCATAATAAATTCATAAAATAACTAAACTTCATGAATGTTTTTTGTGACCAACAAGTATGTGCTCCAATCACTCTATCACAACAAAATTAAGAGTTGTAGAAATTATTGGAAAATCAAGACAGCCATGACATTATGTTCTTTACAAGTGTATGTAAACTTTTGATCATGACTGTATATATACATATATGTATTAATGTATATATATATGTATATATATATATATATATATATATATATATATATATATATATATATATATATATATATATATATATACATTAATACATATATGTATATATATATGTATATATATATATATATATATATATATATATATATATATATATATATATATATATATATATATATATATATATATATATATATATATATATATAATACAAGCGTACAAGAGTGTGTGTGTGTGTGTGTGTGTGTGTGTGTGTGTGTGTGTGTGTGTGTGTGTGTGTGTGTGTGTGTGTGTGTGTGTGTGTGTGTGTGTGAACATATATTAATATGTTGGATATATAACTAATATAGTGGATATATAATTAATATAATTGAATATTAAGAGTTTACTTTTGCGACAAGCTTCTTAAAGTTTTTTAATCAATCAGAAATATCAATATCAAACGCGCCAAACATGGATAAGTTTACGGAGCGTGTTTTACAGTGTTTCTATCACGCACTCTATTGGATTCAAATGAGTGTAACTTAGAAATGTTTTATGGTGTTTGGACCTTTTTCATAATATCCACAATGTTCAGTGAACAGGTTGTTAAGTGTGACCTGTTGGAAGAAAGTTGCTTTTAAACAAAAAAATTGCACCATGACTAGGGAAGGTTGTTTGGATTGTGTCATATAAGTAAATGCTGTGGTATTATTTCAACATACTTTTAATGGTCATTGTTGTTATTTTTTCCACATTGTCCACAAGATGGCAGCAAGTTTGTAGCATTCAGAGACCGCCTAGTATTTAAGATTAATTTGAAAGCACTCTGCGTTGTGAGGCATTGATGAACTTACAACGTCTTGCGGGCCAAATTAAAGACCCTGGCAGGCCGTATTTGACCCACAGGCTGTTGTTTGGACACCCCTGGTCCATACAAAAGACAAATGTAAGTTTTAATATGACAGTTGACTAATGTAATTGGTGAAAATGACACTGATTAAGAAAAATGTGCGAGGAAATTGCGAGTATTGGATAAAGTTGCCAGGCCACGCAATATTTGCAGGGATTGGTTGAATTTGCATTAATTCTAGGAGGGACTGGTCAGTTAATGAAACATATTATACAAAACCCAAAACCAGTGAAGTTGGCATGTTGTGTAATTCGTTTAAAAAAACAGAATACAATGATTTGCAAATCCTTTTCAACTTATATTCAATTGAATAGACTGCAAAGACAAGATATTTAATGTTCAAACTGAGAATTTATTTTTTTATTTTTTTAAATAATCATTAACTTAGAATTTACTGGTAGCAACACATTGCAAAACAGTTGTCACAGGGGCATTTTTACCACTGTGTTACATGGCCTTTCCTTTTAACAACACTCAGTAAATGTTTGGGAACGGAGGAGACCAATTTTTCAAGCTTTTCAGGTGAAATTATTTCCCATTCTTGCTTGATGTACAGCTTAAGTTGTTCAACAGTCCGGGGTCTCCGTTGTGGTATTTTAGGCTTCATATTTTAGGCTTCATATTGGGAGACCCTACCAGGGGGCATAAAGCCCCCTGGTAGGGTCTCCCAAGACAAACTGGTCCTAGGTGAGGGATCAGACAAAGAGCAGCTCGAAGACCTTAATGAAAAATAAAAACTATGGACCCAGATTTCCCTCGCCCGGACGCGGGTCACCGGGGCCCCCCTCTGGAGCCAGGCCCGGAGATGGGGCACGATGGCGAGCGCCTGGTGGCCGGGCCTGTCCCCATGGGGCCCGGCCGGGCACAACCCGAAGAGGCAACGTGGGTCCCCCCTCCAATGGGCTCACCACCCATAGCAGGGGTCATAGAGGTCGGGTGCGATGTGAGCTGGGCGGCAGCCGAAGGCAGGGCACTTGGCGGTCCGATCCTCGGCTACAGAAGCTAGCTCTTGGGACGTGGAACGTCACCTCGCTGGGGGGGAAGGAGCCTGAGCTAGTGCGCGAGGTGGAGAAGTTCCGACTAGACATAGTCGGACTCACTTCGATGCACAGCAAGGGCTCTGGAACCAGTTCTCTCGAGAGGGGCTGGACTCTCTTCTACTCTGGCGTTGCCGGCAGCGAGAGGCGACGGGCTGGGGTGGCAATTCTTGTTGCCCCCCGGCTCAGAGCCTGCATGTTGGAGTTCAACCCGGTGGACGAGAGGGTAGCTTCCCTCCGCCTTCGGGTGGGAGAACAGGTCCTGACAGTGGTCGAAATGAGTTTCCTCCGTCGGGTGGCGGGGCTCTCCCTTAGAGATAGGGTGAGAAGCTCTGCCATCCGGGAGGAGCTCAAAGTAAAGCCGCTGCTCCTTCACATCGAGAGGAGCCAGATGAGGTGGTTCGGGCATCTGGTCAGGATGCCACCCGAACGCCTCCCTAGGGAGGTGTTTAGGGCACGTCCGACCGGTAGGAGGCCACGGGGAAGACCCAGGACACGTTGGGAAGACTATGTCTCCCGGCTGGCCTGGGAACGCCTCGAGATCCCCCGGGAGGAGCTGGACGAAGTGGCTGGGGAGAGGGAAGTCTGGGCTTCCCTGCTTAAGCTGCTGCCCCCGCGACCCGACCTCGGATAAGCGGAAGAAGATGGATGGATGGATGGATGGATATTGCGCCACACATTTTCAATGGGAGACAGGTCTGGACTACAGGCAGGCCAGTCTAGTACCTGCACTCTTTTACTACGAAGCCACGCTGTTGTAACACGTGGCTTGGCATTGTCTTGCTGAAATAAACAGGGGCGTCCACGATAACGTTGCTTGGATGGCAACATATCTTGCTCCAAAAGCTGTATGTACCTTTCAGCATTAATGGTGCCTTCATAGATGTGTAAGTTACCCATGCCTTTGGCACTAATACACCCCCATACCATCACAGATGCTGGCTTTTCAACTTTGCGCCTAGAACAATCCGGATGGTTCTTTTCCTCTTTGTTCAGGAGGACACAAGGTCCACAGTTTCCAAAAACAATTTAGAATGTGGACTTGTCAGACCACACAACACTTGTCCACTTTGCATCAGGCCATCTTAGATGAGCTCAGGCCCAGCGAAGCCGGCGGAGTTTCTGGGAGCAGTTGATAAATGGCTTTGCATAAGTAGAGTTTTAACTTGTGCTTACAGATGTAGCGACCAACTGTAGTTACTGACAGTGGTTTTCTGACGTGTTCCTGAGCCCATGTGGTGATGTCCTTTACACACTGATGTCGGTTTTTGATGCAGTAGCGCCTGAGGGATCCAAGGTCACGGGGGCATTCAATGTTACGTGCAGTGATTTCTCCAAATTATCTGAACCTTTTGATGATATTACAGACCTTAGATGGTGAAATCCCTAAATCCCTTTCTCGTTAAGAAATGTTGATCTTAAATTGTTGGGCAATTTGCTCACACATTTGTTCACAAAGAGGTGACCCTCGCCCAACCTTGTTTGTGAATGACTGAGCATTTCATGGAAGCTGCTTTTATACCCAATCATGGCACCCACCTGTTTCCAATTAGCCTGTTCACCTGTGGGACGTTCTAAATAAGTGTTTAATGAGCATTCCTCAACGTTCTCAGTCTTTTTTGCCACTTGTGCCAGCTTTTTTGAAACATGTTGCAGGCATCAAATTCCGAATGTGCTAATATTTGCAAAAAAATTAGTTTTCCTGTTCGAACGTTAAGTCGAACAGTGTCTTTGCAGTGTATTTGATTGAATATATGTTGAAAAGGATTTGCAAATCATTGTATTCTGTTTTTATTTACTGTTTGTATTTCTATGTATTGTATATCAATAATTTTAGATGATGAAAATACTTGTTGGGGTTTGTTTACATGCTGTGTGCCACATGTTTGTATGTTGAATGGATGGAGCGTTACCTTTTACACAGGGCACCTCTCCTGTGCAATTAATGAAGATCATGTCGGTGACCAGTTCCTTGACGCCGCTCTCCAACGCCATCAGTGTGCGTGCCAGCTGGGTCAGCACCCGCAACTGGTAGGAAGTCAAACTGAAGCTTCTGCTTTTCACAGGAAGCTCCATCGGTGCTTTGTAGGGAGACAAACAAAGTGTTAACTGACACAGATACAGAGAAGTTGCAGTAAAGTTTACAGTTCAGCGAAGAATAATGAAAGTAGGTTTCTGACATGCACTCATCAGAAAACACCCAGTCTCGCCGAGCGCGACACCTCTTATAAATATCGACTCATTCATGTTTTCCCAATACACCGCATAAACAAAGAGACAGTGAGAGAATATGCAAAACTTTGCACCCCCTACAAGTCATACATGCACATCCATCTCTCTTGGTGAAAAACTTCTTTTTTTTTTCCACTAACCCGCCAATGACCCCCTCGGCAAATATGGATTTCCCATTTTGGAGTCTGCCATAGACATCACCCGGGGGATGTTCCGCATTAAGCCAGAGAATGGGTGGCGCGGACATGCGTTGCCATGCTCCCAGACACATGCACAAATACTTTGTGCATTGCCTAAATGAGCTCCGTCGCAAATGCACCCGGGAATGGATGAGCTCCGTATTAGCGTAGCACTCTGAAAGCGTAGTGATGATTGAGAAAAAGCCAATAATTGTAATCATTACCCCTGGATCCTAATGTAATTTAGCCATATTGTTCAAATCTGACACAACACACTGTCCCTTGAGCCGTAATCATGTTTAACCGCTCATGCTGTTTATATGATTATGTTTGTGAAGTGGTCATTTTGAATAACTTCATTTAGAGGGGACACTTTTGGCATTTGCACATGTCAGTCTTTCCTTATAATTGCCACGCTGGAACCAGACCGCCGACCTCAAGTTTTCCTGGTGTTTGTAAACATCTATTTATGTGCATGCTCGAGTGTGTGCAGGCATGTGCAAACATCGCGTGTGAATACGGGAAGGATTATTTGCCGCGCGGCCACGTCGGGGTGTGTGTGTGTGTGTGTGCGTGTGTGTGTGCAATTAAACTGCACGCGGGGGAAAAAAAAAACCTCCTCCATAATGGGGCCCGGTGGGAGAATGCGCGCTCGGTGCATGTGCACACGCATGACCCGGCTGACACCCGCGTGTGCTTGCCTTTGCCTCGGCGGCCCACACATCCGCGCACGCAAACACCAATCATGTCTATTTGTGGAGACACCGGCGCATGGACTGGCTGCTACGGCGATCCAAAATGGATGAGGCAGGGACACGTTGCAGACGGAGTGGCTGGAATTACTTCCCAACCCCGACCACTAATGAGAGCGTAGCGCCTTTTAACTACCACTTCCTCCGATCCTGGTCATCACCTTTGCTAAGAGTATCATCTCTCCTTCCCCGGCATTGGAGTCCATTTACCGTCCTCCCCGAGCCTGCACACTAAATAATCCACTTGGCCATGACCTTGATGTTTAGCAGGGCACTTTCATCCAGGTGCGCGTGCTATAGGGGTATTTATGTTCTTCTTCCCGGCCAAATAGCCCTATGGCTATAGCTGTCTAGTACACTGTCACCTAAACCTCATTAAACCTTTGTCACAACACTGAGGGCAAATGGAAGCTCTCATAGCAGCTTGATGGAGAGGATGTGCTTAAAAGCACCCAGGTGTGTCATACGGCATCGTCCCGTGGAGCAGAATGTGTCAGGGAAGGGTTCGAGCAAAGGTCAGTGTAGTGAGAATCAATGAGGGGAAGGCTGAAAGCAGGCTAAATATATGTTTAAATAGGAGAGATCCTCCATACGGTGGGATGATGTTCTTGCAGACAAAAATCGATGTTTTCTTATATTATCCTATACATCACCACAGAAGCTGACACGTAATAGCTTAGTATGCGCAGGAGAGAGAGTGTGTGCGTGTTTGGAGCTTGAAACGACGACAACAATGTAATAGGCTTGTACGGTATACCGGTATTAGTATAGTACCGCAATACTAATTAATCATTTTCATATATACCGCCTCTTAAAAGTACCGGTCTGCCAACCCCACGTCACGTCGTGTCATTGCTGGTTTATGAGCATAGGAGCATGTTCGGCAGCGCACAATTACGGAGTACTTACAAGCGGATACAGTGTGTAGACAGAAAAGGGAGAACGGATGCATTTTGGCTTAAAAACTAAAGATAAAGCTGAAGTTATAACACTGAAACGCCCTCACGAGGAGGTGCTTTAAAGTCGATCTGCAGTCTGCAGTGTTTTAGCTACTTCTAAATCACTATCTTCGCCTCCATGGCGACAAATAAAGTAGGTTTCTTACAAGTATAATTATCACTGCAGGACAGCTAAACATGCTTCACTACACACCGTAGCTCACCGGCGTCAAAATGTAAACAAACGCCATTGGTGGATCTACACCTAACATCCACTGTAATGATATCAGTTACAGGCACGTATCTAGTCGATACTACTATGATTGTGTCAATATTTTTTGGCATCACATCTTTTTTCGTTTAAAAAAAATGTATATTATGTTTATAAAGTCAGGAAATATGTCCCTGGACACATGATGACTTTGAATATGACCAATGTATGATCCTGTAATTACTTGGTATCGGATTGTTACCCAAATTTGTGGTATCATCCAAAGTATCAAACAACAGAAGAATAAGTGATTATTACTACAGAAGTGTAGATAGTGAAGTGAAATGAATTATATTTATATAGACTCAATGCACTTTTACACAGTGAAACCCAAAATCTAAGTTATATTTAAACCAGTGTGGGTGGCACTGGGAGCAGGTGGGTAAAGTGTCTTGCCCAAGGACACAACGGCAGTGACTAGGATGGCGGAAGCAGGGATTGAACCTGGAACCCTCAAGTTGCTGGCACAACCACTCTACCAACCGAACTATACCGTCCCACAGATAGAACATGTCAAGAGAGAAAGTATGCAGATATCAACAGTAAATGAACAAGTACAGTAGATTAATAATTCATTTTCTACCACCTGTCCTTAATAAGGTTGACAAAATAATCGAATGATAAATGACACAATATGTTACTGCATATGTCAGCAGACTAATTAGGAGCCTTTTTTTCCTTACTACTAAAAGACAAGTTGATAAGAAACATATGTTTAATGTAGCCCTAAATCACCAGTGTCTCAAAGGGCTGCACAGGCCACAACGACATCCTCGGCTCAGATCCCACATCAGGGCAAGAAAAAACTCAACCAAATGGGATGACAATGAGAAACCTTGGAGGGGACCGCAAATGTGGTGACTGTCGGTCTCTCCCGCGGGTTCCAGAGCACATTTCCACTGCTCTTGACTGGCGGGGAACACAGGCGAGTGGAAGAGACGGCGGTGAAAGGGAAACATCGGAGGGAGCGAGGCGGGGAAAAAAAGGGAATTCCCTCAGCAGTTGTTATTGATTCCGGTGTTTACGGGCGAATAGTTTAATGCCGTTTACAAAACAGAACAGATGCAACCGGTGACAAAAAGGTAAACAATTGCTGTGTGGCGGGTTGCCAAATCCCCAGACTGATGAAGAGCATTTCCCCTTTTGGCTGCACTTATTGCCACTTCATTTCCTCTTAGCACACAACTCTCTCTCCTTCTTGGCACCTCTCCTCTCGCTCAGAGGTGGGGAAGGCTGGCTTTTTTGCTGTCTGGCTATTCTCTGTCCTTCCCTGACCCAGGAGGCCCGGTTCTTCCTAACAGAGCCATTAGGAAGGGAATTGCATGTGTCTGACATGGCCGAAAACCAATTATGAGACACTTTCTACCAAATGATACCCAAGTCTTTGGGGAGCGGGCAATCATGCAATAATTCAGCCACTGATTTAATTTCTCTCCAGCATAGTGGCTCACCCTGGCTCCTATTTTCATTCTTTCTCCCATTCTGCTTGTTGGAGGTGTAAATCAGACCGCCGGGACTGTGGTCTAAACGTTTCTCGCCACACTGCCCACTGGCTTTTACATACTGCGCGCACTGGCTTCAATGACTACATTTCCATGCACTAAATGAACATAAATTCCGGACTACATGGTGCTACTTTATTCCTACGCTTTGAACCCTGCGGCTTATAAAACAGTGCAGCTAATTTATGGACTTTTTTTTTTTTCACACAATGTGAAGTGTTGAAAAAAAAACAGGCAAAGGCACTGAATAGGTGTGTTATTGCTTGTGTTATGGCCCCATCTTTTGGATGAGTTTGCTCACTGCAGGTGCTGCATTGCTCTTAAAGTAAAAGTTAAAGTTAAAGTACCACTGATAGTCACCCACAGTAGGTGTGGTGAAATTAGCCTTAACTTTAACTTTCAGATGAGGGTTGCTATTGTTCTGTAGTTAAGGTTGTGCAGAGTTACTGCTAACCAGTTTGGAATGCACATGAAGATGTTCGTGTATGCCTTCTTCTTTGTCTTGTAATATATAATTATCATTATCTTCCATCTCACTCTTATTTTGTTCTGGAGTCAGAACAAAGCATTCTCTATTTCCTTTGCAAACTTTTTAAATAAATCTGTTTCTTTTTTTTCTCTCCGATCAATGCCCTTCAAAATGTTCTGGTTTTTTTCATTTGTGAAGCAAATATACAGTCTCCTCTTCATTCCAGTTGTTGCCTATGTTTTGATTGAATGGTATTTGCTTCCGGGTTACATCCTGTGCCTTGAGACTGGGGCATGTGCAATACACAGGGCACACGCCCACCTGAGAGAACTGGTTTTCAATTACATAATCTAGGTGTGATATTCCGACATTTCAAAAACCCAACATGATCTGAATAAAGTGTGTCCATGGGTTGTACAATGCTTGTTTTGAGCCAAATTATTTGAGGGGAAAAAAAGACTAATTTAGTGCATGGACATGTAGTCACAGTAAATGGGTATACAACTCTCTACAGGTGATTTCTAGTTCGTGTTTAGTCAAAGTATGAATCAGTGAGGTAAAAGATGTTAGGATCCGCTGCTCGGATCATAGTTTGTTTACTTTTTAGTGTCACATGTGTTTTCAGCACCTTGTGTTTGTTTCTGTTGCCATGACGGCAGATTGTGCTCACCTGCCTCTGGTTAGTGTTCGGGACGCGCACCTGTTGCCCGGGCGCTAATCAGAGGGCTATTTAGTCTTTGCCCTGGCCTCACTCGGCCTGGCTTGCTAATTTGCTTATATGCAACAGTTAACGACAACTTCGATTACCGCTAGCTTTCACGCTATGCTATTTTTGCTTACTAGCTTCCACGCTAGTCCCTTTTTGTTTTCCGGGCTATGAGCACGTTTTTGTTGTTCCTATCTGATTTATTTGCTTAAATAAATACTTGTCCTACCTGCACGCTGTGTCCGAAGCCGTCTGCATCCCTGGGAGAACAACCACGCATCACGATGCGTCCAGGTCGTTACAGTAGCAAGCCAGCAAGAAGAAGTTCTTCCGCAACGGACTCCGAGGAGCTGGACGAAGGTACGTGGGAGGTGTTGCGAGCGATGGAAGCCGAGACGCTTCGCTATTCGACGGAGGAGAGGTCGAATCTCATGTGGGGAGCTGGAGGCTCTCTTATCCCCATCGACTCCCTCTGGTCGGAAGACATCGCCGCTACACCGCAGTACCGGGCGCGCCGGCAAAGACGAAAGCCGGCCAGAAGGTCTTTCCCTCGCCGTCAGGACGCCCCGCTCCCGCAAGCTCCTCCCCCGGACCGAAGCAAGCTACATTCAGCCCAATCTTCCCCTCATCTGATGTTTGGCAACCCAATCGACCACTTCGCCAAATAGTTCTCCGACTGGGCTGTCTGTCACCTGGACAGCGACAACAATGACGTAATTCCGTTGACGCCCCCTAATGACGCGCTCACTGAAGACGCGCCCCCGTCCACTTCTGATGACGTCATAATTCAAGATTATTTTTTTCCATCTTCTACTCCTTTTTGTCAGCCGCTTCCTAAGGACTGTAATTCTAAAATAAAACATTATCAGGACATTTTTTTACAAACCCGCTCAACAGGTTTGTCAATGTCCTCCAGGACTCAATATCCACCCCCAGTGACTATTGCTCCACCCACTACACAGACTTTTTTCCCTTGTGCTCCCACCCAAACTCAAGTGGGGGGTGACAATAGACATTTTGGACATTTTAAAGGGGAGGAGTATACCCCCCTCCTGACCTCCCTCCACCCACCCTTGAAGACGATTCCAAACCGCAAGGAGCGCGTCTGGTATCCGCTTCTTGAGGGGGGACCTAGTGCTGGGAGCTGTGCTAGTGGGGTGGCACAACGGCGCTCAGCTAAGCCGCAACCCCCTGCCCGGCCACCGCCACCAGTCCTTCGGCGTGCTAAGCCACAACTCCCTGCCCGGCCACCGCCACCAGTTTTTCGGCGTGCTAAACCTCAACCTGCTGGCCGGCCACCGCCACCAGTTTTTCTGCGTGCTAAACCGCAACCACCTGCCCGGCCGCCACCACCGGTTTTTCGGCCTGCTAAGCCGCAACCGACAGCTAGGCCACCTGCACCTATGCTAGCGCCAAGTCTAAGTCTAGCACCAGCTCCACCACGTCAAACTCTACCACAGGTTCCTGTACCTGCACCAAGACTGGTTCCCACACCAGCACCGGCACCAAGATTGGTTCTCGCACCAGCACCAGCACCAAGATTGGTTCTCGCACCAGCACCGGCACCAAGATTGGTTCTCGCACCACCACCGGCACCAAGACTGGTTCTCGCACCAGCACCAAGACTGGTTCTCGCACCGGCACCGCCTCCGAGACTGGTTCTCGCACCAGCACCGCCTCCGAGACTGGTTCTCGCACCAGCAGCGACTCCGGCTGCCACGACAGTGACTCCGGCTGCCACGACAGCGACTCCGGCTGCCACGACAGCGACTCCGGCTGCCACGACAGCGACTCCGGCTGCCACGACAGCGACTCCGGCTGCCACGACGACGCCACCTCCTGCTCCGGCTGCCTCGGCAACGACGACGACGCCGCCTGCCTCCACGGCGACATCGACTCCTCCTGCTTTCACGGCGACGTCTGCTCTCTCCTCATCTTCGGTGGGCCTTCCCACAGCACCGCCACCTTCCTCGCCTTCATCGTCGTCTCAGCGACCTCGAGTGGTCCGGCTCCGCATGCAGCTCTCGAGGTCAGTAAATGGACGCCAGTGGCGCAAACTGCAGCGACATCCAAGACGTTGTCGGAGAACTCTCCGGTTGATGAACTTCTGGCGCCACTCACGCCCACCTTCTCGGCGGCCACGAATGTGGCCTTTCCGTGGTCGCCCGCCTCGCCAGCGGCAGCGGCGTTCCATTCGCCACCGCCACCTGACCCTTCCCCGGTGGATTCGGGGACACGTGGCCTGGCGACCCACCACCAAGTCCTCCCTCCGCCCGCCCTTGACTCGTGAACTATTTCTTGTTTTTTGGGTTTTGGGGGGGGGTACTGTTAGGATCCGCTGCTCGGATCATAGTTTGTTTACTTTTTAGTGTCACATGTGTTTTCAGCACCTTGTGTTTGTTTCTGTTGCCATGACGGCAGATTGTGCTCACCTGCCTCTGGTTAGTGTTCGGGACGCGCACCTGTTGCCCGGGCGCTAATCAGAGGGCTATTTAGTCTTTGCCGTGGCCTCACTTGGCCTGGCTTGCTAATTTGCTTATATGCAACAGTTAACGACAACTTCGATTCCCGCTAGCTTTCACGCTATGCTATTTTTGCGTACTAGCTTCCACGCTAGTCCCTTTGTTTTTGTTTTCCGGGCTATGAGCACGTTTTTGTTGTTCCTATCTAATTTATTTGCTTAAATAAATACTTGTCCTACCTGCACGCTGTGTCCGAAGCCGTCTGCATCCCTGGGAGAACAACCACGCACCACGATGCGTCCAGGTCGTTACAAAAGAAGCTCAAAAGGCCAATTGATTGTATTCCAATATGCACAATAAAAGGTCAAGGTGCATTACGTATTGCATTATTTCCATTAAAGACGTATACCACAACACTGCAGAGGATAAACATATAAGTGGATATCACATGTTAAGGATGAAGAGTGTTTTTTCTGCTAAATCAAGTCAAGTTTGTCCAACTTTCCCAAGCCACGAACGTAGATACTTTAAAAACTCCTGCTTTTCTTTGCATGTTGCCATCTTGTCCAACACATATCTTAAAAAACTCACACATTTGCAAACGACTGGCCAGGGTGAAGAGTTTTAAAATTCTGTTCTTACCGTGTGCGGGTGAAAGGCTTAAACAGAGCGATATGGCTTGCTCTCATCTGATTATGTCACCACGTTTGTCAAAGTACAACAGTACTGGCTTTTAACACACTAAAACACAAATTGTATGTTTAAACATAAACACACTGCTAAATTGCTGAAAAGACTTGTCAACAGGCTTTGCAAAACCCTGTGCTGCTGCTACACTGCGGTAAGTTCCAGGTTGGACCTCGAGCTGATTGGACAAACTTTGGTTCATGTCATAAAAAAGGTGCAACATAATCTCATGATTAGAATTCTGATTTAAAGCCCTGCTTAAGAACGTTCAGTTTTGGTTGATTTTGGCAGCGCAATTGGACCAAAGCGGTAGTGTTTTGTCAGAAGAAGACCACATTTCACATGAGGACTAGCACATATAGCGCCAAATTGACATGATGTCCGCTTTAATATCGGCACAAATAACACGTCTCTAATGGCTGTGCTGATGTTAAATAGCAGACATTATCAAGCAATGGTCTTGGATTGTGCTACAAACCCTGTTTCCATATGAATTGGGAAATTGTGTTAGATGTAAATATAAACGGAATGCAATGATTTGCAAATCATTTTCAACCCATATGCAATTGAATGCACTACAAAGACAATATATTTGATGTTCAAACTCATAAACTTTTTTTGCAAATAATAATTAACTTAGAATTTCATGGCTGCAACACGTCCCAAAGTAGTTGGGAAAGGGCATGTTCACCACTGTGTTACATGGCCTTTCCTTTTAACAACACTCAGTAAACGTTTGGGAACTGAGGAGACACATTTTTTAAGCTTCTCAGGTGGAATTATTTCCCATTCTTGCTTGATGTACAGCTTAAGTTGTTCAACTGTCCAGGTGTCTCCGTTGTGGTATTTTAGGCTTCATAATGCGCCACACATATTCAATGGGAGACAGGTCTGGACTACAGGCAGGCCAGTCTAGTACCCGCACTCTTTTACTATGAAGCCACGTTGATGTAACACGTGGCTTAGCATTGTCTTGCTGAAATAAGCAGGGGCGTCCATGGTAACGTTGCTTGGATGGCAACATATGTTGCTCCAAAACCTGTATGTACCTTTCAGCATTAATGGCGCCTTCACAGATGTGTAAGTTACCCATGTCTTGGGCACTAATATACCCCCATACCATCACAGATGCTGGCTTTTCAACTTTGCGCCTATAACAATCCGGATGGTTCTTTTCCTCTTTGGTCCGGAGGACACGACGTCCACAGTTTCCAAAAACATTTTGAAATGTGGACTCGTCAGACCACAGAACACTTTTCCACTTTGTATCAGTCCATCATAGATGAGCTCAGGCCCAGCGAAGCCGACAGCGTTTCTGGGTGTTGTTGATAAACGGTTTTCGCCTTGCATAGAAGAGTTTTAACTTGCACTTACAGATGTAGCGACCAACTTTAGTTACTGACAGTGGGTTTCTGAAGTGTTCCTGAGCCCATGTGGTGATGTCCTTTACACACTGATGTCACTTGTTGATGCAGTACAGCCTGAGGGATCGAAGGTCACAGGCTTAGCTGCTTACGTGCAGTGATTTCTCCAGATTCTCTGAACCCTTTGATGATATTACGGACCGTAGATGGTGAAATCCCTAAATTCCTTGCAATAGCTGGTTGAAAATGTTTTTTCTTAAACTGTTCAACAATTTGCTCATGCATTTGTTGACAAAGTGGTGACCCTCGCCCCATCCTTGTTTGTAAATGACTGAACATTTCATGGAATCTACTTTTATACCCAATCATGGCACCCACCTGTTCCCAATGTGCCTGTTCACCTGTGGGATGTTCCAAAT
This sequence comes from Entelurus aequoreus, assembly GCF_033978785.1. Classification (NCBI taxonomy): domain Eukaryota; kingdom Metazoa; phylum Chordata; class Actinopteri; order Syngnathiformes; family Syngnathidae; genus Entelurus; species Entelurus aequoreus. The sequence continues at coordinate 54,912,142 of NC_084736.1, forward strand.
AAGTGTTTGATAAGCATTCCTCAACTTTATCAGTATTTATTGCCACCTTTCCCAACTTCTTTGTCACATGTTGCTGGCATCAAATTCTAAAGTTAATGATTATTTGCAAACAAAAAAAAGTTTATCAGTTTGAACATCAAATATGTTGTCTTTGTAGCATATTCAACTGAATATGTGTTGAAAATGATTTGCAAATCATTGTATTCCGTTTATATTTACATCTAACACAATTTCCCAACTCATATGGAAACAGGGTTTATACAAACATGACGCTACTACCAAGAATGTATCACGGCGGATGCAGGTCCGAAGCAAAGAAAGACCGGCGGGAGAGTTTTTTCGAAGGAAGTAGTAGTGAATTTATCACGATGGTGTCGTTATATTGCTACCATGCACATTTCTGATAAAGTTAAAGTACCAATGATTGTCACACACAAACTAGGTGTGGTGAAATTTAGCCCTTTAGAGGCAAAAAGTAAAGGCACATCTGGCCTTTATAATTAAACTTAAAGGTGCCATATTATGATTTTTTTTTCTCAATTTAAAACATTTCATTGTCGTCTACATAGATGATATCTCAGAAAAAAAAAGTTGATCCGGGTCACAGCACCATAATTTTTTAGGTCCGGCAAATTGGGCCCTGTAAGACCTGCCTGATCCTTGGCTAAGTGAGTAACACACCTAATTACCTTTTAACATTTATTTAAGCTATTGCATCCGGGGCCAAAGCGAGGAGTCCAGTTAGGTTTTTCAGGAGTTGGGCTTGGCCCCCTAGTTTCAGTGAAAGGAACTTTGAATGCTCCAAGATACCAAAACATTTTGGACAATTCCATGGGATGGCACTTCAAATTCATATGTGAGTAAAGGCAGGTGGCCAAATACTTCTGGCAATATAGTATATTTTTGATTATTTAAGTAATGCACAAAAGCTATTGTAACCACTAGAAGGGCGAAAATAAATGGCCTCAGATAAAACACATTCCCGAGGGCTGTGCAAGATGGACATTGCTGTTGGTCGTTACTATCTCATAGCGGGCCAAGTCATTGTCTACCAGGATATAGAAGCATCCACAAACCAGAAGGACATGCTCAGTTGTACATAGAAATGAACACACTTTCCTTGCCCATAATTACATGGCAGCATGTGGGTGCACGTCCCCCGCCCCCCGGCTGACAGTGTGTATAAACTCAGGCAGAGATATGATCTAGTGAGGAGCTGCTCTTATTAAATATTAACAGACGCCATTCCCAAGTAGCCCCAATCCCCACAAGCACCTCCGACGCCATGCAAAGACGCAGCCGCGCTTCTTCGCGTCACTACACAACCTCTTTCCCCACTGAATAGGCTTATTCCAAGAAAGAGTTCAAAGAGCGAGGCGGTGGAGGTGAATGTGCTCGCTGTACATGTTCAAACTCAATTCATTTTTTTGGGGTTATCTATAGGGAGCTGCCGACGTCGTCATACAGGGAAATTAGTGAAAGCGGAATTCAAATCAGCGCTATCAGAATGGGGTTGCGGCGTGTTTGAAGGGGAATTTTAAAAGTTCGACTTCACCCCTGTGGTCTATTGTTGAAGAATAAATTATATGCTTGTAGAGAAGTTGAAGTCAAAGTGTTTGGTCTTCATACAACCAGACATGAATACTGAAAGGCCAAATAGAAATTGATTGATGCATTTTTTTTTCCCGAATAAGATGTATGAAATAATTTTTCAACCACACATTTTTCACCACCGTGTGCACTTACGTGTGGAGGTGATTGACAGCATACATGCATGTCACACTGAATAGCCCCCCAGCATTATTGAAAAAGTATGGCTTCTTGCAACAAAGCATATTTGGCCAAATAACCCAAGTTGTTACGTATGTTGTGTTGTTATGTTGTTGTTGTATGTCGCACAGTTCAGGTGTTTATGTGGCGTTTGGAGTTGAATAACTGATGGCCTACAAACTGTGTAGATCAGTTTGTTTGTTGGTCCACAGCACATTGAATAAATACAACAACAACAAAAAAAGCAATACAAATGGAAAAATATCTAGTCTAGTCTTAGACTTTAATTGGTCACAACTAGTCTTAGACTTAGATTGGTCACATCTAGTCTTAGACTTAGATTGGTCACATCTAGTCTTGGACTTACGTTGGTCACATCTGTTCTTAGACTTACATTGGTCACATCTAGTCTTAGACTTAGATTGGTCACATCTAGTCTTTAACTTAGATTGGTCACATCTAGTCTTAGACTTAGATTGTCTTTGACTTGGATTGGTCTCATCTAGTCTTAGAGACTTAGATTGGTCGCATTTAGTCTTAGACTTAGATTGGTCACATCTCGTCTTGGACTGGTCAAATCTAGTCCTAGACTTACATTGGTCAGATCTGGTCTTAGACTTAGATTGGTCACATCTAGTCTTAGACTGGTCAAATCTAGTCCTAGACTTACATTGGTCAGATCTAGTCTTAGACTTAGATTGGTCACATCTAGTCTTACACTGGTTCACATCCAGTCCTAGACTTAGATTGGTCACATCTAGTCTTAGACTGGTCACTCTAGTCTTAGACTTAGATTGGTCACATCTAGTCTTAGACTTACATTGGTCACATCTAGTCTTAGACTTAGATTGGTCACATCTAGTCTTGGATTTAGATTGGTCAAATCCAGTCTTAGACTTAGATTGATAAGATCTCGTCTTTGACTTAGATTGGTCACATCTAGTCTTAAGACTTAGATTGGTCAGAACTAGTCTTAGACTTAGATTGTTCACATCTAGTCTTAGACTTAGATTGGTCACATCTAGTCTTAGACTTACGTTGGTCACATCTGTTCTTAGACTTACATTGGTCACATCTAGTCTTAGACTTAGATTGGTCACATCTAGTCTTTAACTTAGATTGGTCACATCTAGTCTTAGACTTAGATTGTCTTTGACTTGGATTGGTCTCATCTAGTCTTAGAGACTTAGATTGGTCGCATTTAGTCTTAGACTTAGATTGGTCACATCTCGTCTTGGACTGGTCAAATCTAGTCCTAGACTTACATTGGTCAGATCTGGTCTTAGACTTAGATTGGTCACATCTAGTCTTAGACTGGTCAAATCTAGTCCTAGACTTACATTGGTCAGATCTAGTCTTAGACTTAGATTGGTCACATCTAGTCTTACACTGGTTCACATCCAGTCCTAGACTTAGATTGGTCACATCTAGTCTTAGACTGGTCACTCTAGTCTTAGACTTAGATTGGTCACATCTAGTCTTAGACTTACATTGGTCACATCTAGTCTTAGACTTAGATTGGTCACATCTAGTCTTGGATTTAGATTGGTCAAATCCAGTCTTAGACTTAGATTGATAAGATCTCGTCTTTGACTTAGATTGGTCACATCTAGTCTTAAGACTTAGATTGGTCAGAACTAGTCTTAGACTTAGATTGTTCACATCTAGTCTTAGACATAGATTGGTCAGATCTAGTCATAGTTTGGTCAGATCTACGGCTGGTGCCAATACCCCAAATATTTATACTCTAAGAACCAGGAGGATGTTTCTGGGCAAGGATGGTTTCACCCTATGATAGTGATAAAATCAAACTGCAATCCCACCATCAAAGCCAACGACGGTCACTGAAGTGTAATTTCCCCTCGTTAGCATTGAGGTATTGTGTGACAAAACGATTGCTGTGGATCGACTACTACCAGTCCTAAATAGTCGGAATCCCCGACGTAAGCATTCCATTCAGTTGCAAACAAAAGGCACAAAACATAATGACTTAGGCCCTGTCTACATTAATCCGGATAACTCCTTAAACAAATAATTATTTAGCCTAAGCATCATGTCAGCCACTCTAAACCATTGTTTAAGTTTCCCCTCCTTGGATATATTTTTACACGGGTAAGTACGGCGTGTATTTCTTGAATCTCCAGCTCTTAGCTCTGTATGGACTCATTGATCTTTTACAAACTGAGTTCGGCTAAGAAGTGATGCCAAAAAGACAGCGCCCCACACAGGAAATGACATCAGAAAGAACGCGCCACAGCCAGCTTCATAACAACCTGTTTCCACTCAGAGGTAAACACTAAAAAAGATGGAGGCGAGTCACCTGAACATGCCCGTGTTTCTCCTTCCTCTACAAGAGAGCCATTGCAGCTATTTCGGATACAACACTTCTCAGACGGCAAGAGAACTTTCGAATGTTCAGGTCAGCTGTGATTCTACTTACCGAAAAACGTTGTCCATTTGTCGAAGGAAAGACAACGAGAATGCGGGCTCCCGTGGATGTGATTAAAAAAAAAGCTAGCGTGTGCTTTGTATTACCTGGCCAACGAGGGAAGACTACGGAAAACATCAAATGCATTTGGACTGGCAAAGCAGACTGTATCAGTTATTGTCCGCCACATATGGACGAATGGACAATGAAGGTGAAGGCAAAAGAGTGAAGAGTGTCCTAACCAGATATCTAGATTCCTAGATTGATTGATGTAAAATGTTCTGTATCACATTGTTTACTTTCATGTGTCCATTAAAGATCTTATTAATTTATGATGGCTCAGGTGTGATTTACTACAATAGGGCCTCACAGCACACTGGATTCCAGTTAATTGAAATACCACAACACTGGATATTGATAGATAAGTTACATTTAATTTAACAACTTGCACACAAAGCAACACTGAAAGTGACTATGACGTGCGCATTTTCTACGCATGCGTACTAGGTCGCGTTGAGCCGGCGGACGGAGGGGGTGAGGGGGTCTTAAACAACCATTGTGCGTGTGTGGACAAGTATAAGGTTAGGTGGGATTTACCCTGGATAACCTTAGCCGGCTTGGTGTAGAAGAGGCCTTAGATTGGTCATATTTAGTCTAGCTCTATTCTAGATCTGCCCTATGAGCACAAACCAAACAGTCCAGTTGTGATGATTGAATGCCCTGAGATGACAATGACCTGATGATTGAGAACATTCCTAGACACGTTAACTACAGTAGATGTTATTTGAATATATTTATCATATTCCCTACTAAACATGAGAAGTTGGGCAAAGATAAACACAGAGAAGGAAGCACGAGTGGGAGGAAACTAAAGAAGATGAAGAAAAAGATGGTTGAGACGACCCTTCACATCTGTCTGGGTACAATGTCAGTGCCTGCCTTTAAGGCAGTTGGGTTCAAAAGAGGAGGCAGATATTGCCGCTGTTAAACGGTTCAGTGGTTTGACAGTGGCTGATGCTGCACACAACAATGCTCCCTTGAGAGCCTGCAGAGTCTCTCCAGGCATGGCTCTTATCAAAATATACCTAGTGCCTGCCTCTCCACTGCAGGAGCCAACAATAACACAACAGGGAAGAGGCCCAGATCAGAGGAGTCATTGGATGCTTATGAAAATAGAATCACTTTGTGTTACCACAGTCATAATTGTCTTGACAATTATGGGAGGAGCACACAGTACAGTGTGAAAGCAGATTACTGTTCAAACTGTGGCTCAATAAGAGCCAGGGGCCTTGGGTGGAGAATATGGGGGTTCTCAAGCTTTTTGAGGGGGGTGATTACTCAAAAATGTTATCTCAGCTGTAGCCCTCAGAGCTGTGTTGCAGCTGATAGTTAAACACACACACACACACACACACACACATACAGTATATACACGCGCACAAACACCTCAACTGAGCGAAAGCAAAACTGCACAACACAGGTCCCACGTTCCCTTTGGAGCCGTGTTCTGCCTCCGGTGCTACATTTGACGGTTTGTTGCGCGGCACGTAGGTGTGTAGGCTGCGCTGCGTTACGTGATCAAACAGGCCTACTGACGCATGGCCAATTATCTTGGCTGCCTCCTCTCATCTCACATTTAAGAAAAGGGGAAAGGCAAAACCAAACGACAGAGCGCGAGACGGAGGGAGAAAGCGAGGCAAGGCTGCCGGTGTGTTTATCCAAGAATGGCAGATGTAAAGACGCTGTTCCACAGGGAAACTGACATATGCACAATTTTTGAAAAAGTAAACAACAGCTCACACCCTTTAGATTTTTTTGTTTTGTTTTGTTTTCTTCCGAGATGTAGCCTCACCGTCAGCAAGTCCTAAATAAGTCAATAAAAAACAAACAAAGGGAATACGGAGGGAATTAAGTATCAAAAGTATACTCTTCTATAGTCTGAGGCTATGGCGTCAGTGTCAATGCGTCTCACTGACATTCTGCATATTCTACTTCTCGAATAACTTGAGTGAACTCCTGTGGTAACTCTTTGTTCTCAGGGTGTGAATGGTGGAGCAACTTGCAACGTGTTATTAGCACACCGCTTGGCTTTGTTGGAGCGATAATCAGTATATATTGGAACAAAATTAGCAAGAATGTGAAGCAGGAAAGCATGTACAGGAGGTGTGCCCACACTTTTTCTGCAGTTGAGGGGATCTACCTCATTCATATATATATAATTTATATTTATTTATTTATGAAAGAGACGTTTATGTTAACAAGTTAAAGGTGTTTAATGATAATACAAGCATGTTTAACACATATAGATTCCATATCACCCCCGTTTCATCCAGTCTTCATTGGCTTCCAGTTAAATTTCGCATTGAGTTTAAGATTTTAGTCTTGACATTCCGTGCGTTGCATGGTGGGGCCCCTCAGTACATCACTGACTTGCTATGCCCCAACTCTTCAGGGCGCAGCCTCCGGTCTTCAGGCCAGAGTCTTCTAAAGATCCCAAAAACGTGTTTTAAAACCCGTGGAGACCTGACATTCCAGGCTATAGCGCCAAGACTGGAACAACTTGCACCAGTCCCTCTGTGATCTTGACTGTGTTGAAACTTTTAAGAAACATTTGAAAACTTCTCTTTTTACTAAAGCTTTTAGTTAATGCAACTTTTAACTATCATTTTTAATCCACTTAGTATCCTTTTCATGATGTTGCCCCTGTTGTTTTAATTGAATTGTTGTTTTACTTCACCTATGTTTTAAAAGTACAGCGCTTTGTGATTTTATCTGTGAAAAGCGCTTTATAAATAAAATATACTTACTTACTTTCTTTCATGAAGACAAGAATATAAGTTGGTGTATTACCTGATTCTGATGACTTGCATTGATTGGAATCAGACAGTAGTGATGATAATGTCCACATTTTCAAATGAGGAGAAAAAAAGTCCTCCTTTCTGTCCAATACCAACAAGGGGATGGGTCAAATGCAGAAGACAAATTTCACCACATCTAGTGTGTGTGTGACAATCATTGGTACTTTAACTTTAATATGAAAGTGGTTGGTTTTTGGCATCTTATTTGTCCAGCTTCCATACTTCTTTTTATACACTTTACAAGAAATACATTGGCGGAAAACTCCGTAGTTTGTTAGCTTGTGCACGCCAGCTTTCTGAGACTCTTATTTTGTTAGCGCAGGCAGGATAGAGCAGGGCTTTTATTGTGAAGACAAGAACTGTGCAGTCTGTCTTTAGAGTTTTGACGGCAGGTACGGCGCAAGAGTCTGTTGAAATAAAAAAAAGTGTTTCTCGCCTTTCTGTCGGTCATTTCTCCTTAATAATGATCTGGCAGCAGCCAGCGTCATCTCACAAGACCCTCGGGCGCCGTGAATGTCAACCAAGTGACGAAAGTGACGTCTTGGTGAAGATTTATGATCGCTAATTGATGATCGCTAATTTTTAGAACTATTTTTTAATGCCTGGCTGGCGATCGACTGACACACCCTCCGCCATCGACCGGTAGCTCGCGATCGACGTAAAGAGCAGAAAACAGAAAGCTAGCGCACACAAGCTAGCAAGCTACGGAGTTTGCCGCCAATGTATTCCTTGTAAATTTGCATGACGAAAAAGAAAAAACAACTACCGTACGTTACCGAAAATCCATCAACAGTAACGAGCCCCGAAAAGCGTACCACCGCGAGCCGAATAAGACGGCAAGAGCCCAGAGGCAACCCGTCTCGAGACAAAAGTGTAAGCAAAAACGAGGCAGAGAAAACGCTGGACGAAGCAACCGCAAGTCCCCTCAACTCTGACACCGAAGAAGACGGCCCCAGAAGCCCCGGCGCGGAGTAGGAGGAGAAGGACAAAGACCAAACTCAATGATCTCTCTGATAAGCTGCTGTATGCCGTGTCACAGGCACAGTCTTTTGATACAGTAGTGAATGAACACAAGGGCCTGTACAAATATTTCAAGTTCTTACGTGTACACTTGGATTTGTTGGTGCGGCAGAAATTTACAGTAATTAAATAATTTAATCCCAAAATATATATTTTTTTCTGCATAATATTATTACAGTTCAATAATATGAGACCAAAAAAAACCCATCACTTCACAGTTTAAAACAAAGCTGGGAGCTTTGCTTACTATTAAAGTCAGCTACATATGTGTGAGCTGTAAGTTAGGGGTGTCTTTATACAATATTTTCACATCCACTACATTACTGATATTGAAGCCTTTAGTATTGGCCGATACCGATATTAAGCCGGTACGATATCAGCACAAATTATAAAACAGACTTTTATCATTTTGTTGCGTTGAGAGTTTGAAAAGGCTTGATCAAGTACAATTCCTCAGAGAACAATGAAAGGTCTGAAAAATACTAACCTTATGATGGGCTTATTATCCAACCATCCATTTTCTACCACTTGTCCCTTTATAATGCTATCATTAAACTGAAGTCAAGTAGAAATGTGTTTTTAGTGACACCTAGTGGTAGCAATAATCAATTTAGTTAAAGGGTCATATTGTTTTTCTACATTTAAAACACTTCCTTGGGGTCTACACAATATGTAAAGGGCGTTCTTTGGTCAACATTTTGCATAAACTATGTTCACAGACTGTCTCTTTAGAATGAGACTTTTTGTGGTCTTATTGACTGGAGGACCAGGCTATGCCCCCTTTGACTGCGTCTCCACTCCGTCAGCCATGTTGTAGTTTTTAGCGTATTCATATCGAGTCTACTGACGGATAAGAGTTAGAACTAAACGCTACTTTTATTTTGAAATGGCAACAGCGGAGGATTTGAGCATGCATGTGCATGTGCAAGCCAGTCTGACCCACCAAGAGGATAGAGGGGAAAAAAGGAACTAATTGACCACAACTTTGGACTTCAGCTGAATAAAAATGGTGGACTCGTGCAAAGTTCTTTGGGTAAACCTGTATGCCTGAGATATGGAGACAGCCGCTGATGTAACGAGGGCAAAATACGTCACATAAGTCTCAAATGCCAAACGGGAGAAGGCAAAATTGTTTTATAAATATCTTCGCCATGACTCCATGATTTGATGACATATTTTCAGGACTTATGGGGATCCCAAATACACAAAAACAGGTACCAACAGGTAAGAGAAGTTGGTTTAATATTATAGGACCCCCTTTAAAGGGGAACTGCACTTTTTTGGGGGGGATTTTGTCTACTGTTCACGATCATTATGAAAGACATTGTGGATTTTTGTGCGCCTCTTCTCTCCTTTGTGACGCAGGAAGATTCAGAGGGACGACACTGCAGCTCTCCAATAAAACACACTCAGATCTTCTGTTTCTAGCAGATATTACATAAAAAATTATGTAAAATAACGCAGTAACGCATCATGTAGTAACGGTAACTGAGTTACTGAATTTAAAAAATAACGCGTTAGACTACTAGTTACCGCCGAAAATACTTTGTAACGCGTTAGTCCCAACACTGCTCATAAAGTCTGCAGTGAGTAATCAGTGATGTAGTTGAAAAAAAGCAAAAGTTGCAATGCGTTTTTTAAGTTAATGTGTAACGTACACTTAAAATGAGCAAAATACGTAAATAATAAAAGTTATTGTGCGAATGCTCCAAAACATTCACACATGTTTTTTTACAAACCCCGTTTCCATATATGTTGGGAAATTGTGTTAGATGTAAATATAAACGGAATACAATGATTTGCAAAACCTTTTGACCCATATTCAATTGAATGCACTACAAAGACAACATATTTGATGTTCAAACTGATAAACATTTTTGTTTTTGCAAATAATCATTAACTTTAGGATTTGATGCCAGCAACACGTGACAAAGTAGTTGGGAAAGGGCATGTCACCACTGTGTTACATGGCCTTTCCTTTTAACAACACTCAGTAAACGTTTGGGAACTGAGGAGACACATTTTTAAGCTTTTCAGGTGGAATTAATTCCCATTCTTGCTTGATGTACAGCTTAAGTTGTTCAACAGTCCGGGGGTCTTCTAACTTCCGCCATTTACACATTTTTCAACCGACTCAAACTATTCCACCTTCAACACATTCCACCATCCTGGAAATCCCTTTTTCTAAGTTAAAAAAAATTCCAGGATGTTCCAGAATTTCTGGTTTTCCAAAGCCCTATTTCCACTTTTTTTTCTGGTGATTACCCCCTCCACATTTTTCAACGCATTTCAACCGTTCTACCGTCAAAAAATTCCTCTTAATTAGGACAAAAAACAAAGTTGTTTTTTGAACTGGAAACATTCCCAGTTTTCCCAATATCCCAGGAATTCAATTCAACATGTTTCAAGTACATGGGCCAGACGTGGCCGTCAAAGAGGCCGGGGGGGTCTGGTACCGTGTAGGGTAAAACTAACCTGTCTCACGACGTTCTAACCCCAGCTCACGTTCCCTATTAGTTCCTTCAACATTTTTCGACCAATTTGAAAATTTCAACACCAACCATTTCAACTCATACAGATCATTCAAGTTTTATACAATTATTTTTTTTTAATTCCCGCTTTTACCGAAATTCCTATTTTTTTGAATGGGAAATTCCCATTTAAACCAATGGGACATTCTTCAAAGTTCCACAATTCCCACGTTTTCATCCGATTCAAACCGTTCCAATTCCAAAATATTCAGCCTGTTCAAAAATTTCAAAAATTCCCAGTTTTCAGGGACATTTTCCCCATTCAAAATGAATTGTCCATTTTTTAATTTCCACAATTTGCACATTTTTCAACCTATTCAAACCATTCCAACATCAACACGTTCCACTTATCCAACTAACAATTTCCCAAGTTCCAAACCCTATTCCGTTTCTCCTGGAAATTCAAACTCTTCAACATTCAAACCATTCCAACATTCAAACTATTCTTACATTCATACTACATCCAGTCAGCATTTCAGTTCAACTTCAGCATTGGAGCATTCACACGCAATTCCTTCAGGAATTGCCTCATCTAGTTATAAATGTTACTACAATACATATATACTTACATCATGTATATGAAACCTTTACGGAGGTATTTGGATGTTTTTTAAGGGCTTTATAGGCAGAATAGAGTGGCTCTCTTAGGCTCCATTGTAAGACGACACATTTACTTACAAGTAAGAATGCATTAAAAAAATACATCTGTCGTCATGTTTTTCATTATGATTGTGAACAATAGGCAAAATTCCCAAAAAAGTGCAGATCCCCTTTTAGCTCATGACACAGTACGTTGAATGATGCAGACACTTTTGTTACTGGATACTTTCTAATACGCGTCTGCCTTGGACACTTTGTATGTGTAAGCAATATGCAACAATAATTAGTTGATACTTTATACTGACAAATGCTTTAGAATACAATATTGTTGAAGTAAGGACACTTGTTACGCATGTCTAGCTTGTGTGCTAGCGTGTGCTTAGCTGTTGTGTAGCTGCTAGCTCCTAGTAGCCTATAGGCCATCATGTTTACCTTTTGTAAATAACCACTAAAATAGAAGAAAAGACCAACCTTGTGTGCTTATTGAGGGACATTTAGATGTTAACTGGCTGTACAGCTTTGCACTAGTAAGCGTGCTGTAGAACTGCTTGTATCGGCGCTTACTGTATATTGGAGATTTTAAATGCAAGGCGATATTGGATCCCTAATGTAAGGTTAATAATAAATGGTTTTCTTCAGCAAATAGGACTGTTAAAAATATAACGTGGGTTTGTGTTCATCTCCTGTTCTTATATCAATTGAATTAATACAATTAATTAGAAAGAGCTCATCCCGGTTACTGTAAATAGCATTTAGAAGTATTTTGAGAAGAAGAAGCCTTGACCCCAAAGTTACTTCTCCATCCTGTTTCTTAGTGAAGAGGAGACTAAATTGGAAGGAGGAAAGCAATTACAGGGGGAATAGTTACTGACAATCACTTTCAAGGATCTTGGCTCAGGGCACTAATGCGGCAGCTGGAATGTAATGGAAAAGTGAAAATGGAAGGAGAACATGTTTCACCTTTAATAGGTAACAATGATGATGAAAGGACAATAAAAAGCAGTGCGGCACATTTAAATAAACCCCTTAAAACATGTTGACACAGACAAACAAAACAAAGAGAAACAAAAGTTAATTAACCAAAGAGTGCTAAAAGACTCACCAACTGTTGCTCGAGACTTAGTCGAGTATTTCTTGATCTTGCTGCCGAGCATAGTGTTGTCCCTCAGGGCCCTCTCGCTTTCTTTAGTCACCAGCAACGCCAGTTCGCCAGCGACAGGGCGGAGGTAGGCTGCATTTAGGAAGGCCAGGATGGCGTGTGGCTCTGCGACTCTTGGAAGGACGTGGAGGTCTTCGGTGAGGGTCCGAGTGAGAACGGGGGTCACTGAGCGGAAGGCTGCGGTCACTCTGTCAAAGCCTGTGACAGCAGGTGGACTAGAGCGCATGGCTGAGTGAAGAAGAGCCAGCATCGCCTTGCTTCTTTGGCCCTGGATGAGTAATCCAAAACATTTAAAAAAGTTATTTAGTACACGACCTGTTAGTTTGTCAGATGCTGCTGCCTGACTTTTGTAGACCACACTCACACTTGGTCATTTGAACCGTGACAGACTTACAGTCGTGGTCAAAGGTTTATAAACACTTATGAAGACTATAATTTCATGGCTGTCTTGAGTTTCCAATAATTTCTACAACTCTTGGTTTTTTGTGATAGAGTGATTGGAGCACATACTTGTTGGTCACAAAAAGCATTGGTTCTTTTATGAATTTATTATGAGTCTACTGAAAATGTGACCAAATCTGCTGGGTCAAAAGTATACATACAGCAATGTTAATATTTGCTTACATGTCCCTTGGCAAGTTTCACTGCAATAAGGTGCTTTTGGTAGCCGTCCACAAGCTTCTGGCAAGCTTCTGGTAGAATTTTTGACCACTCCTCTTGACAAAATTGGTGCAGTTCAGCTAAATTTGTTGGTTTTCTGATATGGACTTGTTTCTTCAGCATTGTCCACACGTTTAAGTCAGGACTTTGGGAAGGCCATTCTAAAACCTTAATTCTAGCCTGATTTAGCTATTCCTTTCCCACTTTTGACGTGTGTTTGGGGTCATTGTCCTGTTGGAACACCCAACTGCGCCCAAGACCCAACCTCCGCTGATGATTTTAGGTTGTCCTGAAGAATTGGGAGGTAATCCTCCTTTTTCATTGTCCCATTTACTCTCTGTAAAGCACCAGTTCCATTGGCAGCAAAACAGGCCCAGAGCATAATACTACCACCACCATGCTTGACGGTAGACTGGTGTTCCTGGGATTAAAGGCCTCACCTTTTCTCCTCCAAACATATTGCTGGGTATTGTGGCCAAACAGCTCAATTTTTGTTTCATCTGACATGACATGGACAAAGATAAGACCTTCTGGAGGAAAGTTATGTGGTCCCAAAGTCCTGACTTACACGTGTGGACAATGCTGAAGAAACAAGTCCATGTCATAAAACTAACACATTTAGCTGAACTGCACCAATTTTGTCAAGAGGAGTGGTCAAAAATTCAAGCTGAAGCTTGCCAGAAGCTTGTGGATGACTACCAAAAGCGCCTTATTGCAGTGAAACTTGCCAAGGGACATGTAACCAAATATTAACATTGCTGTATGTATACTTTTGACCCAGCAGATTTGGTCATATTTTCAGTAGACCCATAATAAATTCATAAAAGAACCAAACTTTATGAATGTTTTTTGTGACCAACAAGTATGTGCTCCAATCACTGGTGGACACTCACACTCGTCATTATTTATTATACGACTTTCATGACTTGCTCATTTGAAGTGTTTTGTTCAATTCCAATTAATCACATGTATGATATGACGCATCATTGTACGTAAAGTGACCACCCAGTGGGCTTTGACTCAATACCACTTATTTATATTCATGCAAGATGGTGGTTATCATTATTTAACACAGGGGTGTCCATTACGTCGATCGCGAGTAACGTATTTGATTGACATAACGAGTGCCATGCTGCTGTGATCGTGACGCTAATGAGAAAAAGGATACGTTTTCTTCCAGTTGATTTCCTGCTACAAATATTAGTCTCGTCTACAATTCATGTCTGCAGTTGTTCTATGGTGTGAAGTTTATATTTTGTCTCATTATTTAGCTATAGATGTCCCTGTTGTTCAGGAATGTTTGCTAGCGATATCAAGATTCGGTATATGCTGTTGAGCCTACAAGAGATTTATTCATCTACTTTATTAATATTATCAAGGATATTTTCTTGATGCTTGCAAATAGCACCAAAGATGCTATATTGAGGTCATCTGTGTCGAATAAAGCACTTTGCTTTCCACTAAGCTTTTAGTTTCTGTTATAATCGTGGCTGAGGAGGAGATCTTTCCCCCAAGTGGAAGAGTTCAAGTACCTCAGAGTCTTCTTCCCGAGTGAGGGAAGAGTGGATTGTGAGATTGACAGGCGGATCTGTAATGCAGACCCTGCATCGAACCATCGTGGTGAAGAAGAAGCTGAACCGTAAGGCAAAGCTCTCAATTTAGCGGTCAATCTACATTCCCATCCTCACCTATGGTCATGACCTTTGGGTTATGACCAAAAGGACAAGACCACAGGTACACGCGGTCGAAATGAGTTTCCTCCGTCGGGTGGCGGGGCTGTCCCTTAGAGATAGGGTGAGAAGATCTGTCATTTAGGAGGAGCTCAAAGTAAAGCCACTGCTCCTTCACATCGAGAGGAGCCAGATGAGGTGGTTCTGGTCAGGATGCAACCCGGACGCCTCCCTGGGGAGGTGTTTAGGGCACGTCCGACCGGTAGGAGGCCACGGGGAAGACCCAGAACACATTGGGAAGACTATGTCTCCCAGCTGGCCTAGGAACGCCTCGAGATGCCCTGGGAGGAGCTGGACGGAGTGGCTGTGGAGAGGGAAGTCTGGGCTTCTCTGCTTAGGCTGCTGCCTCCACGATCCGACCTTGGATAAACAGAAGAAGATGGATGGATGGATGGACAGCAAAAATACGGTAGATTGGACCAATAATTACGATATTTAATACTAGGACTTAACATGATTTTAGTTTATTTTCACAATCAGGTCTTCTAGTTATATTTAGGCATAGCAACCACAAAAGAACACAAACTAATGTGATCTATTTTCCTTTCTTTACGTTTAGTTCGGCAGTCAAACACTGCTAATATAGTAGAGAATAAACTCGATTGCATCACAGAAAGTTTCTCAAACAAATCAAATGTTCAAACTAACATTTTACAAAGTGATTACTGCAGACACAAAGATGGTTCGATTGTATTCCACAAGATTATGAAAGTGATATTTTTAAGAGCAATTTCCTTCGACACACTTTTGTTTTTCCCCTGACTTTATGAACCACTTCTTTCCTATCCCTCTACAGGCATCTAATTTTAACTTTTTAAGGTCAAGGCAAGTGTTGCCTTAAAGGAGAGCTCATATTTTAGGGCACCAAAGCAAGTTGGAAGGACACCAAGGCAAATATTATTTTCTTTAAAGGCAAGGGCTCCAAAGCATATACACTGTATATATACACATACAAGTATATGATATACAAATAATCAAATGTCAATAAATTTAAATAGACTGTCATATAGTGTATGACCTAACTTGTAGTAAACTTTAGTAAAGATGTGTATACACGAATATATAAAACACCATGCGATTTTCATTCCATTGTTTAATCAGCGACTTATGTTCAACTATTACAAAAGTACTTCTACTGAAATCTTTTAACTAAGTTTTATTTAAAAAACAAATACCACATTCAAAATGATATACTATGTAGAATAAACATTATTGTAGATAACGGTTACATGTACCTCAAGTAGAAATTAAATGACTTCAGAGGTTGTCTGTTTACTAGGAGGGCAACATTTCAAGGTCCGTGTGTTGTTTTCCGCCATTGCAAACAGCGCTGGTGCGCATGCGCCATCTCTGGAGGCGCGGCTGCTGCCGCGTTAACAGGAAGTAAGCATTGTCGCTTAGAAGGCATTAATAAATTACGTGTTTTTGATAATTAAAGAATTAAAGGGTATTACTAACCGTCCTGAATTTTACCGCAGTTTATCATTATATCGTTTACGGTTACATCCCCAGTCCATTAACAAGTAAAAAGGATGGTCACAGCATGTGTTGCCGTAAATGCTGGTCAATTTTAAGGGCATGATGGCAAATGACGAGGGCGGTCGCTGCACTTGCTGCGGTTGCCGTGGTTAAGTTCGAGCCCTGCCTCTATTTGGACGATTGGAACACCCAAGAATAGAACAGCAATACGACATTTTCTGTTAAACCTCTATACTCACACTCACTTGTTTTAATGTTACGCTGTTTAACCATCGTGTGAATTAAGCCGCAAAGAAGAAAAACGGACGTGACGTCATATGCAACCCAGCAATAGTGTCCTCAATGTGTGATTTATTAATTTTTTTGTACAAAAATAGGGACTTTTGTCAAGACTCGAGCCAATTATTTATGTTTATACTATTTTTGGGGGGGGAATTGCTTCAATACATGTTTAAGAACCGATAGGTTGATTGGCAACACTAAATTGGCCCTAGTGTGTGAATGTTGTCTGTCTATCTGTGTTGGCCCTGCGATGAGGTGGCGACTTGTCCAGGGTGTACCTCGCCTTCCGCCCGATTGTAGCTGAGATAGGCTCCAGCGCCCCCCGTGACCCCGAAGGGAATAAGCGGTAGAAAATGGATGGATGGATGGATGTTCGTAAATCGAGGTTCCACAATATGTCCACCGTGCAATCCCATGAACAAAAATGGTGTTATTGGTTGTATTAACCAGTACAGGTCACTACACGGACTAACCTTTGAGATGCTTTCATCTTCCTTTTCCTCTTTTCTGCATCACCACTGGCCACATATACAATGCACTAGAAGTACGCCTTGCAGTAGAAGCGTGATCAATTTAAAGGTACTTGCACGTGCTGCTGACTTTTTTCAGCGCTCGCACACAAACGATTGGCGGTGTAGTTTCTGCTAACTTATACTTTGAAATCTGCTTTGCATTTTGAAGCTGTAAAATGCTATTGTCAAAGAAAAGAAGGGCCACTATGATACTGCACCTGGTAATGAGTGAGTACTTCACATTCAGGGTACAGAAAGCAGAACTGTTGCAGGCATTGGACCCGTTCGATGATGGACAAGGTGGGAACTCCATGACTCCCTGGGCAGTGAGTGGACAGACGCTTCAGTAAGTGGCAGCGCAGTTGAAGACGTACATCGTCCCATGCTTCTTGGATCTCCAAAAATTCAAAGAAAAAAACGAAAATGTTAGGGGCTGTCAAAGTAAAGCGTTAACGTGTGTGAATAATCGCAGAAAATATTACCTTAATCTTGTATGAATGCAGATTAATCACACAATTTATTTATTTATACACATATACAATACAGTATATATACATATATATTTATAGTACAGGCCAAAAGTTTGGACACACCTTATCCTCATTCAATGTGTTTTCTTTATTTTCATGACTATTTACATTGTAGATTGTCACTGAAGGCATCAAAACTATGAATGACCACATGTGGAGTTATGTAATTAACAAAAAATTTGAAATAACTGAAAACATGTTTTATATTCTAGTTTCTTCAAATAGCCACCCTTTGCTCTGATTACTGCTTTACAAACTCTTGGCATTCTCTCGATGAGCTTCAAGCACACCTGTGAAGTGAAAACCATTTCAGGTGACTACCTCTTGAAGCTCATCGAGAGAATGCCAAGAGTGTGCAAAGCAGTAATCAATAGTTTTGATGCCTTTAGTGACAATCTACAATGTAAGTAATCATGAAAATAAATAAAGAAAACACATTGAATTGAATGAGAAGGTGTCCAAACTGTTGGTATATATATATATATATATATATATATATATATATATATATATATATATATATATATATATGTGTGTGTGTGTGTGTGAATGTATATATATATGCACTACCGTTCAAAAGTTTGGGGTCACATTGAAATGTCCTTATTTTTGAAGGAAAAGCACTGTACTTTTCAATGAAGATAACTTTAAACTAGTCTTAACTTTAAAGAAATACACTCTATACATTGCTAATGTGGTAAATGACTATTCCAGCTGCAAATGTCTGGTTTTTGGTGCAATATCTACAAAGGTGTATAGAGGCCCATTTCCAGCAACTATCACTCCAGTGTTCTAATGGTACAATGTGTTTGCTCATTGGCTCAGAAGGCTAATTGATGATTAGAAAACCCTTGTGCAATCATGTTCACACATCTGAAAACAGTTTAGCTCGTTACAGAAGCTACACAACTGACCTTCCTTTGAGCAGATTGAGTTTCTGGAGCATCACATTTGTGGGGTCAATGAAACGCTCAAAATGGCCAGAAAAAGAGAACTTTCATCTGAAACTCGACAGTCTATTCTTGTTCTTAGAAATGAAGGCTATTCCACAAAATTGTTTGGGTGACCCCAAACTTTTGAACGGTAGTGTATACATACATATACACACATATAACATGTATATATACCAGTGGCGTGCCGTCACTAGAGGCAGGGGAGGCACGGCCTCACCTGCCATCATGGAAAGAAAAAAAAAAGTAAAAAGAAAAAAAAAAAATTAAATTGTTATATGTATCCAGTGATTATACTAAAGTTATTTTCCATTTAACTTCACCAGTTTTAGATAATTATTATTTTTATTTTCACATTTGCCGTTCAAATACTGAGAAGAGACGGTGCGGTGATCAGCAGCCAGTTGAGGCACGTCACTGATTTGTGCCTCAACATGGATTGTGCGCAATGACTCGGCTAACTGCTGGCCTGCTGTGCAGTGAGACTGTATTGCTATATGAATTATATTATACATTTCCATAGTTTAGTTAGCCGAGGTATATAATGTACAGTGTATTTTGTCAACATCTGTATGTGTGTAACGTATTTTTTGTGCTGAGCGATCATAAAACTGTAGGCTCGTCTCATAACCCCGCCTCCTGCTGCCAAGCACCTCCGCCACAGAATACACCCCCGACGGGAGCGCCGCGGCCACACCAACCAAAGCCCACACCCACACCCTCCACGTGCAAGACCGAATCCACCCAAAAAAAGTCACTTAACAAGAAGCCAAAAAGTGCAAAAACAACAATGCTCGCGCGGCGCGCCGGAGGAGCCGTGAACAGGGACACAACATTAGGTACACCTGCAGACGGCAGCGCGGATTTCATATTTCATTCATTCACAACTCTTCCAACATGAACACCACTGCTCCCGCACTTATAAGTAAAGGTAAGACCATAATAACGTTTTTTTTAATTAAATGTGCTTTTTTGTGTGCATGCTACAGTTTGTAAGTGTAAAGTTAAGTTAAAGTACCAATGATTGTCACACACACACTAGGTGTGGTGAAATGTGTCCTCTGCATTTGACTCATCCCCTTGTTCACCCCCTGGGAGGTGAGGGGAGCAGTGGGCAGCAGCGGCGCCGTGCCTGGGAATAATTTTTGGTGATTTAACCCCCAATTCCAACCCTTGATGCTGAGTGCCAAGCAGGGAAGAATGCTGGTATGAGCTTTTAAACACAACCCGTTAACTGCTGCCAATCACAGGCACGTGCACACATAGGGCCCTATGGGTGCCTGAGCCCCTGCCCTTTTTTGCCTCGTCTTAAAAAGTGCCCTATGCCTGTGTGTGTGTAGTTTTTCTTTTTCTTTAAACAACATTAATACATTCCTGTCAAGGATGTAAAAAAAACAAACAAAAAAAACAGCGGTACAAAAACTCCACGTTTTCTTGTAATACCGGGTTGTTTGAGCCTGCCGCTTCCTGCGTTGATTGTCGTGTCCTCCCTCACCCCGCAGTTCCCTGTGTGCATCCCCGAGTCAAGTGCGTCTTGTGCTCCCGGATCTTCCCTGCTTCCCCTGCGCTTCCTGGTTCTCGACTCCTCGCTCGCCCCCGGACTACGACGACTCGCTCCTGCCTCTCGACCACGATTCCGCCCTTGGACATCCCTGCCTGCCTTGCCCTTGTCGAACAGCACAGCTCCGCCCAACACGCACCTCCAACATTTATCAAATCAAATCAAATCAACTTTATTTATAAAGCACATTTAAAATTTACCACAGGGGTAGCCAAAGTGCTGTACAATGGGCAGGTTAAAAGATAATACGAGAACCGAGCAAACACAACACAACACAACACAAACAGAACACGATAAAAAATAAATAAATAAAATATAAAAACATAAAAACAGGTTCACAGCAGGTGTATTATGGGGCGCCATTGCAGGATGGATATCACTCAGTGTTAAAAGCCATGGAATAAAAGTATGTTTTTAAGAGAGATTTAAAAACAGGAAGAGAGGAGGCTTGTCTAACACTCGGAGGTAGGTCGTTCCAGAGCTTGGGAGCAGCAGAAGCGAAAGCTCTGTCACCTCTAAGCTTCAGCCTTCTGTCCGGGACCGTCAGTAGCAGCTGATCAGCTGATCTTAGGGATCGGGTGGGGCAGTAAGGCTGAAGGAGGTCGGAGAGATATGTTGGCGCGGGGTTGTTTAGACATTTAAAAACAAATACAAGGAGTTTAAAATTGTTTCTGTAACGCACAGGGAGCCAGTGAAGGGACGCTAATATAGGGGTGATGTGCTCACGTCTGCGGGTCTGTGTTAGCAGACGAGCAGCAGAGTTCTGCACGAGCTGCAGGCGGGCGAGGGAGGCCTGGCTAATGCCTACATACAGGGCATTTACGGTAAAACGCTCCAGTTAAATACTACACATAGTCTTACACCATACACACTCTTGGATTTTGTCACACTCCATTTCCTTTGGTTAATATTATTATTGTCTTGTTATTATATATATATATATATATATATATATATATATATATATATATATATATATATATATATATATATATATATATATATATATATATATATATATATATATATATATATATATATATATATATATATATGAGCAGAGACAACCATTGTATATCGCCTTCATCGACCTTACAAAGGCCTTCGATTTAGTTAGCAGGAAGGCTCTCTTCAAGCTTTTGCACAAGATAGGCTGCCCACCAAAGCTGCTAAAGCTGATAACATCATTCCATGAAGATATGCAAGGAACTATCCAGTATGAGGGCTCCGCATCAGCCCCATTCCCAATTGAGAATGGAGTGAAGCAAGGATGCGTGCTTGCTCCTACGCTCTTCGGAATCTTCTTCTCGTTGCTATTGTCAGAAGCATTCAAATCATCTGACGATGGTGTTTACCTGCACACAAGGAGCGACGGGAAACTGTTCAACCTCGCACGTCTCCGGGCAAAGACTAGAGTGCGTAAAGTCCTCATCAGAGAGATGCTCTTCGCAGATGATGCTGCTCTGGCCTCACCATCAGAGGAAGCACTACAGAGGCTGATTAACAGCTTTTCTGATGCATGCAAAGACTTTGGCTTAACTATAAGCCTCAAGAAGACAAACATTATGGGACAAGATATGCGCAACATTCCAAGGATCTCCATTGGAAACCACACCCTGCAAGTTGTTGAGAACTTCACCTATCTTGGCTCAACCATATCCAGCAATCTCTCTCTCGATGCCGAGATCAACATCCGCATCGGCAAAGCATCTACAACGATGGCTAGACTCTCCAAGCGTGCTTGGGAGAACAGACTGCTAACCATCAACACGAAAAATAAGATCTATCAAGCCTGTGTTCTTAGCACTCTACTTTATGGCAGTGAGTCATGGACCTCGTATGCACGCCAAGAGCGCCGTTTGAACTCCTTCCATCTTCGGTGCCTAAGGCGGATTCTGGGAATTAAATGGCAGGATCGCATCCCGAATAAGGATATCCTCGAGAAAACCGGAATGAAGACAATCTTCGCTCTCCTTACACAACGACGTCTGAGATGGCTTGGCCATGTAAGTCGAATGGATGACACTCGCATTCCAAAAGACATCCTGTACGGAGAACTGGCCTCTGGAACAAGGGCTGTGGGAAGACCTGTCCTTCGATTTAAAGATGTGTGTAAGCGTGATATGAAGGCCAGTGACATCAACCCATTAAACTGGGAAGCTTCTTCAGCTGAACGTGGGAAATGGAGGAAGTTAGTGGAGAAGGGCGTACATCAGAGTGACTTAAGAAGAGTAAGACAATGGGAGGAGAAGCGTGAACGTAGAAAGCGAACAGTCACACCCCCACTGAATCAACCAACAATACAATATGTGTGCAGGAACTGCAACAAAGCATGTCTGTCAAGAATTGGCTTATATAGTCACAACAGGCGTTGCACAGGAATTGACATTTGAGCGCAAAACTCTATTGTCTCTCGAGACAAACAGATGCCAGCAACAAATATATATATATATATATATATATATATATATATATATATATATATATATATATATATATATATATATATATATATATATATATATATATATATATATATATATATATATATATATATATATATATATATATACTTTGTATGTAATAAATCTTTGTATATACTTCCCCCTGGTGTCTGAGCCGTCACCTCCCCTTAGTCCAACCTTAACAGTTTCTAGCCGATACTACATAAAAAATAACGTAAAATAACGCAGTAACGCATCATGTAGATTACTAGTTACCGCCGAAACTAACTTTGTAACACGTTAGTCCCAACACTGGATGTCACTCATGGATAATCGGGATAGTCTGCATAAATCCCTGATCTAAATATCCGTAACAATAATAATACAGTACTGACCATGGCTACACTGTAACATCATATATAGCCTGTGGTTAATGAATTACCCTGTGGTTGTAATAATGTATGTACTGACTATATACACATGCAAACATATACGCAGGTATAGTGACACACTATATAATTACAAACCATTTACCATGTTGAGCTAACTTGACTTACAGTTGTAGGAACATGATAAAATATTTTAAACTAACATATTTTAATGTTATTTCAAGTAATATTGTCATGTTAATTTTACATGAGAATGAATGTCAACTCATGACCTGACTGAGTTATGTTGAGTCAACATTGCATGTTTGGAAGAATTGACTATAAAAAATCTTTATCTTTATCAAAGTCCTGAGGTTTTTTAATTATGCAAGCACATAATTTACTGTGAGTAATCACGATTAATACAAATTCTAAAGTGTAATTAATCTGATTTACATCTGAATCATTTGACAACACTAATATATGCATACTGTTTACAAAGTAGGGTTGTCCCGATACCAATATTTTGGTACCGGTACCAATATGTATTTCAATACTTTTCTAAATAAAGGAGACCACAAAAAATGTCATTATTGGCTGTATTTTAACAAAAAATATTAGGGTACATTAAACATATGTTTGTTATAGCAATTTTGTCCTTAAATAAAATTGTGAACATACTAGACAACATGTCTTTTATTAGTAAGTACCGTAAACAAACAAAGACTCCTAATTAGTCTGCTGATGTATGCATTAACATATTGGGTCATTTATCATTCTATTATTTTGTCAACATTATGAGGGACAAACTGTAAACAATTTATTATTAATCTACTTGTTCATTTACTGTTAATATCTGGTTATTTTCTGTTTTAACATGTTATAGCTACACTTCTGTTAAAATGTAATAATCACTTTTTCTTCTGTTGTTTGGTACTTTACATTAGTTTTGGATGATACCACAAATTTAGGTATAGATCCGATACCAAGTAGTTACAGGATCATACATTGGTCATATTCAAAGTCGTCATGTGTCCAGGGATGTTTTTCCTGAGTTTATGAATATGATATGAATTTTTTAAAAATAATAATAATTTTGTGATGATAAAAATTAGTGATGTAATTATAGTAGTATCGACTACATACGCTTTTGTACTTGGTATCATTACAGTGGATGTCAAGTGTAGATCCACCCATGGCATTTGTGTATATTGTGACGCCGGTGAGCTATTGTATCCTCCTACGTTGTGTAGTGAAGCATGTTTAGCTATTCCTCGTCCTGCAGTGATAATGCTACTTGTAAGAAACATACTTTATTTGTCGCCATGGAGGCGAGATTTAGTGATTTAGAAGTAGCTAAAACACTGCCCACTGTACCGGTGCTTTTCTAACATATAGTACCGTTTTTGATTCATACTACACTTGTGCCGGTATACCGTACAACTCTAATACATAGTATCTCAATATATTTAAGTTATAAATACTGCAATGTAAAACTGTATGAATGAATGATTGTGAGTCATTTATAAAAGAAGTAATACCTCTGATGAAGAGTCATCTCTGACTAGATGTACCAAGTGTGAGGAAGAGGCAGCATGTTGAGTAGAAGAAGGAGAGGACGGAGAAGGGGTGCAAGGGAAGCAGATGCCACACTTGGATGAGAGATGAAGCAACAGCTGTAGTGTCGCCTCTTCTCTCCCATCTTCTTCAGACCTCAGGTAATTTTGCTAGAGATGAACAGAAGAATAGTTCAGTATGTACTTAAAATAACAAGTGGGGAAAATGTGCACCAATAGGTACTTTTTGGGATGAGTAACTATGAGAAGACCGTCTGATAACCACCATTATTCATTGTTATTTAAAGACATAATAACATGTGTGTCATGTAGTGTATTACCAGGCAATTAAAGAAGGAAAGAAGTCCTTGATGCCCAGTGCTGACAGGCTTGACACTGTTGAGCATTTTGACGTTGAGCCACTGCAGGCACTCCGAGGGACTGGGTGGACGGTCTCCACTTCTGGTGTCTCCCATTTTGACCTGAAGTTCCACCAGCTGCTGTTCAATGCTGTGAGGGACAATAGACATTTGTGTAACTGGAAGAGCCCAAACAGCATTTATCACATTAAACCCATGCAGGATAGAAAGACCACAGGCTCTCATGATAAACAGTGAACAGTTATAGTGTCAATAAATCTTCCCTTGCGCCAACAAGCGTGGGACTGGGGTAGTCTACAACGGAAAAAAAACAATTGAAAGCGATACAAACACACGGACAACCATTTTAAAGATACACATACATTAGACCAGCAGTCCACATCCGCATTCGGTCTTCACATGCTTTTATTGTATTGTCTCTATCATGAGAAAATACAAGACAGATGCAGTGCACATAATAATGTACTATATACAGTCGTGGTCATAAAGAACATAATGTCATGGCTGTCTTGAGTTTCCAATCATTTCTACAACTCTTATTTTTTTGTGATAGAGTGATTGGAGCACATACTTGTTGGTCACAAAAAACATTCATGAAGTTTGGTTCTTTTATGAATTTATTATGGGTCTACTGAAAATGTGACCAAATCTGCTGGGTCAAAAGTATACATACAGCAATGTTAATATTTGGTTACATGTCCCTTGGCAAGTTTCACTGCAATGAGGTGCTTTTGGTAGCCATCCACAAGCTTCTGGTTGAATTTTTGACCACCCCTTGACAAAATTGGTGCAGTTCAAATAAAGCTATTTCATCTGACATCACATGGACAAAGATAAGACCTTCTGGAGGAAAGTTCTGTGGTCAGATGAAACAAAAACTGAGCTGCTTGGCCACAATACCCACCAATATGTTTGGAAGAGAAAAGGTGAGGCCTTTAATCCCAGGATCCCCATGCTTACCGTCAAGCATGGTGGTGGTAGTATTATGTTCTGGGCCTGTTTTGCTGCCAATGGAACTGGTGCTTTACAGAGAGTAAATGGGACAATGAAAAAGGAGGACTACCTCCAAATTCTTCAGGACAACCTAAAATCATCATTGTTGGTTGGGAAATTACCACATTTCAATGGTCAAATCAACGTCACAACCTGACATTGAATAAACTCTGTCAAAAAGCATGTTGTTTCAACGTTGTATTTGTGTTGTAGAATATTGGTTGGAAAATGACCAAAATTATATGTCAAATCAACATCACAACCTGACAATGAATAAACATTGTCAAAAAGCATGTTGTTCCAACGTTAAGTTTGAGTTGCTCATTATCTGGTGCTTGCAGGGTAACATTTTTTATCTTAAGGCCCGATTTTTCCACTACAGGGGAGCCAGAGGCCCACTCTAATTTCAACCCTGTATTAGTAATCTTCCTCTGTATGTTGATGGTATTGAATAATTACTGTATATCTAACCTATTCACAGTTTAACAGGATACAACTTGTCAAATGATATGTTAATCACAAATATTATCATTAAGGCTTAGGTCCGGCTCATTACAAAAATAAATACTAATCAAATATACTGCAATAGAAGGGACTTGTAAAAACTGATGGAAAATACATTTACATTCATTTACGCAGTGCTAAAATAAATACATTCTAACTATCCATCCATCCATGTTCTACCACTTGTCCCTTACAGGGTCGCGGGGGGTGCTGGAGCCTATCTCAGCTGCATTCAGGCCGAAGGCGGGGTACACCCTGGACAAGTCAACACCTCATCAGAGGCACAGACAGATAGACAACATTCACACTCACATTCACACACTAGGGCCAATTTAGTGTTGCCAATCAACCTATCCCCAGGTGCATGTTTTTGGAGGTGGGAGGAAGCCGGAGTACCCGGAGGGAACCCACGCAGTCACGGGGAGAACATGCAAACTCCACACAGAAAGATCAAACCCAGGATCGAACCTGTGACCTTCGTATTGTGAGGCACACGTACTAACCCTTGTCCCACCGTGCTGCCCTAACTAAATTAATAATAAATACTAATAACTATCGTTTCTTAAAAAAACTGTCAATAACATTTTTGTGATAAGTGAAAACACAGCTTCACCAATTTAGTCATTATTTTTGCGCTTAAGACACCTCTCTAAGACTTTAGTTCCAGACTTCTTCTGTTTGTTTTATATTGTCATTACTGCCACAAGTGGCGGAAAAGTGTATTACAACTGAGTACCGCTACGGCCCAAACAAACCATACCTGAGAAACATATATTTTTTCCTCTTGATGGCCTACAATAGCTGCTTTTCGCAGCTTTGTAGAAGGCACCAATTTTCCAAAGTGTTGTAAAAAGTACATTATTTCATGCTCTTTTCCACATTTGAGCACGTAAACTACCCCCAATGTAACACACATGCACACACATTAGTTGTGTTGTCAGCTAATAATAGCAATTTAGCAAAGTTTAGCTACTAACTTTAGCTATTATTAAATTTTTAGTCTATTGCATTCAACTAAATTGTATTGGGGCACATTTCCAGAAAACTAAGGACAGGGGGCCGGGCGTCTCCCTTCACTATTTGTCTCATTTTGTATAATTCGCATAACCAGCATTCTTTGACATTAGATTTTGGATTTATTCTGTCAAAGTTACAGGAGTTTGCATTTTTTTAAGGACCTTCTACAAAAACATGAGTCTCTCACAAGTTTTTAGAACCGAACTTGTGGGCCTCTAGTTGAATAGCACTAATGATGAAAAGGAGAGGACCAAAAATGGAACCTTGGGGGAACACTACTAGCACAACTAAAGAAGTTGGACACATGACAACTGACTGCATCTGAAGTAAACAAGCTACAGCAACATCTTAGTTACACAAACGACATCATTAAAAAACAAAAACGTAACTGCCAAAAAAAGAGAAAACTTAAAAGCAGTGCTTTGAGGAAAGCCTCGGTTACGAAGATCACAAGTTTGTATCGCAGTGTTTTATGATAAGGTTAAAATGTCAGTGCAATGTTTACAGTGGTCCAAGTTCCTCTATACAACAAGAGCATGCTAGGTTTTTTTAGAAATGTGTAAAAATGTTTGTCTGCCAAATTTTGAACTGAACCTGGGGCTGGTATGGTGTCATTCCTGAGCCGGATTGCCGCCAGTTGACTAGCCCTGGTCTATTGTAACAACAACATGACTGGAAATTGTTAGTTGCTTCTCTCTTCAATATAATGAGTCATTCTGAAATATAAACCAATAACAAAAATAAGTTATGTTAAATGTAATATGTATATTATTTTTTTTGTTTTGTTTGAAATATGTAACTTTGGGCAAGTTCCAAACTCAAATTTAATATATATTGTTAATTTTTATTATCTATTTTTTAACTTAAATATATTTTATTTAATCAATTAACAACGATCGCGAGCTACTGGTTAATCGTGGAGGGTGTGTAAGTTGATCACCAGCCAGGTATTAATAAAATAGACCTAAAAATTTGCAATCAATCTTCACCAAGACGTCATTTTCGTCACTTGATTGACATTCACGGCACCCGAGGATCTTGTGAGATGACGCTGGCTGCTGCCAGATCATTAAAGAAAAAATGACCGACAGGAAGGCGAGAAAAACTTTTTTTATTTCAACAGACTTCCGTGCCGTACCTGCCGTCAAAACTCTAAAGACTGACAGCACAGTTCCTGTCTTCACAATAAAAGCCCTGCTTCATCCTGCCTGCGCTAACAAAATTTGAGTCTCAGAAAGCTGGCACACACAAGCTAGCAAGCTACGGAGTTTTCCGCCAATGTACTTCTTGTAAAGTGTATAAAAAGGAGTATGGAAGCTGGACAAATAAGATGACAAAAACCAACCACTTTCATGTGGTATTGGACAGAAAGGATGACTTTCCTTCTCCTCCATTTGAAAATGTGGACGTTATCATCACTACTGACTGATTCTAATCAATGCAAGTCATCAGAATCAGGTAATACACCAACTTATATTCTTGTCTTCATGAAAGAAAGGAATCTATATGTGTTAAAAATGCTTGTATTATCATTAAACACCTTTAACTTGTAAAAAATGCCTCTTTCATAAATAAATACAAATAAATTGTGTATATATATATATATATATATATATATATATATATATATATATATATATATATATATATATATATATATATATATATATATATATATATATACATATATATGAATGAGGTAGATCCTCTCGACTTGGTCAATTGAAAAGTAGCTCGACTGCAGAAAAAGTGTGGGCACCCTTGATCTGATTAAATTATTTTTTTAATAGTTGAATAAGAATTCAAAATAATGCAGGGTTAATTAAAAAAATAGACTGTATGGCTCATTAAAATGTTGTGATGGTGACAGATTGACCCTGGAACAGATCATTTCCATAATTTCCTACAGACAAAAATGCTTCCAAGGTCGACCAGTGTCCCGGAATAAATTGTTTTTGACGTTTTTTTGTTGTTGTTGCATATGTATTTATATGATGAATAATTAACACTAAAAGTCTAATAAATACGGAATATATGGTAATGGTTAAAAACATAAATCTCCCTAATATACGTATGTGTGTAAGCGTGTGCATCACATGGTACATGCTCATTTCCCCATCAGAGCGCTCGTCCCCCAACTGCGGGTCCATAAACTGCCTCCTGCCTGCTCCTGGGCCATTAACACATCCAGATGTCTTACAATGGCAACACATTAAATAAGTGTTCAATCTGACACAATTTAATTTCAGCAGGGGAAACTCGCAAGGGGATAAAATGTTATAGATTGGTCCAAACGTCTGTGCTCTAGAATCAACACTGCCACTTTAACTACCTCTACCTCGCAAACGCTCTATGTTGTCTTCAAAGCAGACAAATTGATGATGCTAAGGTGTTTGGAGGGACTTGATGTCAAAGTGTGCAACTTTTCTTTTATTATTTGGGTATATATAGGTAACAACCTGTGTTTTGCATTGATGTTTTCATTAATAAGTAAACTTGCACACTAAAAATAAACAAATGCATTAACAATAAAGAAAATACTTCTCACACACAATGGTTATCGATTCTAAATGTTTTTTTTTTTTTTAATTAATAAGAATAAGAAATTCACATTTAAAGGGAAATAAATGAAATCAACTGGATATATTTCCATTGCATGCTTTTGCAAAGACATAAGAACAGAAGCTGATGTATGTTTATAGTTCTGATTCTGGGCTCCACACCAGGGCTTCAAACAGACAGCAGGTTTCAAATGGGCCTCCATCTGTGGCGTACTTTTTCAGTCACTCTCCAAAGTTCATTAAAAGCACAACACGTCAGTGAAGTGCAATTCAGATAGAAGTTTCACAGCAGAACGGAGGTCACTTTTAACTTGCACATTGCTAGTCTGGGATCCAGGGACAAGTTGAATGGTGGAATAAATGCCATACTATTCTTCTGTCATT
Source organism: Entelurus aequoreus (assembly GCF_033978785.1). Taxonomy (NCBI): domain Eukaryota; kingdom Metazoa; phylum Chordata; class Actinopteri; order Syngnathiformes; family Syngnathidae; genus Entelurus; species Entelurus aequoreus. The sequence continues at coordinate 54,942,419 of NC_084736.1, forward strand.
GTACAGACGAGGATACGATGAAAGCAATACAGGTGTTGTTCTATAGAGAAAACATTACAGCTTTTGGTAAGTATGTAGCCTGGTTTCCTCCCACATCCCAAAAACATGCATCTTGGGTTAATTGAAAACTCTCTTTCAGGGGTGTCAAACTAATTTTAGATCGGGGGCCACATGGAGAAAAATCTACTCCCAAGTGGGCCGGACAGGTGAAATCACAGCACGATAACTTAAAAATCAAGAGAACTTCAGTTTTTAAAAAAAAAAATAGAACAAGCACTTTCTGAAATTGTACAAATCAGAATGTTGTTGGTTTTTTTACACTTACATGTTGTGGTTAACAGTATTCTATCTTTATTTGTCATTATTTACATTTTCTGAATAATTATGTGATAATGTTCATCAGTCAACTAATTGGTGTTAATTTTCAATCTATCAAGATAAAACAAATTTATATCAAAATGAAATTACAGTATGTTATTTGTGTAGTTTGATCATTTCTCGACTGATGTACAACATCATGTGGTTTATTTTGTACATATGTAGCATCATCTACAAAGATACAAATAATTTATATTGCGACATCCAGTGGACACATTTAGAACAGCAGTTTCTTTCATTAAAAAATGTCAGGTTAATTTTTATACCTAGCAAACTCATCCCGCGGGCCGGATAAAACTTGTTCACGGGCCTGATCCGGCCCTTCGGCCGTACGTTTGACACCTCTGTTCTACGTGTTCTAAAGATGAGTGTGAATGTATTTTTGTCTAGATTGGATTTTTGACAAAAGAAAAAGTTGGTCCGGGTCACAGCACCGTTTTTTTTTTAGGTCCGGCCTGTAGACCTGCCCGGTCCTTTATTGATGTCTTGGCTAAGTGAGTACAAAATAAACTGAGAAATAATTAACTTTTACAATTTTTTAAAGTATTACAGAGTACACAAAATCCAATGTTTAAAACTGATAAAGGAGAGCGACACTTGCAGGTGTGCCCTCAAAGGGGAACTTTACCTTTTTTTTTGGAATTTTACCTATCGTTCACAATCATTATGAGAATTCGTAATGAGATTTCAAACAAAATCGGCCCGTTCTTGTTAGCTAGCAATGCAGCTAATGGAAGCAATCAATTCTACCTCTAAATCACTTTAAAATGCATTAAAAAATTGTCAACAATACTTAATTTGTATTCTGTAATCTGTAGAATAACCAAACTGTAGCAACATTGTTATTGTAAGAGCGAACACTGAGGAACAATTTTTCTAGCGTACTAACACATCGGTGTGCTATGGTATTAGCCATAGAAGCTAACTATGGAAAGAGGTAAGCTAGCTTCTACGCCAGCATGAAACAAGTTTGAGTTTGTAATACACAACACTGCGATAAGACACTAATCTGACATATACGTTTGAACTATACGCTACTTTGTATTAAAAATGGCAATAGCGGAGGATGCATGTGCATGTGCGAGCCAGTCTACCCATCAACAAGAGGATAGAGCAGGGGTCGGCAACCCAAAACAATGAAAAAGCCAGGATGGCGGAAGTTGAAATCTTACCTGGAACCCTGAAGTTGCTGGCACGGCCACTTTATCATTAAACTACAATAGCGGACTCGCGCAAAGCTCTTTGGGTAAATCTTTACCATATTTGGAAATATCCGCTGACGTCACACTTAGGAAAATGTCACAAATCGGGCAAATTCCAAACAATTCGGTTGTACGAAGTAAATATCTCCGCCATGCTTCCATGATTTGATTTAACATTTTCGAAACTTATGCAGATCCCAATTACACAAAAACAGGTACCAATAGGCAGTGTTGGTAATAACAACGTTATAGAGTATAACGACATTACTAATTGCGTATATTTTTTCAGCAACGAGTAATCTAGTTAATTACTGTTCCCATCGTTGCAACGCCATTGCCGTTATTGAGGATGTGAAGTGGCCCGTTACTACAGTTCGGTTGAATGAAGCACAAGGGGTCAGGTTTCGGCCACACATTAGCTGCCTGGAGAGAGAGCAGGGGTGGGGATGATGACGCCGCTGTAACTGCGCTGTTGATGGTTGGCGATCATGCCCTGCTCACACTGTCTCACTGCACGCTCTGACTGACACACAACAAGACCCGTGACGAGCTGCAGCCAGGGATATTCACAGGTCGTGTTCTCAAACTGCAAGTACCGGCACTATTTTAAGCTCATTGAAATGAAAGGCAAGCATGTTAATGTAACATGCACGCTATGTCTAGGATCACATCACCACATGCCAACATGGCACTTGTTGCTGCTGCTAACCCAACCCCAAGCCCAAATGCTGCCAACTTTTTAGTCAGATTCATCACATTTCGGTATTTGGATTAATCATAACTAATCACAGGTGATTATTAAAATGAGTTTAAGAAACCACCCCAATATTTGCAATTTTATTGTCAGAATGTCATTGAGGAATGTTTTGAACACTTTTAAAGTTAAAAAAGTTAAAGTACGGTACCAATGATTGTCACACACACACACTAGGTGTGGTGAAATTATCCTCTGCATTTGACCCATCAACCTTGATCACCCCCTGAGAGGTGAGGGGAGCAGTGAACAGCAGCAGTGGCCGTGCCTGGGAATAATTTTGATTCAACCCCCAATTCCAACCCTTGATGCTGAGTGCCAAGCAGGGAGGTAATGGGTCCCATTTTTATAGTCTTTGGTATGACTTGGCCGGGGTTTGAACTCACAACCTACCGATCTCAGGGCGGACACACTAACCACAAGGCCACTGAGGCTTACTACAAACCCCGTTTCCATATGAGTTGGGAAATTGTGTTATATGTAAATATAAATGGAATACAATGATTTGCAAATCCTTTTCAACCCATATTCAGTTGAATGCACTACAAAGTCAAGATATTTGATGTTCAAACTCATAAACATTTTTTTTTTTTGCAAATAATAATAATTAACTTAGAATTTCATGGCTGCAACACGTGCCAAAGTAGTTGGGAAAGGGCATGTTCACCACTGTGTTATGTGGCCTTTCCTTTTAACAACACTCAGTAAACGTTTGGGAACTGAGGAGACACATTTTTGAAGCTTCTCAGGTGGAATTCTTTCCCATTCTTGCTTGATGTACAGCTTAAGTTGTTCAACAGTCCGGGGGTCTCCGTTGTGGTATTTTAGGCTTCATAATGCACCACACATTTTCAATGGGAGACAGGTCTGGACTACAGGCAGGCCAGTCTAGTACCCGCACTCTTTTACTATGAAGCCACGTTGATGTAACACGTGGCTTGGCATTGTCTTGCTGAAATAAGCAGGGCATGGTAACGTTGCTTGTATGGCAACATATGATGCTCCAAAACCTGTATGTACCTTTCAGCATTAATGGCGCCTTCACAGATGTGTAAGTTACCCATGTCTTGGGCACTAATACACCCCCATACCATCACACATGCTGCCTTTTACACTTTACGCCTATAACAATCCGGATGGTTCTTTTCCTCTTTGGTCCGGAGGACACGACGTCCACAGTTTCCAAAAACAATTTGAAATGTGGACTCGTCAGACCACAGAACACTTTTCCACTTTGTATCAGTCCATCTTAGATGAGCTCAGGCCCAGCGAAGCCGACGGCGTTTCTGGGTGTTGTTGATAAACGGTTTTAACTTGCATTTACAGATGTAGCGACCAACTGTAGTTACTGACTGTGGGTTTCTGAAGTCTTCCTGAGCTCATGTGGTGATATCCTTTACACACTGATGTCGCTTGTTGATGCAGTACAGCCTGAGGGATCGAAGGTCACGGGCTTAGCTGCTTACGTGCAGTGATTTCTCCAGATTCTCTGAACCCTTTGATGATATTACGGACCGTAGATGGTGAAATTCCTAAATTGCTTGCAATTGCACTTTGAGAAACGTTGTTCTTAAACTGTTTGACTATTTGCTCACGCAGCTGTAGACAAAGTGGTGACCCTCGCCCCATCCTTGTTTGTGAATGACTGAGCATTTCATAGAATCTACTTTTATACCCAATCATGGCACCCACCTGTTCCCAATTTGCCTGTTCACCTGTGGGATGTTCCAAATAAGTGTTTGATGAGCATTCCTCAACGTTATCAGTATTTATTGCCACCTTTCCCAACTTCTTTGTCACGTGTTGCTGGCATCAAATTCTAAAGTTAATGATTATTTGCAACAAAAAAAAATGTTTATCAGTTTGAACATCAAATATGTTGTCTTTGTAGCATATTCAACTGAATATGGGTTGAAAATGATTTGCAAATCATTGTATTCCGTTTATATTTACATCTAACACAATTTCCCAACTCATATGGAAACGGGGTTTGTAGATTGCATGCCATTTATTTGCCAAAAATAGTTTTATCTAAAGTTCCTCCAGGCTGTATTTTGATATACAGGTGCAGATAACTGCACTACTTAGAGGCGAACTGCACTTCTTTTGGAATTTTACCTATCGCTCAGAATCATTATGTGAGACTTGAAAACAAAATGTTTTTTTTTTTCCTTTTTATCATATAAAAATCTGCTCGTTCTAGGTGGCTAGCGATGCAGCTAATGGGAGAAATCAATTCTACCTCTAAATCACTTTAAAAATGCATTCAAAAAACCGTCAACAATACTTAATACTTAGACTTACTTAGACTTAGACAAACTTTATTGATCCACAAGGGAAATTGTTCCACACAGTAGCTCAGTTACAAAGGATGGAAAGGGTAAGGATGGAAAGGATAATGCAGGAGTAAAGTAAAAATGTACCATAGTGGCAATATAAAATATAACATATATGTAATATTTACATATTATATATACAGTATATAATATATACTGATATATTATATTATTATATTATATTTTTATATAATATATACAATGTATATAAAATCCAAATTGCCATGTACAATATAACAGTATATGTAACGGCTACATCAACGGCAGCATAAAATAGAGTAGATCCAGCAAAAAATATACATTATTAACAAAGATATTTTTTTATTTACCTTCTGTAACCTGTATAATAACTAAGCTGTAGTGACGTTGTTATTGTAAGAGTGACCACTGAGGAATTCTAATTCTAGCGTACTAACACATTGGTGTGCTACGGTATGAGCCTTAAAAGCTAACTTCGGCAAGAGATAAGCTAGCTTCAGCACAAAATACGTTTGAGTTTGTAATACACAACACTGTGATAGGACACCAATCTGTACTGACTGAAAAAACATGAACAATCATATTACAGTATCTGTAAAGTATTAGCCCACATTTCATGTTTTGTTTGTACACAGCTAGCCAGACAGTACTGTACTGTAATTGTACTAACACGCATGACGTGCTGCATGTATCATGATCAATATTGTAGTGACTCACTCGATGTTTGGTCCAGCTGGCCGGGGACGTTTCCTGTTGATTTTGGGTAAGCAATCCATTTATGTCGAAATAGCTTGTCTCCAAGTTTCATATTTATAGCATCAAAATCGCTTTCATCCCCCTCTCCCAGCTTCCATCTGTTCCAACGTTTCACTTTTCCTCCGCGCTCGCTTCTATAAGCAGCAGTATATTTAGCTTCAAAAGTATAAGGTTGTAAATCCTCGTTTGTCCAAAAATAGTCGTCTTTGTTGTCTGTTACCAAGTCTGGCATGATTACAGAACACACTTGTGTTTAATTCCGGAAGTAGGAACACACATGTTACCAGAAGTGTGTTGCTATGGAAACAGAAATCAATGCACCAACGAAATCAGTCCCGGAAATGACACAAAATACGGTAAATACTAAACATATTGTTATGAGAGTGTCTGTTACTACATTACACACATATATATATATATATATATATATATATATATATATATATATATATATATATATATATATATATATATATATATATATATATATATATATATATACTACCGTTCAAAAGTTTGGGGTCACCCAAACTATTTTGTGGAATGGCCTTAATTTCTAAGAACAAGAATAGACTGTCGAGTTTCAGATGAAAGTTCTCTTTTTCTGGCCATTTTGAGCGTTTAATTGACCCCACAAATGTGATGCTCCAGAAACTCAATCTGCTCAAAGGAAGGTCAGTTTTTGTAGCTTCTGTAATGAGCTAAACTGTTTTCAGATGTGTGAACATGATTGCACAAGGGTTTTCTAATCATCAATTAGCCTTCTGAGCCAATGAGCAAACACATTGTACCGTTAGAACACTGCAGTGATAGTTTCTGGAAATGGGCCTCTACACACCTATGTAGATATTGCACCAAAAACCAGACATTTGCAGCTAGAATAGTCATTTACCACATTAGCAATGTATAGAGTGTATTTCTTTAAAGTTAAGACTAGTTTAAAGTTATCTTCATTGAAAAGTACAGTGCTTTTCCTTCAAAAATAAGGACATTTCAATGTGACCCCAAACTTTTGAACGGTAGTGTATATATATACTTGCAGTGTGTATATTGTACATAATACATATTGTTATGAAGGTGTATGTTACTACATTATATATACACACTTGCAGTGTGTATATAAAAACATATTACATATGGTTATGAAGGTATCTGTTACTACATTATATATATATATATATATATATATATATATATATATATATATATATATATATATATATATATATATATATACACTCGCAGTGTGTATATTGTATATATAACATATTGTTATGAAGGTGTCTGTTACTACATTATATATATACTTGCAGTGTGTATATTGTACATAATACATATTGTTATGAAGGTGTATGTTACTACATTATGTATATACACTTGCAGTGTGTATATAAAAATATTGCATATTGTTATGAAGGTGTCTGTTACTACATAATATATATACACACTTGCAGACAAGCTCCAAAGTTGTAGCTAGAACATGCTCACAAAAAATACAGGTGTGACAGAGGACGCCCACAGCAGGACGAACAGCAGGAGATACAAACAGACCCCTGCTGGACATAAGTGTCAACGGACAATGATTGACAATGGTGCCACACAATCTTTGAAGCATTCCTTTGTGGTCAAGCTGCACACACCTTGTAATGACCTCCTTACGAACTGTGCCATGACAATCCAATACCGCACAGAAGGAACTTCCTGATGTTGCCTGACAGCACGACATCAGCTGACAACTACTGGGGACGCCTCCCAGGAACGAATGGAGGACGGGGACTGCTCCAACTGTCCTAGCGCTGGCTGACTGAGGTGCGTCCGTGTGTCCTGCCACCCAAACCGCCAAAGTGTATGATCACCAATTAGACGACTCATAATAGGAGCCCTTTGACTCTTATATATGGTGGGACTCAAGGTATGGCCGCTCATGTGAACTATCCTTACAACAATTAGCATGGTATAAGATGGACAATTGCTGTCCCACATTGTTCCCTCTGTCCTGCCTACGAAAATAAAGATTTAAGTCGAATGATTAAAACAGGGCGTAGCTGGCGCTGATTGGACCGATACGCAAATACCACATTTTCAATTATTTCGGTTGTCTGGTAAAAACATAGCTATGGGCTGCAATTTGGACACTCCTGCTGTAGGCTACAAGGAGCTAGCAGCTACACAACAGCTGAGCTAAAATAACAAATTTAAGCATATCAAATAATTACAGTTGCTTATTACATAGACAAAGTCGCAGACAGACAGAAGTCTGTAGAAAGTATTCAGTAACAAACGTGTCCGCATCATTAAATTTTCTACAACGAGAAACATACTGAACAAATACAGCAGTTACTGTCACACTCTAATCCGGGTTACCTTGTCTATCGGAGACATGGTTAAAACCCACAACACCTTTCGTTCTAATTAATGTCCCGGGGGACAAGATTACAGAAAAAACAGATCGAGTGACAAAGGGGGGAGGAATTCTGATTTATGAAAGGGAAAACATTAAAAGTTGATCAATTTGAGTATGTTAAAATTAAAATCACATTTTCCTCAGAAATGTATTTCAAGGTAATTGTAGTATACCGACCGACCACAGCTAAAGACATTTTTCTTGATTCATTTTCAGACATCCTCAAACAGCATAGTATGAAAGAAGTGAACGTCATGGGGGACGTTAATCTGGACTGGTTAAATAAAACACGTAGAAAGAAACTTAAGGATATTATAAACGGCTTCTACATCAGTGTTTTTCAACCGCTGTGCCGTGGCACACTAGTGTGCCGTGGGAGATTATCTAATTTCTAATTTCACCTATTTGAGTTAAAAATAGTTTTTGCAAACCAGTAATTATAGTCTGCAAATGATGTGTTGTTGTTGAGTGTCGGTGCTGTCTAGAGCTCGGCAGAGTAACGGTGTAATACTCTTCCATATCAGTAGGTGGCAGCAGATAGCTAATTGATTTGTAGATGTGGGAAACACATCTACAGCGTGCAGGTAAAAAGGTATCTGATGCTTAAATTAAAAATAAACAAAAGGTGAGTGCCCCTAAGAAAAGGCATTGAAGCTTAGGGAAGGCTATGCAGAACGCAACTAAAACTGAACTGGCTACAAAATAAACAAAAACAGAATGCTGGACGACAGCAAAGACTTACTGTGGAGCAAAGACAGCGTCCACAATGTACATCCGAACATGACATGACAATCAATGTCCCCACAAAGAAGGATAAAAACAACTGAAATATTCTTGATTGCTAAAACAAAGTAGATGCGGGAAATATCGCTTAAAAGAAGACATGAAACTGCTACATGAAAATACCAAAAGAAAAGAGAAAAACCCACCAAAATAGGAGCGCAAGACAAGAAGTAAAACACTACACACAGGAAAACAGCAATAAACTCAAAATAAGTCAGGGTGTGATGTGACAGGTGGTGACAGTACACCTACTTTGAGACAAGAGCTATAGTGATGCATGCTTGGTTATGCTTTAAAATCATATCCAATAATTGCGACAAAGATTTTTTACTGTCAACTGAGTTTCGGTTTTAAATAATTTCAACGTAGAAAATGTGCCTTGGCTAAAAAAGGTTGAAAAACACTGTTCTACATGATACAAATGATAAGCAGCCCTACTAGAATTACAATTGGATGACAAAAATCAAAGAGATCATCTGTAAATACACTAATACAAAACCAGAAAGAAGAGTGCTAAAATAAAAATACCATTGGATTAATAAAACAATTTGGATTCTAATAAGACATCGGGACTCAGCTCTCATAAGAGGAATTATAACAGGTCTAAATACAGATCGTATAATTTTAAAAGTTTTGAGGAACAAAGTTACAATGTTTATGCGGAAGTCTAAGGCTGACTTTCACTTAGAATTAATCAAAGCTGCAAAAGGGAACATTAGACAGTTATGGAAAACCATGTACAAACTTACGGGAAGAGAGCAAACAAGAAACAACACTATAACATTAAATATCAATGGCGCTACTATCACAGACAGTCTGGACATAAGTAATCATTTTAATGAACATTTCATCCAGTCTGTACAAACCCTGAATAAAAAGTCCCTTAAAATCAGTGCAAATAATTGTCATTTATTCAGGATGAACTAATTTTAGAATTAACAAATGAAACAAAGTTAAACAAAATCTTCGCTGCATTATCAGACTCTTACCACATCAAAAAATCAACACAAGATGTCAAAACGGCCAAAACTGTCAGGTGCCCAGGGAAGAAAAAAGAGAAAAGAAGAGGAGAAACAAGAAAAAGACAGAGGTTGCAGGTAGGTAACGTTAGCCTACATGAAATTATTTGTCTGTTACAGAATGTGATAGTAACCTGGCTTTTTAGCATTAAGCTAATGTTACATGATTCGGCAATTACTAATCAATAAATAGCTAGTTCTGTTTTAACGTCGGGTTAATATTGTGGAGGGGGCTAAATTGTTATGGAAAATAATAATGTAACGTTAGGTAATCACAGTACTCCCACCTTACATTCCTCAGGGACATTTGTATTAGATATTTTAAGCAGGTGTTTTTTGTTTACATTGTTATTACCTTCTGGTTAGCTAATGTTTGCCCTGCAGGTAATAGTCACTTTTCCACCCCTTTATATATTAGGTATAGTTGTAAGCCTAGTTGTTAAAGTGCACATCATTAATGTTAATTAAGCAATATCACATGAGAGGGAATGCTGTTTTTAATTTGAGCACTGCTGTGATTTGGTTAAAGATAATCATAACATAACATTCTCATATAATATGTTAATTTGCTTTCTTTAAGTAAAAAAAAAGGTCAAAGACAAAGCTATTCGGTTTCTTGTGAGTATATACACTTCACTGTCGATGGGGGCGGGGGTGCCACCTAAAATCTTGCCTAGGACACCAGATTGGTTAGGGCCAGGCCTGCGCGTACGCAACGTGACTAGCTATGTGACTAACTGTATGATCACTTATCATACACATGTGTTCTTCACCGGGGTTTTCTAAGCGTTCATAAAACGTTCGGTTATAAGTCCTTACGTATAATGTTGTTCATCTGTGTTTAATCAATGAGACAGTTTCTTATTATTCTTATTACCTGCTCTTGAGTACCTTGAAGGTAGAAAAGCGCTATACAAGTATAACCCATTTATCATTTATTACAGCCTAGCTTTTCCGCCATGACAGTGTTATCTGTATGCACGTGCAACACTTAAGACCTTCAGTATATCAGTACGTGTAATTAAATCAAGGAATGGATTAAGCACAGAAATCAAACAATGTACTAATATGATCCACTTCAAGAAACTGTTCAAACTTAGTATTTACAAAGTACACAGAAGAAGTTCTGAATTTATCTCATCCATCATTAATTTTGTAGGTAATCTTAATTATCTCACCATATGAAATACAACTTACTTCACTAATTATTATTTATTTTTAATGTTATAACTTATGAAGTATATTGTGAATAAATTGAGAACAGGAAGTGAACAAAAGTGTTATCAACTGCTATGTACAGGAAAAGGGGTAGGATTAAATCAGCTCTGCTTCTTCCTACCCCTTTTCGAACATGTTGAATAGAGAAACCGGAAATTGTGATGCATGTTCCAAATAAACTCCACTCAAACTTCTAACTGGATTCATCAATTCTTGTAATGCATTTCACTCTGAACATTTCTCTTTCAGGCACATTTTCAAGCTTTGGCTCTTCAATCACAACTTCCCTTTCCTTATTTCTTCTCTTCACTCGTCCCCTTCAATTACGTCTCCTTGCAGCCTTGTGCTGTGAGTTATCTAGCCAACGTGGATGGCATGTGTCAGGAGGTTCATTCGGCTTTCCACAATGTTGCGACCTTTAGCCTGCCTGTGTGAAAGCTACCTGCAGCCCAATCAACTTGGCGGGATAAGCTCTCGTCCGATGACTTCCCCTGGCAGCGGCTCAGGCAGACATGAAAGGGATGCGGAAGGAGGATGGGACGAAAACAAAAGGAGTTGCAGTAAATAAAACCATCCGGCTGTTTCGGTGGGGATGACAATAACACGTAGTGACAAAGAGACGGCGGATGAATGCAACAAAAGACCAAGTCTGGAAGAGGAAACCGGAATCTTTGGGCCTCGTGACAAACACATCACCCGTGTTCATAGCATCGAACTCACGCTGCTTAAAAGGGATCTAATTGTTTTTTTTTACAACCTCCTAACTAGACAGTTAACCCCCACTTCCTTCAGCACCACAGCAAAAGAAACGCAGAAACCGGAGGTCTTATATTAGATACATTTCACAGTTCTATGACTTACAGAAACCCAATCCTGCGATTAGT